>NC_083277.1:85226285-85533507 GCF_963506605.1 Zootoca vivipara | reverse complement strand
ATCCTTGCCTCTCTTTTATCTTGATGCCTTTTGAACGTATAGGAAGTGCAGAGTTGTGGATTTTCATTTACCCTCTTGTTGTTGCAAAGCTTTTCTGTTGGGTTATGTGAGGAGTCAAAACGAAGGCAACTGTTTCCCTTTTTCTGGCATCTCTAAATGCTACATGATCACGAGCAGAGGAGTATTGGGAAGCAGACTAGACACCAACTGGAAAAATTGGAGTAAACTAAAAACTGTGTTTGATTTATGTTTAGCCCTATGTGTGGCTAACTCTGGCTTACTTCTTTTTATATCTACAGGAGATGAATTAAAATGCAGCACACGACGTGCACAGAGGACAGGATCCACCATGCACTGGAGAGGTGCCTTCATGGCCTCAGCAGAAGCACTTTCTCTGCTAGCACTTGGACTGGTAAGTGACTAACCCGCATCACCATACCAGGATGATTTTTTCTTTCCTCTTCAGTTTGTTATTGAAATATATTTGGATGCTTTTTCTTTGGTGATTCTTATTGCAATAGCAATGTTTGTTCATGTGTAGTCAAACTATCAACCAATGAAAAGGGAAGCAATTCAGCATTTAAACAATGAACTGATGGTAATCCTCCTCCTTACCCAAACTCCCTTGATTTTTCCTCCTTCTAGTGAAAGTGCTTGAAAGCCTAACCAACCACCTGCTAGTAAAAAATGTCTCATTGAGAATTTGGGGAATAAGTTGAACATCACAGATGTTCCCAAATATTCTAGTATCAGTAGAACATTGGCCACATTAGCACACTACACTAAGGCAAACCACGGTTTAGTGCAAATGCACTAGCTCCCAAGGAAGAATTTGCAGCTGCTTTGCTCCTCCCTGGGCTGTTTAGGTCAGCGCAGTGCAACAGCTAAGTCGAGGTTTGATTTCGAATGCTGCGTGTCTCCTCCTTAACCATGGCCTTAAACTATAGGAGGTTGTGGTTGAGAGCTGGGTTTGGAAGACATGATAAGCCACGGGTGTCAAACACAAGGCCCGGGGGCCTAATCCGGCCCGCCAGACCTCGTCATGTGGCCCGCGTAGCCGCCGCCGACATTAGCCGCTGACAGTAGTTCTGGAGCCTGCGATTGGCCGAGGGTCAAAACCGGGGGCGGGGCTGCAGGCGGAGGCCGGGGCGCTGGAGCCGCGCTGACGGCCTTGGCCAGGGAATTTCAATTTTGAATGAGGCTGAGGGAGGCGGTGGCACAGCGGCCAGACGGGGAAGTGAGATGCAGGAGGAGGAGGAGGAAGCCCGCCGAGGAGGTAGGAAAGCCGTACAAGCGCCGCCGGCAAAGTTGGTGCTGGGACGGAGCAGCGCTGGATTTTTTTTTTGGCGGGCTTTGCTGTTGTCTCTGAGAGCGAGTGAGGCGGCACTGGGGAGCCGCCGCCCGCCGCTTCCCTTCCTCTCCTCGGCTGCATCCGGGAGGTGGGCGAGCGAGCGGGCGAAAGGGACGCGGAGTGAGCCTGAGGGGGAAGTAGGCGAAGCGCAACAGCCGCTCTCTTGATGGAGCCGAGTTTCTCTTCCCTCTTCCCCCGTTTTCTCCTCATAGACACTCGGGAGGGTGCCTGGCTTTTGCTCTGCCCCCCACCCCGAGCCGCCCTTTGGCTTCTCAGTTCCGGGAGGGAGGCGGCGACGACGGCACGGGTTCCTGCTCTTCCCGCTCTGCCGCCGCCTCCTCTCAGCCCCTCATGATGTAGGGCTCCAGATGGAGTCGCCTCGTGGTTTGAGGTGGGAGGGGAAATTTTTTTGGGGGGGGGAGGTTTTCAAGCCTCCTCTGCCTGCAGTCCCGGTAGGGAGAGGCTGCGGCGAAGACGACAACAGCGCGGGTGGGGGGAAGAGCAGCTCTGTGGCGAAGATGCACATCCGCTGGGGCTGACGCCGCCTTCCTCCTCGGGAAATCCGCTGCCCTCCCTCAGTGCGAGGGGAAGGGACTCTGGCGCTGAGGAGGGAGGATGCAAAAGCAAAGCAGGGAGTTGGCGCTGCACCGCATGTTCCTGCCCCTCTCCAAAGCATGGGGTGGGTTGCAGCGTGTGGCATCCTGCCTAGCGGGGTTTGGGTGTGCGCAGGGCGGGAGAGGGAAGCCCTCTTTCCATCTGCAGGTTTTTAATCCCAGCATTGGCTTTCTCCTTCCTGCCGAAGGTTTAGTTGAGCCCCCCCCGGAAGCCGTCAATCCCCACCTTTTGTTCAAATTTCCCTCGTTTACATCCCCTCCCACACACGCGCCACGACGCAGGAATGTGATCCACGTGGGGGCGGGAATGAGCTTACATTATTACAAAAAACAGTTATAATTGAATGCAGTGACAGTAATTTATGATAATAAAGAGTGGACACATAGTCCTACAGACACAACCGGCCCTTTGAGGGTGACCAAACTGCTGATGCGGCCCCCGATGAATTTGAGTTTGACACCCCTGTGATAAGCCTAACCTTGTTTTTGCTGCTTTCTTGCACTGACCTAAAAAGCCTGGGAAGAGGAGCAAAATGAGCGCATTTTGATCTCCGGAAGCCAGTATTCTCATGTGGTCTTGCTAAGCTATGCTCTGATTTACTGTGATGTGGAAACCAGGCCATTGCGCTGAGCTCTCGCCCAACATGATGGGACGTGTTTCCAGAAGCACCAGGGCTATCACAAGAGGGCAGCAGAGGAAGATGCTGCTTCGGAGTGGAAGCTTGCGAAGTTGCTTCAAAAGAAGTCTGAAGCTATGCAGCCATGTTGCCAGTTTACTGATTTGAAATCCTCATCCTACAGCCTCAATTTTTAGTTTTCAACAAGGCTTTTATGGATTGTGGTTTTTTGGAACCTCAATATTCTTGATTTTTCCTCTGGCCACTTTCGTACAACAGAGTGGAGGGCAGGAAGATATTTGGCGACATTTACACCATGCACTTAAAGTGCTGTGATACCACTTGATGCAGTGGAAGGCAGCTTTATAGGTTCACATTTTTATATTGGCCTGCTCCAGGGTTTGGTGGGCATGGGGGGGGGGGTATGTGCAGTTCATACGTGGAGCCATGCTGTTTTTTACAGCATCTCAGTAACGTTTCACAGCAATTGCTAGTTGCAAGCCACGAGCTGCCCTTGCCTTTCAGAGAACCGAGAGAGGAAATGCTAACCATCAGTGCCACCCTACATAGGCAGCACTTGCTGGAGAAGGCAAGCAGTCCTCAGATGAGAACTCACTGTTTCTGTTCCAAGAAAAGCATCTCTTGAAGCTCATCTTAAGCTGCCTGCTGCAAATGTGGGTGCTGCTGCCACCCAGCCTTTTTTTAGCTGTGCTGCTGCAGTGTGTTGCCACCTGGATACAGCCTTGCAGTGTCAAGTTTCCTCTGTTGCTGATCTAGCACTATTTTGCTAAACCAGAGGGGAGGACAAAGGTACCGGCAGTTAAGGAAGAGACAGCAAGGAGCGTAGCCAGCTGCTCTGGAATGTGCCTTCCATGCTGACCCTGCTATTATTATTATTATTATTATTATTATTATTATTATTATTATTATGAATTACAATAATAATTGAATTACTACCCTCCCCTTCCCCACTAAGGAGCAAACAGAGCAGCAAACAGATAAACAATTTACAAACAAAGCAAAAACAGATTGAAACATTCTAAAAACAATTATAATTTAAAACAGCTAAACACAAGTACAATTTACAACATTCTAAAAGCAATTACAAGTAAAACCTGCTTCCTTCCAATTATCTTGAGGTTGCCAAGTTGCTAGGCCCTTATCTACCATTTAGATTCTTATTCTTTAATACTTAAATCCCCCCCCCAATAGCTCAAGGTGGGACACATGCTTCTCTCCTCCTCCTTTTTATCCCTACAACAACCCTGTGAGGTTGATTTAAACTGAGAGACAGTGACTGGCCCAAGGCTACCCTGCTAGCTTCATGTTTGGGTGGGGATTTGAACCTGGGTTTCCCCAGTCCTATCTACATTAACCAGTATGCCACAGTGGTGGACTCAATGAATTATGTATATTATGGATCACTTATATTATTTGGACATGTTGCCATAGGAAACTAACAGTTAGTGCTCATGATTTGTTGGAAATGAATTAACTCCAACTGGGAATAATTGGTGTAGGTCAAAAATACATTGTTTCCCTAATGCTGTATTCCAGGTTGTTCTTATCCCTAATAGGGTGGTACAGTAAATGCATTTTCTCTCTTGAAGAATTGGATCCACATAGTAGGTGACTACTGAGAAAGAAAACACATGCACTGTATTTTTTTTAATGACTCCACACACATCTCTTCTTGTAGCTTTCATTATGGTCCATGAATCACTTTCATTTTTCCTATATCCCATCTATGCAATGAACACCTGTCTTCTGCAATTAGGACACTGAGTGCTCTAGAATTCGTGCCATGCTCAGAACGTGACCTGTTTCCTCATTTTTTGGCAGCTGGGCTTTGTCTGAATTGTTGGAGTCTCCAGGAGTTGGTCAGCCGTGATGCAGGGAACTACCTCATCCTTCTGGAGAAAATCTTGCAGAAGACCCAAGAGGTAAATCAAAGAGGGAAATAGGAAAGAATATTTGTACAAAAGGTGTTCTTGTTCAGTCTGATGCAATAGCGCTCTCTCGCTCTCTCTCTCTCTCTCTCTCTCTCTCCTCTCAGAATCTGGAATACCTCTAGTACAAATAAGAATGAAAAGTGGCTGGTTGCTTTGTGCATCAGCCCAGCTTGCTGCTGATTTCAGTTTGCCTTTGACCAAGTTCTGTGCTCTGCATGGTGTTTCAACATGTTAAAACAATTTAAGGCAAGAGAGTAGATGCACACAATACCTTGCAACGGGAGTACTACTTTCCAAAATGGCATCAACATGTCCTGGAGGAAGTTGCTAGTTTTTGAGGCCATTTGTGACTCATTCCTCTGTTTGTTGGAAACAGAATCTGGTGTTTAGGTCAGTTTGTCAATCACAGAATTGCTCCCCACCCTCTTTTGCACCCTGGGAACCCACACATAAGAGGATATGTCCCACTTTTTAAATGTTTATTATTTTACAGGTAATAATAAACCAAGCAAGAATCCCACCCCCATCCAACCAATCTGCCCCTGTACTTGATGTTGGTTGAATCCTGCTTGGAGTCAGCCATGTCTTTAGGGTAGCAACAAGGAACCTGTGGCCCTCTAGATGTTGCTGGAGCAGATATCCCACCATCCCTGACCATTGGTCATGTTGGGTGAGGCTGATGGAAGTTGGAGTCCTTGGAGGGCTTCAGGTTCATCACCCCACTTTTTTAGAGGTATCTGGCCTCAGCAGCAGTCTCTGGGAACTTTTAAAGGACAGCAGTTTGCCAGTTACAGTCATACCTCAGTTTAAGTTCGCCTCGGTTTGAGTATTTTCAGTTTAAGTATTCCATGGACCTGTCTGGAACGGATTAATCCACTTTCCATTACTTTCAATGGGAAAGTTCGCTTCAGGTTAAGTACGCTTCGGGTTAAGTACAGACTTCTGGAACCAATTGTGTTTGTAAACCGAGGTACCACTGTTTTGCACATTGCAACAAGGAGTGGGCACAAGGCACCATTTGTATTACTTCTCCCCGCTGCCTCCCCACCCTGCAGCCGAATGTCTTGAGCCGGTGTTGTCGATCTTGCTGTTTATGTGGCAATGCAGATACTGTGCATGGGATCCTATGGGATTCAGAGTCGTTGAGCATCATGGGTTGACTTGAGCCCAGCTCTGCTCTCTGTTATGCTGGATCTGGAGGTTTGAATTTCACTGCTGGGAAAAAGAGGACAATGAGTGAATTAGAACACCTGGGTCAGCAACTGTCAGAGTCAAGTGGAGATTTCCTACTTCCTGCTTTGTGCAACACCTCCCCATTAAGGAGCAATTGTCTCTCACATAGCAGAATGTTGGGAGCTGCTTGGCAGGCTGAGCTCCCTGCCTCCATTGTTTCCCATCTATTGTGATGGCAAGCCAGTGGGGAAGCAGGGAAGGGAGACACCAGCTTGTGGCATGCAAAAGGCTTTCCAGGACTCTTGTTTGCAACAGGGTCACAGCAAGGTTGCTGCCCAGGGAATGAATGTAGCAGGTTTTCCTGTGAACCTGTTAGTTAGAAGCTGCCCCCCCAAGGGCGTACCCACCATGCGGCAAGTTAGGGCAGCTGCCCTACTCTAGAAGCAGGGCTGGTGGGCAGAGGCGGAGCACAGCCCGGCGGAGCGCGAGTTCGCCATTCCCACCGCACCGCGCCGCACCCTCCCTCCAGCTCCCCGGCGCGCCCTCAGGCAAGGCCAAGCGCGGCGGGGAACCAGGGAGCGCGGCGCGGTGGGCGGGAATGCCGAACTCGCGCTCCGCTGGGCTGGGCTCCGCCTCCGCCCACCAGCCCTGCTGCTAGGGAGGGGCACAGCCCGGCGGAGCGCGAGTTCGCCGTTCCCGCCCGCCGCGCTGCGCCCTCCCTCCAGCTCCCCGTCGCGCCCTCTGGCAAGGCCAAGCGCGGCGGGGAACCAGAGAGCGCGGCGCGGCGGGCAGGAACGCTGAACTCGCGCTCCGCTGGGCTGGGCTCCGCCTCCGCCCACCAGCCCTGCTGCTAGGGAGGGGCACAGCCCGGCGGAGCGCGAGTTCGCTGTTCCCGCCCACTTTGTGGCCCCTCCCCTTCCGTGCCTTGGCCCCTCCCCTTGCCCCCCCTAGTTTTGATCCTGGGTACGCCCATGTGCCCCCCCCCTTTTAAATTGCTGTCAGACAGTATAACTTCCTGGCTGGTTTAATGGAGGCCCTGCCCTGGCTTTTCTGAGGAATTTTTGGCCTAAAAATAGTCTGGTGGCTCAACATGCACAAATCTGCAGAAGGTGAGAGCCTGCAAGAAGAAAATGTACTGCACTTGGGGGCTACTATGTGCTACAGCATCATTATGGGGCCTTGCAAGAGCAGAAAGTGCCGTAGAGGGGTTGTTCCCCTCTTCAGAGAGCTAACCACCTCTCTTCCTTCTCTAGGAGATACTTCAGTAATAAAAAATCACCCTAAAAATAGAATAGTAATAATAAATAAAATGATTGATAGAAATAATAGCAATGAGCAGGATGCACCTAAGTTTTGTTCACAGACCAAGGTCCCCTTGTGGAATCGGACTTTCCCTCTCTGCCCCCCCCCCCCGGCCCCTCTGCACTCACTAAATCTGCTCTGGAGGGTTGTGGGAACCCCAGAACAAATTTAGGAGGCACATGCGAGGAGGAGTGCGGGGGAAGCCTTCTTGAGCAAGTGGACCTTATTCTACTCATGCAATGCCCTGCTTAGCCCTACGCTGATTTCCACGTAATTAAAAAAACAAATTAGTATGATTAGTAGTATTTAGAGTCCTACATTTTAAAGTGGACGATTCTCTCTACTGGCTGAGCAGTCTGACGATTACTTTCCACAGTGGCTTATGTAAGAAAACCACAGCGTAAGAAATTTGACCCGGAGTTCTTGATATCAATTTACCTGTGCTAGGGTGATAGTAAGACAGCTTACTACTCACACAGCTTCTGTTGTATTCTTTTGTGCAACTTGCAGCCTTTGCAGCTGTTCTGACTAAAGATGCAAATATACCATGTTTGGTTGCTGAAATGCTGCTTGGTTTCTCTTCTTGACAAAGAGGAACTGTGTGAGAACTTCCCCCTCTTCTCTCTCTCTCTCTCTCTCTCTCTCTCTCTCTCTCTCTCTCTCTCTCTCTCTCTCTCTCTCTCTCTCTCTCTCTCAGCTTACCCAATGATATTCTACCACTGGATCAAAAAACAACATATTGTTAGGAATGTTTACTAAGGTGTGCCAGGCACATATTCTATATACAAAAAGGGAAATACAGAAAAAATTGTTTAGAATGGCTAGGAAATAGTGACACTCTTCTGAAATAAAATTTAAAAAATCCTTCAGTAGTACCTTAAAGACCAACTAAGTTTTTATTTTGGTATGAGCTTTCGTGTGCATGCACACGAAAGCTCATACCAAAATAAAAACTTAGTTGGTCTTTAAGGTGCTACTGAAGGAATTTTTTTTATTTTGTTTCGACTCAGACCAACATGGCTACCTACCTGTAACTCTTCTGAAATGTGAGGGTCATTTGAAGAAGGTGATTGAAGAATCCAAGAATGATGTGGCTGGGCTCAAAGTCACCATGGAGGAGTGACTTGCCACTGCAACAAGTAACACCTGGAGAGTAGACTTTACCTAGAGAGAAGCAAATAGCAATATTGTCAAGTCACACATCAATTCTCCTCCAAAGCTTCCAGGTGATCGGTTTGAGTAGTTTTACCAGAATCTCACTTCCCTCTTCTGCTTTCTTTTCTTCCTCTGCAGGTCCAAGAGAAATGCAACTATGATCTCTTTGCTCCGCTGGCTCTGCTCTTCAGCTCAGCTGTCATGTGTGTAAGTTTTGTTGTCCCAGCATTGCTGGAACGAATAGCTGAAGGCACTGGGTCTGTGGCTGTTAAAGTTGACGAGAAAACCTTTTGATTTTGTTAAAATTTATATCCAGCTTTTCACCATGTAGGACTCAAAAGAGCTCAAAGCAATTCATACATGCAAAATTAAAACATAGATTAAACTTTGAGTTTCCCTACTGACTCAGGTCAACCTCTGTATTCCTGATTTTTTAGGAGAACCATTGGTAGTTGGGATATTTTTATCTAGCTAGATTCTGAGTGCTTGCTTACACATGCATGCTCATTGTGTGCCGACTTGTAACACTGCCTGATGGAGTCATCGGTTTCATCACCACCAAAGAGCTTCTGTCTCACCTGATGTCAATTATTGGTACTCTTCAACAGAGGATGTTCTAACTGTTGACTGCAAATTAAGGATCCATTGATGAATTCTGTATGTGTGAGAACCCCACTCCCGAAAACCATTTATTTGTTCCGTTTCATTATATGACTGACAGCAAAGTTAAAATGCACTTTGGATTTCACCTTGATGCTTTCCTTTCCTTGTGTGCACATCTTTTGGGGCTATCACTCAAAGCATTCAGCACTGTTGCTCAGCAGGGGAAACTTGAACTTGAGCCCATGTAGCATCGGCCTGTCTTCTTTTTCTCCAATGGCTTCCTTGGCGGGAGGGAGGGTATTGCTGAAGGAACCTGATCACAGCGCTGGCAGCTGAAACCGGGGGTGGGAAATGTGGATGGTTAAAGTTGCTGAATTCCTAAATCTGGAAGAAGATAAGGAGATGCTGGCCTCCACTTCTCGGTCAATTTATGCCACTGCTATTATCTTTATAGACACCACACTTTCCTTCAGAGTCAGATTTCCTTCTGAGAGCCATGAGGACGTACCGTGACTTCCTCACCTGGCCTGTGCCATACTGCAATATCTGCCAGGAGCTCCTGACCTTCATCAGCAATGAACTCAAAGCCCCAGGTAGGGATCCAGATTGTCTGCTCCCAGCAGGGTTCCTTCAGCCCTCTGTGGTGCTGACTCTTCCTTCTTGGGGTGTGTGTGTGTGTGATGCTTGGTGTTGATGAATGACTGAGAAACCTAAAGTTGTGCCAGTACATTTATGGGCCATATAGGCATTGAAGCTAACACTCTGCTATGAACTGGAGCGGGCTGCATACATCATGGCAAGGGTTATTGCCAACAATGCAATTATAGTCAAGGCAGTGATCCTTAAATTTGAATTTTAAAACACTCCTAGCTATATTTGTTCATGTAGAGCACAACATTGCAAGCACAATGCAAGCACAACATTTTTTGAGGGTGTTTCATGCACATGCCTATATGAGTGTGGTGACTTCATCCCACGGTACACCCCACACCATAACCCTGCTGGCATGCTGCATGGTGTGCTAATGGTGCCAGCACATAGGCTAAAAGCATTAAGGCTGTATCCTGATGAAAGACGCTTACTCAGTGCTTGCATATCAACAGTATTGGTTTTGAACAAGATGCATTACAGACCATATTGGATGGATTATATACAGAAGGCCCATTAAATAAAGATTAATAGAATCATAGAATTGTAGAGCTAGAAGGGACCCCAAGGGTCATCTAGTTCAAGGCAGATTTGTTTAGTCATTTATATTACTTTCAGAGAAGAAAGCACTTTAACCCACCAAGGGAAATCCAGGTGGGTTGATGGACTGTCCACATCTGAAATAAAGCCCCAGCACACAAAAGTGTATGCTACTATAAATATATTAATCTGGAAGGTGCCACTCTTGTTTTAGCATTTTATATCAGGGATGGGGAACGTTTTCCTGCCCAAGGGCAAAATTCCCTAAATGGCAGCCTTTCAAGGGCCACATACCAGTGCTGGTAGAAGTAGGCAGGGCCAAAGGCGAAAAGAAAGAAGAAACGAAGTGTGGAACAAGGGATGCAGTGTCAGCCTTTGGACAGTAGGTTACATTTCAGCCATGCAGTATCTCAGTTCAAGGACACATTCCAGCGAGGATAGTATCTTCCTGTAGGGATTAAGAATGGGAGTACAGTGGCTTGCCTAAGGATTTGAACCAGAGGCTGGAGAGCTCCTTTCAGTACTCTGACCTTTTATAGGTCCATGGCTTCCACCCAAGGATAGAACGTTTCTTGTGCTAAGTCATTTGCCTGGCACAATGGATGTGGTTGCACTCCATTGCTCTCCTACCCTCAAGCTTCACTTGAAAGGGGATGAATGGCTCTTCGAAATGCTCCAGTAACAACAGAGAATCCATTCAGGTAGACTTGGACTTTGAATGGGTAACTGTGTCATATAATTTCCATATGATACACTGGGACTTCTGGTCTCACTTGTGAACTATGGTGCAGCCTCTGCTTAATGAGCTTAGACTCTGCTCCTGTTGATTATCAGCACTCATAAGGGTTCTTAAAGTTTATGCAGTGGAAGCTTCTTAATTAGGCCATGCTGGCAGCCAGCCTTCTGTTACTCCTCATTAAGCAGTTTTCCCAATTAAATGGAGAGGCTTTCTTAGAAAGGGTGCCCAGCATTGTGTTTCAACCTGTAACAGATTCAGTGTCAGATCTACCTTGGAAGAGCCTACTAATGCCATTGGAGATGAAACACAAGGCATCTCTTTTTCATTTCCTCATTAAGGCTGCCGATTCCTTGCTTCTGCTATAAGACTTTCAGTAAATCATCACAGTTTAAATTGAACTATTGGAGTTCTTAGGAAAGCTGAAGTTTGAGAGAGTTCAGTCTGCTTTTTCATTATGCAGTGCCTGCAATCGTTAATCTGTATTATCTGTCAAATGCCCAGGGTGCAAACATCCAGGGGCCCAGTAGCTACTGCTGCCTTAAAAAAACATGTGTCTCATCCACATCATGCATTTACAGCACATGGTTTCCTTCCAAAGAAACCCTGGGAACTGTACTTTGTTAAGGGTGCTGGGAATTGTAGCTCTGTGAGGTGTAAACCCTTGGAGACACCATGCACTTCAAATGGGCCTAGTTACTACCTTATTGCTTCCTTGCAAACCATGTGACCACACGCAATAGAGAGTTCTTGAGTGGGTAAATAAGAATTGCTCTGTGGGGTGCATGTCCTTCAGCTGGACTGTTTCAAGGGTGGAGAAGTTGCACTGGAAATGGGTAGAATATTTGTGGAACATGGAAAAACTGTTGGAGTAGCAGCCGTCGCGTAGGTAGCACTTTCTCAATGTGCAATGGCTAGAGATAGAATTGCGCAGTGGTGAATTATTGAAAGCAAGCAGTGGCTGAGCACTCCTAAACAGGGGAATGCAGAACTTTCCAATTCCATTGGTGGATTGACTTGAAGCTATCTTTCTCCAAGGCTGAGAGATTTGGAAAGCTGCTCTATGCTTTTTGCTTACCTTGCATGGTGGATCCTTCAGTCCAACAGATTTGCTGAGGGGCAATTGGCCTGATGGGTTGTTTCACTGCTGCAAGCAAATTGTGTATGCTTTCTTTCTTTCTTTTTCTGCATAGCTCTACACATTTGGGGAAATCAATGTTGGTTAAAAAAACACTGTGTGTCAAACTGTTTGGAAGTTAGACCCTATCCAAGAAGAAAATGGTTAAGAGTGGTATTCAAGCTGAATTCCTTCTTTCATTCACCCCCTGCCCCCATGGGGTTCACCTGTCTCTTCCACCAGAGCCCACCAGTTCTGTGAGGTCTCAGTGTGAAGTGGATGTCACCGCTGTGTTTTAACAACCTTCTCTTTCTTTTAACAGGGATTTCATTTCAAAGGCTGGTTAGGGCAGAGCAGGGTCTGTCTGCAAAGAGCTGGGAGAGTTCCATTGTGTAAGTATCATGCAGGAATCATGACTGCTTTCTGTGGGTTAGGAAAGGGAAGGAGCTTTGTGGGATATTGTCCTCCTTTAAATTTCCCAGGGCCTCCTATCGCTCAGGACTTGGCTTGTACCAGGGCTCAGCCCCAGCATTTATTTTATGTAACAGAGGAAATCCCTGGACTATATGAAGGAAGGATAAATGAAACAGTCCCCTGAGTATGCAGAGCAACTTTCCATCACCACTGAATAGCAGTGAAACCCCCCCCCCCCCCGACAAAAGATATGGCTCCCAGACCAGTGGTGGTGGGGTGACTGTAGGCAGACTTGAGACCTGGCAGCTCGTAGGTCCCAACTGCACTAGCAGAATCCTGCCACTTAAACAGCCATGGCTTTGCCTAAAGCAGGCATCCCCAAACTGCGGCACTCCCCAAACTCCCATGATCCCTCGCTAACAGGACCAGTGGTTGGGGGAAATGGAAATTGTAGTCCAAAACATCTGGAGGGCCAAAGTTTGGGGATGCCTGCCCTAAAGAATCATGGGAATTTTGGTTTGTTTGTCTCTGTTCCCCTCAAATAGGGACAGTTTGGGAAAGGAATGTGGATGGTGAGATCATAATGGATACCTAGAGGATCAGCCCAGACTCTGAAGTGTGTGTCTGCTGAGGTGCAAACAAGTCTATAACTACCCTCCCATCAGAGATGATATAGTTATGGTTATCAGTTATCAGTTGTTCATGGATAGGGAGGGCTAGTTATAGATCATGATTATTTCACTGCAGTCTTATAACTGCTAGATATCTTAACAATGCCAGGCTATGTTTTCTAAGCGTGCTGGTTCATAGAAGCAGTTCCACATGAAAGGGAAGTGGGTGTAGAAAAACAGAAAAACTGTGCCATCTGCTGGTGCTTTGATGTGAATTAATTGAAGTATGGAGCCACTGCATTTTTTCCTCCTGCCCTCCAATAGCTCATAGACTATGAAAGCGATCTGTGGCCTCAGGCACAGATAAAAGTTGAGTCTCTCCATTTCTGAGTTGAGCTGTTAACAGCTTGCCGCCCTACTGCCTCTTCTCTCTTACCTATTCCCCACCCTCCCCACCCCCACAGAACAGTCCTGTTGCTGAACCCTTCAGAAGTTGATGGGGAATTTCTCTCAGTCGCTGAAAAGTTGAGCACGGCAGAGCACTCCCAACACACGGTACTGGTGACACTCCTGGAGCACATCTACCAAGCTAACTTTGGGACCAAATGTGACATGACAAGACTACGTCAAATTCTCAAGGTAGAGAAATCTGTGTGGCCTGGGGCCTTGGATGTGCCAGGCAGGCAAGGGGTGTCAGTCTTAAGATGCATAGCTCTGTGGAATGATTACTGAGCAATCCTTAAGTTTTCCGTCTCAAAGATGCAACCGTTTTGATGGCAAATGAATCAAAACTGACATAGCTAAGAAAGTGGCTTGGGTCAAAGGGTGAGAGAAGGAAGGATACAGAATAACTTGCCTCGTATTGTTTGCAGCTTGACTATTTAGTTCAGGAAGTAGATTGGTTTTACAAAAAAAAAAAAAAACACAGCAATTTTTTTCTATGTGTGTATGTGCTTGCAGCACTGCAGGATATTTACTTAAACTTAAATCCTCCTGCCTGTGTGGTCACTGTGTGATCCTGTTCCTTGCTCAGAACAGGGCAGCACAGCCCATGCATGGTTAAACCCTGTCCTCCCGTCCTTCCACCTGTTGTATATTGTGTAGTGCGTGAAATGGATGCTAAGATACCAGATAGATCTTCTGCTGACCGTTCTCTCTCTTTCTCTTCAGCTAAAACCTTTAGAAGAGCTCATGGAGATATTTGCCAGCACCACAGAAGCTCAGGAGCTGGCAGCTGCCACCAGCAATGACCTTTCCATGGCTAAGGAGCAGCTAGAATCTGCTTTGCTGGAGATTGCAAAGGCAGCTGGGCTGCCTGAAATTACAGGTGGGAAATTATTAGGGCAGGTTCTTCCTTGGGGTGTGGGTGGGCATGTTTGGATGTGGTCAGTTCCATACCACCCTGAAGGAGCATGTTGCACTCCTAACCTCTGGTTGCTTGTCTCTTTAGGGGAAGTCCAGCCTTGTAAGCTCCACCTGATCCCCATCCCTGTTGCCCGGTGTTACACCTACAGATGGGATAAGGATAACTTTGGTAAGCTTGGAAACATGTAAGCAAGTTTGGCTTGATTCCAGGAGATGCTCCTTGGCCGCATCATGGCTTCCTACATGCACAGCTGTGTATGTTTCTTTTCCCCAAGGGGTGATAATCCTGGCAACATCAGCTATAATCTAGTGGGACCCTTGTGTCCCGCTACATCTCCAAATCTAAAGGCTGCTCTTTCAGTGGGTGCTATTAGGTAGATAATATTTATTGTCATTGTCCCCTTGCGGGAACAACGGAATTACTAGGTTACCACATCCACTTAGATAAAGCTCAGATATTCCACATAATCCAAAATTACTACAAAACACTAATTAAAACAATGCAATACGTTACAATATAACAAGTAAAATAAGATTACTTCAAAGTCCAGACTTTCTATTTAAGGCCAAAATCACTCTAGAGAAGAAACTGTTCTTGAGACGGCTCGTTTTTGCCTGCATTGTTCTATGTCTCATTCCTGATGGCAGGAGCTTGAAGAAACGGTGACCAGGGTCCGTTGGATCTCTTGATATGTCTAGTGCTTTTCTATGGAACCTGGTGGTATGGATTTGTTCTAAGGTGGAGAGTGAGCAGCCAATAATGCTCTCTGCTGTTTTAATAATTCTGCACAACCCTGCTCTATCCTGAGAATTATAAAAAGCAATCTCAAATACTATCCTGAGAAGTGTAAAAGCAATCTCAAATACTGTACGGTGGTGCCTTTAAAACTGTATACATTTTCTCCTTTTCTATTCCTAATTTTGCACTTCTGTACCTTTTGTAGACATCTTGAATGAGGTACTGGACAAAGAGGGGCACTTCCCAAAGCCTGTGGTTTTGGAAGATGAGGAGGAGGAGGAGGAGGAGGAGGAAGCTGACGGCTACTGTCCAGAAAGAACTTCTCTGTTGACTTCCCTGGCTGCTGTCTCCAAGGAATCTGTGTATTCCGTATTGTCGGAGGGCAATCCTCATGACTCGCAGGCACCGGTCCTCTCCACCCTTTCCAAAGACTCTGAGCTCTCGTTGGCCTCTAAAAAGTCCTTGAAGACTTTTGTCTCCAGCCTGAAGGACTGCACGGACAGCGGTTATGTGGAGGACAGTGACGAGAGCTCCCTTGAGCCAATGGGCCGCCTGGATCCAAAGGAGGAGAAGGCATCTCCCAGGCACCGGTATCGCCTGAGCAACAAGATAATCAAGCTGTTCAAGAGCAAGAGCCAGCTCATCCTGGGCAGGGAATTGCGGGACGTTTCTGAGGTGGCGTCGCTCTCACTGCCGCTGCGCAGAGCCGAGAGCCTCTACAACCCCGTGGTCAAAGAGCGCATCCCCACACGCTCACGGCGTGCACTCTCTCTGCCGCAGCATGCACTGAGCGCCACGCTTTTCCAGACCCGTGTGCCGCAGAATGCCTGTGTCCAGCGCAGGCCCTTCCTGAGCTGTGATGAGGACACCAAGGTCTCGACGCTGCGGGTGGTCGTGTTTGGCTCCGACCGCATCTCTGGGAAAGTGGCCCGGGCTTACAGCAATCTTAAGTGAGTGGCAGAGCAGCCTTCTGGCTGCTGGTGATCTCCTCTACTTTCTGAGTCCCTGTTAAGGGATCAGCTGGCAGACACGGGAGGGATTTCCTCTTAACATCCCGCTTACCTACATTTGGCACAAGGGGGTGGGTGATAAGGTCCCCTCTGGAGTTTCACATCACACCATCAATTCATATCCTATCTTACCCTTTCATGTCACCAATATGTCATGAAAATGGTCTCCGAAATGGGTTCTGTATGCCTAACTACTACAATACTGTACCCTTTTTTATACCTCTTGATGAATGCTAGCAGGCTGTAGCACAGCGGGGGGGGGGCTGGGGCTGGGTGAGTCTGGATCCATATGCCCTTCCCACGGGCTGAGTTTGATAGGTAGTCATGGCCACCCGTGTGTCAATCAGCTGAAATTGCAATGATGTCAGGTAAACCAATTTTGCCCGCTGGGTTTCAAATCAAACCATGCAATCAAAGGCACAGTGTTCTGTAGGCCCTGGTGACCAGGTGCAGGGCAGGTGGGCGTGACTTGGACAAATAAGGAGGCTTGTTGGGCTTAGTTAGGCCTGTGGACTGAAGGCTGTAGCAGGGTGGTCTCCATCTGACTGTTTTCCATGTGTCCATTCCTATTCATTCGCTGCAGATCTCAGGAAAGCAGCTGCCCCTGGCTAACTCGGTACTTCAGACTGCAGTTTTACTATGTCCCTGTGAAGAGGAGTGGCCCTACCTCATCTGCACTGACCTACCCTCCTCCTCCTCCAGGAGATCCACATTCCCGTGCCTGTGGATCAATGGTATGCATTTGGGGAATGGCAAGCTTCCAAGGGGCATGTTCCATTGTGCCAGGAGGCAGGGGCGTAGCCAGGATGAAAATCAGGGGGGCAAGGGGCGGGGAGCAAGGGGCGGGGCCAAGGGGTGGGGGCGAGGCCACATCGGAGCAGCCTGAAATCGGGCTGCTCCGACTCCCTCCTCCCCCTCCGCGATAGGAAGGGACGAGGGGGAGCCAGGATCAGCCCGAAATTGGGCTGCTCCAACTCCCTCCTCCCCCTCCGCGATCGGAAGGGACGAGGGGGAGCCAGGATCAGCCCGAAATCGGGCTGCTCCGACTCCCTCCTCCCCCTCCGCGATAGGAAGGGACGAGGGGGAGCCAGGATCAGCCTGAAATCGGGCTGCTCCGACTCCCTCCTCCCCCTCCGCGATAGGAAGGGACGAGGGGGAGCCAGGATCAGCCCGAAATCGGGCTGCTCCGACTCCCTCCTCCCCCTCCACGATTGGAAGGGACGAAGGGGAGCCAGGATCAGCCCGAAATCGGGCTGCTCCGATCCCCTCCTCCCCCTCTGCAATCGCTGGGGCAGGTGGAGGGAAAGCCCCAGAGCCGCGCAAAGCGGTTGCCTGGCTTTCCCTCCGCCCGCCCCACAGCCAGCCGGCTAGAAGGGACGTCTCCCTTCTCCCTTGCTGGCTGTGGGGCGGAGGGAGGGAAAGCCAGCCAAACGCTTTGCGCGGCTCTGGTGCTTTCCCGCCGCCCGCCCCACAGCCAGCCAGGGAGAAGGGAGACGGCACCGGGCGGGCAGTGGGGCAGGCTGGCCAGTGGCCCTGCTTCTAGGGGGGGCAATTGCCCCCCCTGCCTACGCCCATGCCAGGAGGCACAATATCTGCACTTTTAGCTATTACTGGTGCTTGTTGCATTATCTGAGATAGGTGGGATAGCCTGGCTTGTGTGCCTCCACCCTAAGAATCAATAACTTTTCACAACAGGAATTTCAATCTTGATCTCTTTGGATGTCGGGAGCAATTTGGGCATCCTCTTGCTATGATTCTGGTAAGACCTGGCCATCGATAGCAGCAAACTGGCTAATGGGCTATGCTTCTTTCTTTGATTTTCAGGATCCTAGTTTGGCAGGGGTGGAGAGCAGCACAAACGATATCTCAGTCTACATTGGTATGCTGGATCCATGGTACGAGCGCAATGTTCTTGGGCTAATGAACCTTCCCACAAATGTTCTATGCCAGGTATGTCCTAAACTCTATACTGCTTATACTGTACTCTAAAACAGCAGTGCTCTCTCTTTTTGTAAGATTCAGGCCTCATGGTGTAGCTGTCCTGTGAGCTTACACTCAGTCATCTCCCCCATCCTTTGAGCTTAGGTGCTGGGTCAGTGTGGGTCTAGGGCCATGCTCAAGGCTACAGATTGCCATCACCACTGCCATCTCCTCAGCTAGCCTAACTAGCTGCCCACTCACTGATGTTGCCATCATCACCCACCAACTCACCAGCTATTGCTGTTGGTGCTGGGTTCCTATGGAGCTGTATGGAGCACTCTCCCCATCTCCATGTATCTGCCTGAAGCAAAGCACTGAAGATAAGGCAGCTGCAAAGAATGCTTATGCTATTCTCATTTTTTCTGCAGTGGTTGGCAATTCTGTTTTTAAACAAAATTGTTGTGACCGAGCGGTGCACATTTTCAGGCAAATAGCCACAGGGTGCTCAAATGTTGACTCCTCTCTTGCTCTTGGAGGATGCCAGAGCTCAGTGGTAGAACACCTGCTTTGGATGCAGAAAGTCATGGGTTCAGTCCTCAGCAAGTCCCAGGGAGAGATGCCTGTCTGAAACCCTGGAGTTTAGACACTGCTGAGCTAGTGAGACCAATGGTCTGACTTGGGATAAGGAAGCTGCCTAGGTTGCTGAAGAAAGAGTTACTAGAGTAGGTGCTGCAGTTGAATCACCAGGGCATCCACCAGGGCATCCTTGGCCTAGACCTGACTGTGTGTGTGAATGAGGGGTTTGTTCACTTTTTGCTCTTTCCATAGCAATCTGCCAAACCTGAGGGTGAGCCCCTAGAAGATACAGCAGAGCAGCTCCCCATCCTTGCTGACATGATCCTTTATTACTGTCGTTTTGCTACCCGCCCAGTGTTGCTGCAGGTCTATCAGGTAGAGGTGAGTTTGCTCCTAAAGCCCCATGGGATTGGCTAAGCAGCTGAAGACTTGCTTCATATTTGCCGGAGAGATGAGAAGCAACTGTGTGTCCCCTGCCTTGTGCTTGGCCAGGCTGGGCCTCCATGAGCTGAGCCACTACTTTCACTCTGTAACAGTCACATTTGTCAAATATAGATAACTTGCAACGTGGTGGCCACTATCAGTTCACACACACATTCCTGTCTACTAAAATTGTTGCCTGTGCCTTAATGACACAAAAATTGGAAGCCCCTCCATAGAAAATTGATATGGGTCCTATCAGAGAATAATTGTGTGCTCTTGGAGAGGAATAGATAATTTGCAACGTGGTGGCCACTATCAGTTCTCTCTCTCTCTCTCTCTCTCTCTCTCTCTCTCTCTCTCTCTCTCTCTCTCTCTCTCTCTCTCTCTCTCTCTCTCTCTCACACACACACACACACACACACACACACACACATTCCTGTCTACTAAAAATGTTGCCTGTGCCTTAATGACACAAAAATTGGGAAGCCCCTCCATAGAAAATTGATATGGGTCCTATCAGAGAACAATTGCCTGCTCTTGGAGAGGACCCAGTTGAGATGTATGGTTGTCAGGCTAATGTGATCTTTAGGCAAATCACAGCTCATCTCCAATCCAGGACTGGAAACCTAGTTCAAACTGAGGCTTCCAGTTCTAGTTTAAGGCAAGCAATGGTTTGCCATAATCTTATTTTACCCAGTTCAGACAAGATAACAAACGCTGGTTTACTGTGAAATGAGAAATGAAAAAGTGTGTGAACATAAGTGTCTGATACTCTTTGTAAATGTCTGATGACTGAACCACAATCTGAATGAAGTCACTATGTAAATGCAATCCAACTGCCTGACACAATCTTCTGCTTGTGGCTCCTCTTGAAGCCAACTCTGTGTGGCCTCCACACACATTAATACTGAGTTCCTCCCTCCAGGCCTATTTGTTATACTGCATAGAGTGACTTCCTCAGCAGCATATAACTCTGGGTCCTTGTGTTCTTCTTTTCAGTGATGCCTTTGAAAGGACTTGGTCTGTGTTTAAAAAGTTGCGTGTTGGTACTCTGTTAATTAGAATCCCGTTTTTCCTCCTAAGCTACTGGGTTGTTTTTAGAAAATATTTGACCTAAAGAAGGGCCGAGCTGAATAGGGTGTCTCAGAAATGATGGATTGACCTCTTCCTTCCTCATTTCCACAGCTCACCTTCATTGGAGGACAGACGAGGACAGAGATCTTCATCCACTCCCTAGAGCTGGGCCACTCAGCAGCCACACGGGCCATTAAAGCCTCAGGTAGACATCTGATCGATGTTGAAAGGAGGTTCTCTGTGATATCATTTTGTGTTGTTTAGTCTGCAACAAACTAACATAGCTATTCCCCTGGAAAGTGAAGGGGAAAACAGAGGTGGGCAGGAGGAAACCAAATTCCTAACCCATAGAAAAGCAGCAAATTGAGAATTTGGACAGTGTGATGATCTGCTGGGGGGGTGGTATTCTCCTGCTAGGATTAGGCACCTTTGAAACTCTTGGTGAATACAGACATAATACTGTATAAGAAGAGGACCTTTTGCAGTTGTACTGACAGACATGCATGCTACTGGAAACTCCAATGCTAGACTTGCCTCTCCTCCTCTGCCTGTACTGGACTCATCTGTCTATCTGGTAGCCTCTGCTGCCATCTCCTCCTGCTGGGGAAAGTTAACAAAGCTGTGGACAGCAGCAGAAATGAGAAGAGCACCTGCTCCTTCTTCTCCCCCTCTGCAACATGCAACAGAATAGAGATGGGTGTGGAGAGCCTGGTTTTCTTTCTACCTTGAAAGGATGGGGTGTGTTCTTTACCTTTCTCAGACACCTATGTAGAGTAGATTGATCAGTCATGTGAAGTTACTTCCAGCTGAACTGGGGAATGTGGCAGCAGAGTATGGGGTGGCGAGCCTGGGACATGCAGCCTGCCTCAAGTATTGATGGAGGCAATGCTGATAACTGAGGCAGCTTTTCAGTTTTTTTATTTGTGCATCTGTTGGTTCTGTTGCAAAGCCTTCCATGTTCTGCTGCTGAAGAACTTGCTCTTACGTTGCAACTGTCTTCCCCTTTGCTCTTGAGTATAATGTCCTGGGATATATTACATGAGACTCTGCACTACATAGCCCTTGTCTGTAACAAGGCACTACCTCCTCTTTCTCCCCCCCCTTTTTTTGGTGCAGGTCCAGGTTGCAAGCGACTGGGCATAGATGGAGACAGAGAAGCAATCCCACTAACACTACAGATCGCCTACAGCAAGGTAATTCAGAGGTAGCGGCTGCTGCTTGCTACTATTGCTGATGTTTGCCTCTAATATTCAAGCCTAGTCCTTTCGCTGGGCTGGAAAGGAGCGAACCAGCTTCAGAGAGGCAAAATACAGGGAATGAAGAGTGAAACATTTGCACTCTGGAAGCACTTTTGGAGAATGTTTTAATTAGATGGGGATGGGGATGGAAGCAGCAGTCCGCCCCCCCCCTTTCTTGCATGCTTCCGCAGACTAGAGAATAACTGGGGTGCTGTGTGATCTCTCCAGAGAGCAATCAGTGGACGGAGCCGCTGGAATGACATTGAGAAAGTCTGCACGACCATCAATCTCAGCAAGACCTGTAAGAAACAAGAAGAGCTTGGTGAGTGTTTATGCGAGGGTGAACATGACTTTTTGCCACCACCTCCCAGCACTTAGGTGGAGAATGGGCCAGATGATTTGGAGAGGCCCTGTGCAACAGAACATGCTCTTCTCAGTGTGTGTGTGTGTGTGTGTGTGTGTGTGTGTGTGTGTGTGTGTGTGTAAGTTGTGTGCAAGCTGTTTTGTCATGTGTGTGTATTTATATATAAATATATATACGCTGTCATCTTGTTCTGATGGTTCCTTGTTTTGCTGAAGCATATTGAAGCTGCAGACATGCACATTTGGAATGGAGTTATGCCAGTTCTGCCAGGCAAGGAAAAGGCTACTGCACACAAAATCCCCACAATCTGGCTCTGTTCCATGTGTAGTTAGTTAGCCCCTTGGGGATTTCAAAACCTCTTACAGATAGTGAGACCATAGCTGCCAAGTACTCCGTTTTCCCCAGGAAACCCCCGTATCTTCTTACCATTTCCCGCAGGTGTCCTGAATGGCAAAAATTCCCCCTGGATTACGGAGCTCCTGCCATGTTCTTCTGGTGTCACGCCGGCACCGGAAGTCGCTTCTACGCCCTTCCGGACATGCGTAGAAGCGACTTCCGATGCCGCTGTGCCCATTTCCAAAATGTCTGTAGCGCCAGAAGTTGCTTCTATGCATGTCTGGAAGTGCATAGAAGCGACTTCCGGTGCCGCAGCGCTGCTAATCCCGGATTTTTCAATCCGGAACTTGGCACCTATGGGTGGGACAGTTGGCATAGGAATGTATGCCAGACCCCGAACCACCACCCACTTGGATTACTACTTCTGCATGTTGCATTTCTGTTGACCAAATGCTGCAACTTCCCTTTCCCTCTCTCCCCTTTTGCTTTTTAAAAACTGCTTGAGCTTCAGAACTAATCTGCCAGTCATGCATTAATGCACTTGACCACAAGGTGTCACAAACTTTCTGGCCAATGCTGCAAGGACTCTGGCTCACCTTCTGCACGGAACTTAGGGTTGACTCTGGTCCAGCTCTTTTAAATAAATTCTATTTTTAGCCCACTAAAGCAACTAGCTTTTGATTTGAAATACTTTTAATTGCTTGCATAGACTGAGTGGGGTTTTCTCACTGAAATTCATTTTTAGGAACCATCTAGCACAACATCACAGATTGGTTCTTGGATTTTGTAAGGTGTGAAATGAGCAGGAAAATGTGAGCAAGTGTCTGCTGCGTGCAGCCTTGCCCCCAAATTATGTGCCAGGGAAAGGGATTGAGGTTAAGATAACTAACACATTGGTATTTGATACTATGGTGGTGAAGGAGGAGGTATGGGAGATGAAAGTGTGATGAGTTTTGGAGTCAAGGGAGTGAGGAGAGGGGTGTATCAAGGTGCTGCAGAAACTGTAGCCGCTGGCCTGCACCTTTCATAGACTTCTTCCTGAAGCTTCAGAACTTTTGCAGAGCAGCCCTGCTGTCCATAAAATGTAACTGTGTGTGGCTTATTTTATAATGGGCTCTTAAGGGTCCCTCCAGACTGGTGCTTTTTTGAGGGTGCATTCTGCAATGAGTCACTAGTGCAGTAATAGTGCATTAGTGGCAGGTTGATGCTGGACCATCCACACATCATTCAACTCGACTAGTTGTTATTTCCCAGTGTTACTGCATCACAATGTTCAAAACTCCCATTGTTCTAGGCACATTTTGTGACAAGAAATTTCATTAGCGCAAACTGTTTCTGAGCTCTGGGCGCAGTACCGCACCTGAGATTTCAGATTAAAACTGCAGAGTGGAAGGAAAGGAGGACCTTTTTCTGCCTCACCTTTTCCAGCTACTCTCTGAAGACTGGAGAAGAGACCCTCTTAAGAATATTGGGGGCCGGCAGGCAGGGGAAGGACTAGACCATGTGAAAAATGAACATAATATTTTAGCTGCAGTTCATTCATTTCCAGCTTTGTATTCTTGTTATAAAAAAGCACACCTAGACATTCCATTGTTGTGCCCATAACCTAGGTTTAGGGTGCCATTTAGCTCTTAACTTTCATATCTCAGTTTCTAACACTGCTGCATTATTGACGTCTGGAGGGGCACTCTTGCACAAAGTGCAACAAAAGTGAGACATCACCCACCTCCAGGACATGCGTGGTATGAAAAGTGACAGGATTTCAGTAGGTAGCTATGGGACATGCACAGGTTGGAAGCATGTCTGCCCTGAAACCTTTGCCGGCACAGAGAGTATTGAAAGCGGGATCGTGTATAACAACCCTGCTACAATCAGAGCACAAATAATTATGAATGCAGCAATAAAAAGGATGTCTGGAGGGACCATAATTGACTTTACCATGAGGAGGGTGTTGTTCTCAGAGTTCCATATACTGGTACTGTATAGCTCCTTTCCTGTTTCTTCCAGATTCAAAAACCGAATGCTTAACTCTCACTGCAACAGAGGTAATCAAGAGGCAGAGTTCCAAGTCCAAGAAGAGTTTCAATCAGGTAGCCTGACCTGTGGGTTTTGACCCTTTGTGGGTTTTTCTTCATCTCATGGTGTTGTTGGGCGGGCAAGAATGCTTTTAGCCTTGGTGAATTTCCCTGCTGCATGCAACTGTTGACTGATTTTTCTTCTGCAGCAAATCAGTGTGTCTCAGATGAAAGTGGACAAGGTCCAGATTATTGGGGTGAACTGTTCCTTTGCTGTGTGCCTGGACCAGGATGAGAAGAAGATTCTGCAGAGTGTCACCAGGTAGGGAAAACAGGGGGGGGGATTTCCCCATAGCTGTAATTGGGCTCTGCGATGGGGGTGGGTGGATAGTGGAAACTGCATTGCCCCCCTTGGTCCATCCTGATTAAAAGATAAGCCACTCTAGTTCCAAAGCCTCAGGACCAAAGATGGATGCTGGACCTTCACATTAGGGTATATCTAATTTAAGAAGTAAACCTAAAGATACTTGGGGCTCTAGGTCTGGCAGCAGCCTGGTGTTCTGAAGTTACTGGTGTTGCCTCCACCAGCTCCTACCCACATGTCATGCTGGCTCTACCTTTGGCTAGGTCTGGTGAAAAGGGGGTTGGAGCAAATTCTTCATTCCCACCAAGTTCCAGAAGATCTTGTAAGAAGGTTTAGTTAGTTTTGGGGAAATATTCTCTAATCCTCAGTTGCTTAAATTGCTCAGGGTGACCCAAGTAGCCCTTTATGGTCATTTGGTTTGGGGGCAGCCTGTCAGTCGTCTCTCTCTAGATTAAGTCCATTAAAAAGTATGTAGTGTGGATAGCCTCAAGCTTGGTCTACTTTATCCAACAGTGACCCTTCACTCCTGATTTTGCAGCGTAGTCCACAGTTGAAAACTTTCTCACAGGAGACCTCTGCAGTGATCTTCAGGATCCAAGCTGGGTGCCATTCACTTTGTGTACTCAGCAGGCCAAACATCTGGGTTGCAATGGGGATCAGGACCTCTGATCTAGGATAAAATCCATCCAGATATACTCCTTGTGTATGGTGAAGCTGTGGCTTCTGAGTCTAAGTTTTCCAAGCAGAGTCCTCCTCACTGCATAGTCAATCTACAGGTACAGGGGCCAAGGAAAACCTGCCCTATGTATTTCTGCTAGGCAGCTGCACCAGTACGCCCACCTATTGACTGAACAATGTGCTGCAACTTTGCTCAGAGTTAATAATGCACTTAAATGTGTCTGTGTCTCCTCAATAAATCAACTTCTGCTTCAATCTCAATGTCCTGCTGTAATCACAGGTGTGAAGTCTCTGCATGCTACAAGCCCAAGATCAGTGAGCCCTGCATTGAGGAGAACCCCTGTTCACTTCTCCCTACCCAGAATTCCTCTGACTTCTGCTCTCTTCTCTGCTTACCCATTGCCACCTTCAGTGGGGCACTGCCCTAAGGAGTCGGAAAGGATGGAGTGAGTGAACTGCTTCCAACTCCCAGTGCTGATCAAAGGTGCTACCAGGCATCCAATGGAGATGGACCTCCACTGAAAGAGGAAAACCCATGGCATGTGTTTTTCTGCCCATGCTGGATAGCTTGGCTTCAGCAGAAGCAGGGCATGGTAGCCCTCCCAGAACAAGCACTTGACACCCCTGGGATATGAAAGGGTTTGGTGTTTTTTAGGGGAAAGAATATCTACCATCTGTAGTTTCCCCAAGAGTGCTGAAGAGAGAGAGAGAGATTGCGGATGACATGAATGTGATGGGGGTACATCTGAAATGCAGAGAAGTGGGAGAGTTTGACTGGCCAGTTTCTGCTAAACCACTGAAAAACTTCATTGTGAGTGAGAGAATTGCAGCTGTCTGCTCCCCCTTTTTAACAGGGCATTGTGGATGTGACTGGTACTTACTGCCCTACAAACGAGTCCATAACAACAGAGGTGGGGTATTTTTTTTCAGCTGGAGCTGAATGCAGCTTTTGTGCTTATGCTTTGCTGCCATTCACAAATTGCAGGGATCGCAGTATGTTGCACCTTGGGTTTTTCTTTGATAAAATTGCCTGATGCTCAGTCTGTTAAGAGTCACCAGGAACTGGAATTTGATGGCCAGCAGGGGGTGGGCAGTGGCAGGAAGCGAGCAAAATGAATGAACATGCACTGAATGGAACTGAAGGGCAGATTGGAGCAGGGTGTGCTCTCAAATGGGACAGAACAGTTTGATGACAAACGTTAGATGAACCAGAGTGATTCTCTGTAAAAATAAGACCAGAGAAGAGAACACTAATAGCCATCTATGGTTGTCAGTAGATGCCCTGCTTCTCTGCAGGAGAGCCTTTGAAGCAAACCTGTTCTGTTTGCCTAACCTCCAACAGAATTGGATGGCTCTGAGGTGTTCTTGGCCACCAATGCTTTTATTCCAGGCACAGGAAGTCTACGTTCCTCCAGGTGGTGCTGGACTCTACCTGCCACCATCTTCAGCTGGGTATGGCCAATAGTCATGGATGATGGGAGTTGGGAGTACAACAACTTGCAGATGGGTACTGTTTCCCCATTCCTGGTATGGAGGAATGCAGGGCGTTACATGCTTTTGTGTTGCTCCAGATTTGAGACACCCGAGGTGGAATCGTTTCAGGAGGCACTATTGCTGAATTTGTGAATGGGTAGTTGCTGTAGCAAAGAGGCAAAGAAGCCTCATAACAGAACTGGAAGAGAACTATCATGGTTTCTCTTGTTCTGTAGCAGGCATGGTTTTCTAGATGATTATGATGATGAGCTCCCACCATCCCTCGTCATTGGCCATGTTGGCTGGGGCTTGATGGGTGCTGGAGTCCAACTATATATGGAGGACCTCAAGCTCTCCATCCTTGGTATAGAGCGGGACTCCTTTCCCCCCTGAAGTTGGAAACAAAATGTTAACCTGAGAAATGTAGGTAGCACTGAGGTCCATTTTAATCACCTTCTTACTTGAATTAAGCTATTTTTACATGGAAGTTATAATAATAATAATACATGCTGTTTACTTGCTTGCTTTTGAGAGAAGAGTGCAAATGGGTGAAACTAGTTGTTGATAGTGGGAGGTGGTGACTAAAGGGGCATTTTGAACTCCCAGTTGCAGGGAGTGTCAGTGTGTGTGATAGTGTCAGCGGAAAGTGGAAAGGAAAAATCCAGGTGAACAGGGTCCTCCTACTTTCTCATTCCACTTCTTATTCTTATTGAACACACACATACACAGTACACATTTTGCATGGGTAATAGTTGCATAATCTTTTCTCAGGGAGAAGGAAAACCTGGGGTTAGGTGCAATGCAGATTTCTCTAAGTATCAGTTAAATTATCAAGAAATTGCTGGCTAAAGAATTGAGGACAAGGATGTCAAGTCTCAAATTCTTCCCTAGAAAGTTTCCAGGAAGGTGCACACACAGTAGCCATGGGGTGCCACAAAGTGGTACTTTTAACAGCTTTTGTATGTCCTGTTTGTTTGTTTTTAAGCACTGATTTTGTTCCTTAAAATATGCTGTTTCCCTTGGTTTCAAGTTGCAATCTTAACACCTTACCCTCTCAAGACCACTGCCACATACCTGCCTGTAAAAGCAATTTGTGGCAATAAAGGCAGGGTGATGCACTGTGGTTTTCAGTACAGTAGCTGTTTGTAAGAAGCGGAAGGAAGGAAGGAAGGAAGGAAGGAAGGAAGGAAGGAAGGAAGGAAGGAAGGAAGGAAGGAAGGAAGGAAGGAAGGAAGTGCATTATAAATGCAAACTTTTCTACTGAAATTGAGTACCTTTTGTCTGTTGGAGCATTTCCTTAATAGTTGCTTCCTTTTGTACATAAACCCACTGTGTAAATTTTATATTGTGACCTAATTTTATAAAATATTGTCAAGAGATATTTTATTGTAAACTTATTTGAAATAAAGCCACATTTTCATAAATCAAGACTCTACGTGTTTTAAAAACAGCTGGGTTGTTTTAAATATGTTTTCTCATTTGCTTCATTCTAATATTCAGGCTGCTTTTTAGCCAAGGGAAAGCTGTTGCATAGTTGAACCGCTGGATGGCACCAAAGAATCCTACACAATTAGCATCAATAAAGCCTTGCCCATAAGCAAAAAAGTGATTATTTGATCCTCCTGCACCTACTCTATGTGTCCTCTACGAAGTTCAATACAAAACCAAGGAGGCAGACTAGATGGGTGACGCAGGTTCAAATTCCCACTCAGACATGAATTTCACCGGCTAACCTACCTCACAGGGTTGTTGTGTGAATGAAATAGAAGGGGGACATCATATAGCAGGAGGGATGGGGTATGTCAGGTCTGCCGCTAATTG
This sequence comes from Zootoca vivipara, assembly GCF_963506605.1. Lineage (NCBI taxonomy): Eukaryota > Metazoa > Chordata > Lepidosauria > Squamata > Lacertidae > Zootoca > Zootoca vivipara. The sequence goes on along the minus strand of NC_083277.1, from coordinate 85,505,278 downwards.
TTTAATGACTCCAGCTTCTGTTATTTCTGACATTGGCCACAGTGGCTGGGGCTGAAGAGAGGCAGAGTCAAACAACATTCCTGCTATACAAACTGCCTTGATCTCCCTGAAAGAAAGCTGGGGGAATAGATGCAATAAATAAATAAATATTTATCAGAACAGTACAATGCACATTTCAAAGCAGAAAAGGATGTATGATTGATAACATATTACCCGCAAAGAACAGACCGTGTTTCTTTGTACAAAACTATGAATTTTGATCACAACTGCAAAATTGTACTATGTATATTTGCTTCATTCAGTACTTATAAGAGAGAACTCATGAATTAAAGTGCTTTCGTCAGGTAAGTTTTAAGACTTAATGAAACTAATGGACTGAATTTAGCCATGTTCATTCTTTTTAGTGAATCTATTCTGAGCAAAACCTCATTGAATATCACCCATCCCATAATGCCACAGAGTCTCCAATAATTGGACAGTGCTATTTGACTTTGTCATGTGAGTTCATTTCCAACCTGCAAATAATAATAATAATAATAATAATAATAATAATAATAATAATAATAATAAATTGTGCAGAAAGGAGATTGCTCAAAAGTTCAGGGTGAGTAGCATTATCTTACACCAGTTGCAAAGTTATATCCTACCTTATTTGACAACTCTAGATGGCTAACATGCAATTTCTGAAAGCAATGAAGTAGACTGTTCAATAAAACCTGATGTTAAAAGAACTCGTTTGTATCTCTTGAGTCTAGTCAGTGTACAGTAAACTAAAACTAAAATATAATATAATACAAAACCACAGATTTGCAGACTTGGGCACCAAATTGCCTTAGAGCCCAGCCTTGCAGGCACCTACAGTAACCAGCTGCACTTATTTCCAATAGCTTCGCTTTATGTGTTTAAGGTTTCCCCCCCAAAACAGGTGAAAAAAGCAATCTGTAGTAATCTAAATTGCTTCTGGCACTCATGTTTTCCTGTGCCCGAGGTATCATTATATGTCCCTCTTTTCTCCCCACCATGCAAAAAAAGTTGCTTGTTTAATGGTTAAAACATCCTCCCTGCTCTTAGCATTCTCAAATGAAGAGTGAAAATCCAAAGTCCTTTTGTGTGTTTGTGGGTGTTCAAACATCATCCAAACTATCCCCCATTGGGCACATAGTGAATTCCTTTTGAACGACTACACCTTTTACCCAGGAAATTCTAATTTGTAGATAGAAGCCTCAAAAGCAGGGCTGGGAGTGGTACATCCTACTGACTATTTAAGTAGGAAGCTGTTGCCTTCAGAGGAACTTTGCAGCTATTGAGAAGGAATGTTCAACTATTGTTTGATTTTTGGGGGAAGCTTTGGCCTGATATGTGGTGTTGAAAGTTTCGGTTGTGAACTGTTGGCTGTCAACAGGAATTCAGATGAGAAACTTCTGAGATGGTTGTTGACAATTTAGGATTTTCATTTTCTTACATTAAGGGAAGCGATAATGTCTCTGTGTTTGTCACATTTATCACATCCCTGTCCAGCTGGCGAGGAAAATTAGCTTGTTTCAATCTGATTGTAACCTCATCTGACCACTGGTATGTTGTATAGATTGTGCTGATTTTGTACTTGCTTTTGTGATTTGCATCACTGGGTGCCTTATTGCACTCTTTTAACTGTAACACTTAAGTGTTTCAGCCTTTTCATCACTGTTTAAACCTTAGGATGGTGGTTAAAGTAAAAGGCTATACTCCTCCGGAGCATACAGCATCTTTTTGCTGCCCCTGCTGCCTTTTAAACTCACATGAGTTTAAAAATAAAGTTTCTCATGAGATCTACTTTAAGAGAAATGAAGTCAATGATTTGGATCAGCAAAATGGCAAGGGGAGTGGTTAAGACACATGTTTCCCCACTATTATTGTTGTTGTTTAGTCGTTTAGTCATGTCCGACTCTTCGTGACCCCATGGACCGTAGCACGCCAGGCACTCCTGTCTTGCACTGCCTCCCGCACTTTGGTCAAACTCATGTTCGTAGCTTCGAGAACAAGTGTCCAACCATCTCGTCCTCTGTCGTCCCCTTCTCCTAGTGCCCTCAATCTTTCCCAACATCAGGGTCTTTTCCAGGGAGTCTTCTCTTCTCATGAGGTGGCCAAAGTATTGGAGCCTCAGTTTCACGATCTGTCCTTCCAGTGAGCACACAGGGCTGATTTCCTTCAGAATGGATAGGTTTGATCTTCTTGCAGTCCATGGGACTCGCAAGAGTCTCCTCCACTATTATTAACCTAATCCAATTCTCTCCTCACCCTGCTCCCCAAAATTTAATCAACGAATATAGTCAACATTTCATCTAGTTTCATGTTTAAGGGTGGGTTGGGTGCTGTGTGGAGGCAACGGATGGGAGACTGCCAGCAAGCAGTTGGTCTCCCTGCCTTCTGCCCTACCAGCTCCATGGACATCAGCCACCACTGGGTGATAATTTCCTGCAGAAATGGGAGTGAGATTGTGTAGTGGATGTGCCCACCCATGTGGTGAAATTCATTGCCCTCAGCTGTATGAATTATGTATTGCCTTTTAAACCAGTTTCCAATGATCTGCTGGATATTTCTTTATTCAAAGCATTTTTTACCATACCCTTCAGCCAAAGCAGAAACAAAAAGCCCTCTCCCAGAGAAGCTTAGAAATGTCAGGTGATATGCCCTGAGGTATACAACTCAAAAGGCACAGCACGAAAGGAAAAGGGATTGGGAAGGAGGAGGGGGAATAAAGCAAGCTCCAGGCATGAGTTCTTAGTTACAGAGTTTAACTTTTAGAAATCAGATACTGCAAGCACTCTCTTGAAAGGCTTCCTGCTTTGCATCTGCAGGAAAGTGCCTCCGGTAAACATTTAAACCCATGGGGGTTCAGATCTTCCCATATAAGGATCCTGTTGTCCCTGCACTTTTGCTATGTGGTTGCAACATATTCTATTAAATCAGGATGATTCTGTAACAGACTCCTGAACATATGATCTGGAATAAGGCTGCACATCTAAGAAGAGATGATGACCCTGAAGCCTCACTTGGACTTGAGCCTGGAGTGAGCTGAGCCTCTGAGGAGCTCAGTAGCAGCTGTGCACAAAGGTCCTTGAGAGGGAAATTGGATCACTAAACCCAGGCTTCATACACACTATACTTTCAAAGCCTATTCGAAGGACATTCTTTCTCAAAGAGTTGTGGGCACCTCAGTTCCCAAGAACCTTTAACACAGCAATTATTGGGAAGAGGGGTGTTTTCTAATGTGATTTAAAGGTATTGTGTGTTCGCAGCCTTAAAGATGGTGGAATTTGGAAACTGGAGCAGCTTCAGAGGTTGGAGATTCATTCTCTACTCCATGATCATGACCAGTCTTTTTTATTGAATGTTATTACATTTTAAAAAAAAACCCACTCCTCTTCAAACAGCTCAGATGCCCCTCTTCAGAATAGAGTACTCTGTTCCCTTTTTAGATTCACAACAACCTTGTGAGGTAGGTGAGACTGAGAGGTGCCCACTGGCACAGGGTCCCCCAATAAACTTCATGGCTGAGTGGAAATTTGAAACCAGATCTCTCCAGGATACGTCCCTACTACACCCAACACCTACTACACTTGCGTTCTTTAACCTTGAGTCACCAAGTGTTGTTGGACTACAACTCCCATCGTGCCCAGCCAGCTTAGCCAATGGCAATTGTAGTCCAACACTATCTGGTAGGGTGCCAACTAGAATAAAATATGGGGGGGGGCAGGTAAGCCCTGCCTCACATAATCAATCACAAGACGTGGCACGCACACACACCATTTGAATAACAAGGCCAATTAACTTGTGGGGCAGCCCCCACAAATATTTTATTGGAGACCGAAGGGACCTAGGTCCCTAGGGGTTGTCTCCTATGCTCTGGGAACCTTAGTTGAAAGAACACTGCAACTTGCCTGCCCACGTTTATTGTATGAAGAGTCCATTGAGTGATGGGCTTTTGGAATGAAGATTTGTTAGCACAATGCCCATCTTTGGTTTCTAGCCTAAGGAGTTGCTGGGAAGTGGAGTCAAAACAGAACTTTGGGGTTCAGTTGTGCGCCCCACAAAACAAGGATGTGCGTCTGTGGTTGTTGGTTAGTTCCATAAATACAACAACTACTACTTTCTTTTTTAAAAAGTTTTTTTTTTAGTTTACCATTTCAGAAGGAGGAAACCGATGAACAGGAAACACGCAGAAATGCTGAAAGGGGGCCTGGGAATGAGTGATTGAGTGGGGCCGCCATGCGCTGTGCCCACGAGATCGAGATCTTTTTCTGCTGCCAAGAGATCTTGGGAGGCCGGCTCAGCTGCTCCCGCTGCCGGGAAGCCCTCGGAGCGGGGCAGCACCTGCCCGCTTTCCTCATAGCATTGTTTGTGTCCGTCTCTTTATTTAGCCGAGGCCTCTTCCTGTTGGAGGTGCCAGGGCAAAGGTGCCCAGCGCAGCCGCCACCTCTCTCCTCGGACAGAGGCACCCACGCGCACATCTCCCGGACTGGGCAGGGCGCAGCGCGCCGGGCGAGTGAGTCAGGCGATCCTTAGTGTAGCTGTTGGCAGCGGCTGCATCCGCCGCCGCCGTCCCCACTTGACTTCTGGAGCTGGAAAGGTGGCGGCGAAGGCCAGCGAAAGGTTGCAGCTCTGCGATTCCTCGGCGCCGAGGAAAAAACCAAGCAGCAGACGCCGCGGAGGCGATCGGCGCGGTCGCCTTGCGGTTGGGCGAGAAAAGGAAGCTTCTTTTTCGTCCTATAGTAGGACGCGCCGTCGAGTTTTGCTGCGCGCTCTGCTGAGCGAGCGAGCGAGCAAGCGCCCGGCGACTTCCTGAGCAGCCCGAGCCAAGGCGGCGAGCGGCGAGGAACCAGACGGCGCTAGACCCCCGGAAAGGCGCGCACGAGCTCCCGGAGGTAAGCTGAGCTTGTACTGAGACGGCGCTTCGGCTTTCGATTCCTGTCTCTTTTTCGGGTTTGTTTTCTTTTGATGTGCCTTAAGGAGATCTTTGAGCAATACGAGCCGAAAAGGAAAGAGGTCCCGGGAGTTAAACAGCGTTCTTTGGAGGTTTGCGAGGAGATGTTGGCCGAACGTTTTTAGGAAACGTGGCTTTCAAAACTCGCCCTCCAAGGAGCCCTGCTCTATAGTCCGGGAGGGCTTTGAAGGAATCTGGGCAGCCCTTTCCAAAATCTTTCCGGAGAGGGCCCTTCTGAAATTGCAGGAAAAGACCCTAGTGGTATATGGGGCTACGGTAACTATACATACTGTCCAGGTATTATGATGAGCAAGGAGGGGTGAGAGAGAGAGACACACAGAGAGAGACAGAGAGTGAGTTCTATTTCTGCCAAGAAACAACTTAGGAAGGAAGCTACTCCAGCAGGATATCGATGCTTCCTTTTCCTAAGTCAATTTCATGTGCAAGGGAGATGGTGATTATTCTGGGAAGGGTGGGCCGGAGAAGTGCATCCGTGCGGAGTGGATCCCATCAAAACAACTGCAGAGGAAGCGTTTATGCCCAGATTCAACAGGTGTTCCCAAAAAGTTTCAGTGTGAAAGAGCAGTCTGCCCCCCTTCTGGCTCCCAAGGGCAAGGAAGAGCTGTTTATTCGCTTGATCTGCCCTCTTATATTGCTGGTAAAGACTTTACAGGCTTCGTTGTGGGAGAGGCACAATCTGGAAGAGAGGCGTGGGGAAGCTCGCAGATGCCTTTTGGGAACAAGCACTCCTCGGATACTTGCGCAAACCCTGTCTTGTGTTACAGGGAGTTACCCCCCCACCCCCCCAGCACATTTTGTTGGAATGTTGCCCTCTTGGCAGGCATGCCCAGATTGGCAGCTGCTTGTCCTCCTGGCTCAGTGCTATTTATAAGATATTATGGGCCTGTTTGCAAATGCACATCCATCACTTGATTGGGCAGCCCTTTATTCTTTCTTTGCAGGTGAATGTGTGAATGGAGTCCTTCCAACAGCCTGGTGTTGGAAGCGGTATAAAAAAACAAAACCTGTCTCTGGTACTTGATCTGTGACGGCTGATTCACATGTGCATATTTGAGGCGCACCCACACAATCCTGGAAACTGTAGTTTGTTACAGGTGCTAGCAATTGTAGCTCTGTGCGGGGTAAACTACAGTTCCCAGGATTTTGTGGTAGGAAACCATGTACATTAAATGCGCTTGATGTGCTTGTGATTATGGTTGGCTCCACAGCCTTCCACATGATGAAGGGCAGGAGTGCAAGATAAATAGGAATAGGATCCGATTCAGCGCATGAGAGCAGCCAGTCTCCAAGATGTACTGATGTACAAGGCATGCTTTCCACATGGATAATTTCAGTGCAGAAATTATATCTACCCTGTTTCCCCGAAAATAAGACATACCCATAAAATAAGACGTAGCAGGATTTCTAAGCATTTGCGCAATATAAGCCATATCCCGAAAATAAGACATAGTGATAGGCGCAGTTCTGGAGGGCGCCAAGGAAGAGGCGAGGCTGGACACATAATAAAAAAATAAGACAACCCCTGAAAATAAGCCATAGTGTGTCTTCTTGAAGAAAAATGAATATAAGACAGTGTCTTATTTTCGGGAAAACATGGTAGCAACTGCAGGTTCCTTACATAGGACAACAGTACTGAGCGAGAGCTGTCTATAGGCATGTAGTGAGAGATGGGGGTTGGCGGTTTGGCTGCTTTACCATATTTTTTTCATGTGCTTTCTCACTTAGTGGCTGCTTTTTCGATGAACAAACTTGGCAACAAGTGTAGGAATTTCCCACCCCCACCCCACCTCACCCCCAGGTTGTTTTTCTGAAGCCATCGGTGGAAATGGGAGGGGAGATGCTAAAGTTTAACAGGCTGTTGCTTCCTGAGGGCCGTTTTCTTTTTCCAAAAAGTAATTAAATATGACGTGCTGAACTCTGCAAAGAATCATTAAGATCCAGGAACTGGTCTGCACATCCTCCTTCGGCTATAAGAAAGAGTCCTTGAAAAGCCTGTTTTGCAGACAGAGAGCTGGCCTTACATCTCTTTGAACGTTCCACGAAGAAGGAAATTTCTTAAAATGCCAGTGCTCCTAGTATTAGAACTTGCTGCTCCCTTGATGCCTCCTCACCCACCTGGCAATAGATCTGGTGCTTCCTCCCAACTCCCAGTGGGACCTCTTTCATCTCTTATTTAAAGGTTCATAGGTTCTGGCTGCCAGTCAGCTGCAGATTGGGCAGCTTCAGGGCCCAATAGGCTGTTTACTGGTTCTGTTCAGATACTGCCTCACTCCCTGCCACCCTCGCACCCCACCCCAGCTTCACAGCATGTCTTATGTCACTCTAGTTTGCCTGCTAAGCTCGAGAGAGCGAGGGAGGAACTGGCAGCAGGCTGACACTAGCTTTTGGCAGTCCTTACAATGAACCATTGTGCTTCAAATGTAGCATGTGGGGAAGGACACAGCTCCTAAGGCAGGGCCCTGCATTAGGGGAAAGATTCCTGCATTGCAGGGGGTTGGACTAAATTACCTTCGTGGTCCCTTCCAACTATATGATTCTGTTATCTATTATGGTGTCCTCCAAATGCTTTGGACTGCAGCTGTCTTGCCATCCCTGGCCACACTGGCTGATGGGAGTTGTAGTCCACAACCCCTGGAGGAAGAGACCTAGGGCAGGGTTTCCCAGATTTGGATCCAGCGCTGTCTTTAGCATATGTGCCGCAGGGGTGCAAAGATCTGCCCAGCGCCCCTAAATTTAGTTTAGCCTCCAAAATTAACTTTTATTATGATTATGTCAGCCACCACGCTTACACCTTATCTCTTGTTTACGAAAGAAGGGAGGAAAAAGAAACAAACTTTTTTATTTGCTCACTTATTTACAATATACTAATACTTAAGTATACAACACCGCCACATGTAACATAATATTTTGATGTAAGAGTTAATTTCGAGTGCACGGCGCTGTTGTGAATGACAAGCGCCATTGTTGAGTCTGACAAGCACTGCCATTGTGAATGACAAGCGCCACCGCTGGTGCAGCTCATCTTTGGTAAATGAGCTCACAAAGTCAAAAGTCCTTTAGTAAAACAGTAGGTATACATTTTGGTAATACCTAGGTATACACAGTATGTATTTTGTTTTTCTAGCTTGATCAAAATTATTTATTATTTCGTAACAGGTAGATAGTTAAGAGCTTAGGTGGCTTCAGTGGCGGGCACCTAGCGCCCCCCAGAATTCGGCGCCCAGGTGCCCTGTACCCCTTGCACCTCACGTAAAGACGGCCCTGCTTGGGTCTATACTCTCCAGCTGTTTTGGACTACAAGTCCCATCATCCCTGGCCATGGGTCCTGCTAGCTAGGGATGATGGGAGTTGTAGTCCGACAACAGCTGGCGACCCAAGTTTGGGAAACCCTGCCATGGGGAAGGGCCCTAGCTTAGGCGGAGAATATATGTCCCAGGTTCAGTTCTTGGCAGCTGTAAAGGAAAAGACTCTTGTTTGGCACACTGGAGAGAAATTTAGCCAGGCAATATGACACTAGATGGAGCAATGGTCTGATTTGATTCTGTGTTCCTAAATAGTTCCTGTCTTAATGAAAAAAGTGTATTTAAAAAGGATATGAAGAATTTAAATGGTGCCTTTGGAGCCTTTCGTACGTTACTTGAATAGTCTTTAACAATAATGCCAGCAAAGTAGTCTAGTCTCCTTTCGCTGGCTCCTGGCATGGACATTGGCTTTGGCCTACAAGAAACAGATAGCATAAGCACGTATTTCTGCCTTGTCCTTATTAATGTCATCACAGGAAAGAGAAAGCACAAGGCAGAATTAGTAGTGTACTGATTTTCCTTCTTTTCCTACAGCCAGGAATTATGCTTTGTTCTGATTTCCCAATAAATCTTATGTCAGACGTTGTGACCTGTTCTGCCACTGGATTTTGAACCATTTAAGGTTCACCTGCTCTGGTATTTTAGATTACTGTTACATGTACTATTGTTGCAGGGAACTGAGTCCTAGGAACAAGGGAAAGTTACCTGAGAAACAAACTCCCTTACAGCCTGGAGGGTTTTATTGTTGCTAGTTGGGTGGCTTTCATCGTGATTAGAGTGAACTTTTAGATAAAAGTGGGTTTTTTTTGTATCTAGTTACAGATGTACTTTGGAACTTTTGAACTTGTACAGCCAGAGTGTACCTTTTTAAAAGGTTGGTTACAGAACAACAACTCTCCTTTTGCCACTTGTTTGTAAGAGTTGTTGTGTTGGATATACTTTGATATTATGAAATATGTGTACGAGCAACAATGAAGCAGGGACTGGCGACACTTGTCTCCTGATGCATTTAGCACAGGCCACCTGGAAGAGATCACCCAATTGCAGAGTCCCTTAGCTGAGCATTGTAAAATCAGTTAAGTTTAACCCAAATTTCTTTTTAGAAATGCAGTCTTCAAAAATGAAATAAAAACAAATCAATACATTGCAACGGATGTGGGGAGCACTATTTCTGACATTAAACGTCTCCTGTGCACATAAATATGCGCAGATCTAGCGTATGTGCACTGGGTAAGTTAGGTTTCCCAGACATATTAATGTCTAAAGATACACAAAAAACACAGTAACACTTGTGGCACATTAACAAATTCATTATGACACGAGCATTCACATAGTGTGATCCATTTAATCAGATGAAATGTCCTAGGTTACTGCTGTGTGTGTGTGTGTGTGTGTGTGTGTGTGTGAGAGAGAGAGAGAGAGAGAGAGAGAGAGAGAGAGAGAGAGAGAGAGAGAGAGAGAGAGAGATTTGGGGCATAGCTGCCAAGTTCTCCCTTTCTTTAAGGGAAATTCCCTTATGCTGAATAGGCTTCCTTGCGAGAAAAGGGAAAACTTGGCAGCTATGATTTGGGGTTGTAAACAGTGAGGTCAGAGAGAAATGAACTGCAGAAATTACAGAGACAGCAATAATTACATAATTAACAGCAGTAATTCACAAAACACATGTTGATAACACAGACATTAGGCCATTGGTAAGCCAATTAATATATGTAGTATAATAAAAATACAACTGAATCCACAAGTGATGGCACTGACCCTCTAGATCAGGCATGTCAAACCTGCGGCCCTCCAGATGTTTTGGCCTACAACTCCCATGATCCCTAGCTAGCAGGACCAGTGGTTGGGGAAGATGGGAATTGTAGTCCAAAACATCTGGAGGGCCGCAGGTTTGACATGCCTGCTCTAGATGATTTCACATTGCGGTCTTTCTTTAAAGTTCCTTTGTTCAAGTATAGCCACTTACAGGCTGTCCTGAGAGTCTGAGGTGCCCCCCCCCGCCGGTTTTTTAAATATTACTGTTTGTCAGTTGCTTACGATGTTCACACATTGCAAGAGTGCTGCTGGAAACTCAGTGCTCACTGTATGTTTCTTTCAGCAACTGCAATGGGCAGAGCTGTTCTAAGATGGTGAGAAAAGAGCCGGTCCCCTCCTTAGTTCAGAGATGGCTCTCCAGATGTTGTAGGAGCACGGTGGACCGGCCCCCTGCTGAACAAGTTTGCTGGCCCCTGCTAAAGGGATGCCTACTTTCATTTCTCTCTCTCAGCCAATCTTTAAGAATTACTTTGAACCTCCAGAATTTTGTGCTATTTTGGTCAAGGCATAGATAAAAATGCTTCACCATGGAGTGCGATGCCGCATCTACTCATCTTTAACATGTGCGAACTGCAATAATAATGAGTGAACATAAGAAACATGAGAATGCCACCCCCCATGTATTTTCTACTTCTGTTTCTGGAGGCAGGATAACATAATTGAAGCCACACATTTGCACTTTCCTAGAACCTCATCTTTCTAACGCACATTACGTTAACATACACAGTGTAACTGAAAATGCACATTTCTGCACTGAATATTCGAACAAATCATGAGCCACTCACTCAGGGCAAAGGAAAATTTGCTAGTATACATCAGCCCAGCAAAGATTGCTAATGCAGTTCCTGGCTGCATAGTGAAGGCCTATATGGTGCTGGCAATATAGTTATAGCAAGCCATTCTGTGGCCAGCCTGTCTTGGTGTCATGGATGATAGAGACCACATCCTCTTCCACACTGGGATATATGACATGACAGGTTAGCTGACAAAGGCTAAGCTCCCACAATTACCTGTCAAAACAATTATCACTTTATTTGGGGCCAACTGTCACAGAGTCCCCTAAGCTGTCTTCATGCCTTCATATCATATTGCACTTGGAAGGACATGTATTTGCCTGGGTTTATTCTGAAGTTGAAATTCCGGCCTTCCTCACTGGATTGTAGTGAAGCCTATTCAAACAACGTGTGCTAAGCAGCATCAAAATGGCGGTGTGGGGAGTGGAGTGGGGTTGTAAGCACCTTTGGGTTGGAAATGTCTTTTGTGTGCGCGGCGATGTTCCTGACATTTCATATCATTCGCTGGCCAGCCTCCCATAGCCACCTCAGTGCATTCCTACAATCAGCCCCCGATCTAGTTCATCGACAGTAAAACTTGCTAGCGATGTAGCAGGATCCAATCTTTCGACAAAAGCATCTCTATGGTCTTTTAAGAAAATCAGTTGATTAGCACAGCAAGACAGCAAAGCCTTCAGACAATTCAGCAGGGACAAAGGTATCTCAGTATACAAAGACACAACAGTAACTTTCTGTCATTTGGAATGGCAGTGGGCTTTATTATGAGGGTTGCAGCCCAAACTACAAGCATGAAATCCAGAGCAAAAGTTGTGCTAGCAGAAGCTGGTTGTACAACAGAAAGTATCAGGGTTACAGCGATCTGTTGAGCAACCAGCCATGAGAACCAGGCTGATTTCCTGCGCCTTTTCTTGCGCAAACCATTCCACTAGTGTAGTTAGTACAGAACAGTGGTACCTCAGTTTATGAACACAATTGGTTCCGGAAGTCTGTTCATAAACTGAAGCGTTCATAAACTGAAGCGAACTTTCCCATTGAAAGTAATGGAAAGTGAATTAAGTGAATTAAGTGATGTACGGTATCTGTCTAAATGATATTCCTTATTAGAGCCAATCAGCTATAAATATGGTCATGGGTAGAAGGAAATAGAGGAATGGTTAAGTTTGCTTATTTATTAACACTCCCACTCCATTCATACGTTGATTACGGAACTACTGGCCCCCAGAGCTGTCTCCCCTCATTCCAAATTAAAACACAATCCAGAGATTTCTGATTTCTCAATCCCTCCTATTCATTTTTAAACGACAAACCTCACAGGACCTAGTTTCTTTTTCTCGGAAAGTTTGGAAGATAGTTTGAACTTAGGTATCTCTCATTTCTTTTTGCCCTGCCATAATCTATTTCTGTGAAATATGCTGAGCATTAGGGAAAGAGCTGGGAATCAGTTCCTGTTGCCTTATGCTTTCATGAGCACACATCCTATTTTTGTTTTGTTGAAGTTCTTTATTTTTATTATTATTATTAGGAATAAATAAACCTAACTTGGGGGTTTGTGTAACCGTAGCGAAGCTCTACATATTCCACCCCTTTGTTTTGTAATGAATGTGTACTGTACGTAGTAGATAGGCTTGTCACCCGATACTTATTTCAAGCAATGGTCCCTTACTTATGAGCCTTGTCTGTTTGTGAGATGCACCTTAACTGCAAAAAGCAACTTCCGTTTCATGTTACAAAGACAGTATATTCCAATGAAGTTCTGTTCTGACCCACACAATGGATCACTTTCCTATGGTCTCACAATGCGTTCCTTATCTTTGAACTCTTCAGGTGGCAACGTTCAGGTGCAGACCGTGGCAGGTAGAAATGTCTGCTTTTCAGTGGGCTGTTCTTTCTTTAAAAGAATTGTGCGAGAGCTAACTGTGGCTGGAATTGTCAGCTAGCTGTGTGCTATGCTGATGTGTTCATGCCAGTAAAATGGCTTCTCTGTGCCTCCTGAAAAGAATGACCTGAACCCTTTTCTTCTTACTCTGATAGTGGTGCATCACAGATGTTTGTCTCGAAAAAGCAGGTCAATTGCAGTAAGTGGTGTAATGGGCAGGGCTGGATTAAGAGACACACTAAGGCCATAAGAAACCCCACAGCATTACCCCAAAATGTGTATTATTCTAAGCGAAAGAACAATGAAAACATAAATAAGAAGCTTTTATATTTACATATATTCCCATACGTAGGCAGGCATACAACTGACAATCTAATAGAAACATATATATCTTGCAATAAGACAATTTGTACAGGTATATTAAATACTTTTACATTAAAATATATTGTGATTTCTTACTTAGAGTATATAAAAACTATATTGTAGTTCATGCTGCACAGATTTATAAACAAAAGGCAACAGATAATTGTGTGGCCATTAAGTATATTTTTGTCTTACTGGAATGATAAAATCTGCTTTAGAGTCTACATCCCATTTCATTTATTTTTGATCAGTTATGTAAAACTTTAAACTGGTGTGAGTTTTGTATTTAGAGCCCCCCCCCCCGCCCCAAGATTTGAGGCCCTACACTGTAGTTTACTTAACTTGTGTATAAATCTGGCACTGGGGACGAAGAACCTGCTGTTCCCATCAGCTCTAGCCAACCAAATGGTTGGGGAAGCTGGGTGTTGCAGTCCAACATCTAGAGGCCCATGGACAAAAGGTCCAAATTCCAAATAGAAGTGCTAGAAGGCAAAACAAAGCTTCTGTCAAAAATGTATGATCTGTTGTCAGAATGGTATACAAAAGATGAGTTGACAAAAGAGGTGATGATTAAATGGGCAAAGGATTTTGGGCATAATATTGAATATGACGTGTGGTTGAAATTATGGAATCAAACTTTAAGATTTACAGCATGTACTGCCTTGAAAGAAAATATATATAAGATGATGTATAGATGGTATTTAACACCAGTTAAATTAGCTAAAATGTATAGAATGAGTGATAAAGCATGCTGGAAATGTAAAGAGAGAGATGGTGAGTTTTATCATATGTGGTGGACATGCGACAAGGTAAAAAGTTTTTGGGAGATGTTATATAATGAATTGAAAAAGATGTTTAAATACACCTTTCCAAAAAAACCGGAAGCATTTTTGTTAGGAATAATAGGAGGAGAGATTAGAAAAGAAGATCAAGTACTGTTTATGTATGCAACAACCGCGGCTAGGACTTTGTTAGCCCAAAAATGGAAATTACAGGAATTACCAACAATCGAAGAGTGGCAGATGAAAATGATGGACTATGCTGAATTTGCTAGACTGACTTGCAAGATCCGAGACCAGGGAGAGACGAGGTTTCAAAAGGACTGGAGTAAATATGTGGACTATATGGAGAAAAACTGTAGATCTTTAAAAACACTTGCAGGATTGAAATAAATCCTACGAATTGACTAAAAAGTTAAAAAGGAACTGCAAAAAATGGAGTTAACAAGAAACCTGCATGAAGGGAGGGGGGGAAGTCATAGCTCGGCAGAGCAAGATGTAAGAGGAATATGTAAGATATTTTGTATAAAAGATTGTTTTTTTATTTTAATTTGGTAAATTGGAAAATTGAATAAAATTTATTTGAAAAAAATAGAGGCCCACAGGGACTTCTATAACATCCTTCATTGTCATAGGTGTGTGTGTGTGTGTGTGTGTGTATACACACACACACTCCAAAATGTAGTATTTTCTATGAACTGAATGGCTTAGCTAAGAATAGGGTCCAATATGGCTTCCCTCACAACACACATAGTTCCCAGTAAATGCTGGGAAATGCTCTCCTCGCTGCTTGCTCTTTGACAGCACTATTCAGGCCTGATGGAGAATATGAAAAATCAGAGGCAGGTTAGCGTGACACTTTGTTGTTGTGACAGAGCTGAACAGCATGAGAGCCTTGTGGGTTGGGGTTCTTTGTAAGCTCAGCCGTCACTGTAGGGAAGGTATGAAGAGGAAGCTAGGCTGTCTGTAATCACTTCTGCCTGAACGGGGTCTTAAAAATAGAACGGCGGAAATGGTAAAGTGGCAAAGGCCCCTTGGGGCTGCTTCTATGAATGACTGTGTCACTCTACAGTAATGACTGATGCTGACCATCTCTGATGGGAGAGAGCTTCAGGCTAGTAGGTGTTGTTGGTACAAATAGGGGAGAACTGCTTTGAACATACATCAATGGTCAAAAGTGATCAGCTAATTCTGCAAACAGGTTTTATTTTTCAAACCTATTCAGTATCATGCACAAGTAGTCCAGTATTAATTCTGATGAACTGAATTCTTGAACAGAATTGGATAATTGAATGGAAAATGGGGGTGGGCAGGCTGTAGCTTAGTGGGACATGAAATGATTAACATGGAAAAAGTCCCAGGTTCAATCCCTTGTGTGGAAATACTCCTGTCTGAAACCCTGGAGGGCCACTTCCAGTCAGTGTTGGCCGCATTGGGCTTGATGGGTCAATGGTCTGTCTGGTATAATTCCAAAAGAATACTATTTTCTTTTGGTTCAGAAATTCCAATTTAACAACAACTTGCACTTGCTTGTATAATTGCAGGTGGGGTTTAAGGGTTTGATTATCTGGTGAAGCACTTCAAAGAGCTGTTTTTTCTAAATCTGGATAAGAAAAGTTTGGGTTTGTGAGTGAGTTGTGTGTTGTGATGCAACTTTTATCTCCTGGTGGGCAGCTTTTGGGTGGCGTGTTACCCCAACAGCCTATCTATGTCTTCATCCATCTGATGAAGATCCATATAATGTCATCAAATGTCACAATAAATCTGTTAGTCTTTAAGGTGACGACACTCTGTTGTTTTTGCTGCAACAGATTACCGGTAACATGAGCAACCCCTCTAGAACAAGAGTAGTCAAAGTGGTAAGAACTCCAGATGTTATTGGAGTCCAATTCCCATCAGCTCCAGACAGAGTGGCCAATAGTCAGGCATGATGGATGTGGGCTGTCACCTATCATCATCTGGAGAACATCACACTGACTATCCCCATGCTCTATAAGTTGTTCCTCCTATGCCTGTTCCTGAAGTGAGTCATTCCTATGTGTACTTGGATGCAAGAGGGGGCAGGGGCTAGCATAACAACTACTGGTGTGACACTACTCGTGTTTCAAAGGCTGCAAAGATTACACTTCTGGTTCTGCTACTGAGGAGGAGAAACTACCGTAATGTCGTGCCTCTGGTTTTGCTCCTCAGGTTCCCTTTGAAGTGAGTCCTGGAGCACAACTGCTGCAATCTCTGCAGTGCAGCCTAGCCCATGTGCTCAGAGAAGGGGAGCATCATTTACTGCAGGGATAGACAAACTTCAGGCTTGTTGGAGTTAGTCTGTTGTTGTCTTTACTAGAATTCCACAACATACTAACTTGCGCCAGGAAGAAAGGACAAAAAAAATTAGAATTTCAAAAAGCAGGGTGCCTCTGAGCACATTCTAGTTAGTTAGCTAGTGCCAGGACCAAAATGAGCTCACAATTCTTTTGCGGGGGGGGGGGAGCCCACTCCTGGTTTACTCAACCTTTCATCATTTCAGCAGTCTTAATTTAAGAGGGGAAAGAAGGCACCTTTTTGCTGCTGCCATTGTTAAATAATTGGGAGTCAGAAATCTTTGCCAATCTACTGCAAATGACCCAGACACCCCAGTCAATTGTCTGCCCACCCCAATATAGTGCTATGCAATGACTAAGCAATAAAGGCATTTTACTATCTCGGCTTTGCACTAAACAGCATGGGCCAGAATCTTGGCAGAATATACAGGGGAGCTGGAACACAGAGGAAATGGAAGGCAGGTGAACCAAATAACACTGGGGCCAGCCCACCTGAGCAGGATGCCTGTGGCTGCTGCTGAAGAATGTGTTATAATCAACAGAGAGTACAATCAGAGAAAAATTTCCTTTCAAGCTGTAGGAAATCACTTTGAAGAGAATAATGTTATCAGGGCAATTGTAAATACTAACAGAACCGTCCTTGTTTCCCTGGCTTTATCTGCAGCAAGTGATACAAACTGGGTTGTAGGCAACGGGGAACTGGGGACAAAGAGGAGCCCACACATTCCTTTTTCTGATTCTCTCTCTCTCTCTCTCTCTCTCTCTCTCTCTCTCTCTCTCTCTCTCTCTCTCTCTCTCTCATATTTGCAGGAATTGGCTGCTGGTACTGGTGAGGCAGGTAAAGCAAGTTTGTCTTGGGTGTGTTCCCACATGACAGAGATTGGCAGCTTTCAAAGAAATCCGACAGCATCCCAGCAGGAGAGCCTAGGTGTGGTTGTAGAGATTGCTGTCTTGTCGCTGCCTGATGCCAAGGACGTTGTAGTATTCTGGGTAAGTGGACCTTTTCCATTTCTAGCAGAGTCATTGGCATTCTGACCAAGCCCTTGTCCTGGGCATGTTTCCTGATGCTATTCATCTAGAAATTGATTTCCTTTGTTGCTTTGCGGGGTGGGGGGTGAAGATGAGATATGTTGTTGTTTAGTCGTTTAGTCGTGTCCGACTCTTCGTGACCCCATGGACCATGGCACGCCAGGCACTCCTGTCTTCCACTGCCTCCCACAGTTTGGTCAAACTCATGTTCGTAGCTTCGAGAACACTGTCCAACCATCTCGTCCTCTGTTGTCCCCTTCTCCTAGTGCCCTCCATCTTTCCCAACATCAAGGTCTTTTCCAAGGATTCTTCTCTTCTCATGAGGTGGCCAAAGTATTGGAGCCTCAGCTTCACGATCTGTCCTTCCAGTGAGCACTCAGGGCTGATTTCCTTAAGAATGGATAGGTTTGATCTTCTTGCAGTCCATGGGACTCTCAAGAGTCTCCTCCAGCACCATAATTCAAAAGCATCAATTCTTCGGCGATCAGCCTTCTTTATGGTCCAGCTCTCACTTCCATACATCACTACTGGGAAAACCATAGCTTTAACTATACGGACCTTTGTAGGCAAGGTGATGTCTCTGCTTTTTAAGATGCTGTCTAGGTTTGTCATTGCTTTTCTCCCAAGAAGCAGGAGTCTTTTAATTTCGTGACTGCTGTCACCATCTGCAGTGATCAAGGAGCCCAAGAAAGTAAAATCTCTCACTGCCTCCATTTCTTCCCCTTCTATTTGCCAGGAGGTGATGGGACCAGTGGCCATGATCTTGGTTTTTTTGATGTTGAGCTTCAGACCATATTTTGCGCTCTCCTCTTTCACCCTCATTAAAAGGTTCTTTAATTGCTCCTCACTTTCTGCCATCAAGGTTGTGTCATCTGCATATCTGAGGTTGTTGATATTTCTTCCGGCAATCTTAATTCCTGCTTGGGATTCATCTAGTCCAGCCTTTCGCATGATGAATTCTGCATATAAGTTAAATAAGCAGGGAGACAATATACAACCTTGTCGTACTCCTTTCCCAATTTTGAACCAATCAGTTGTTCCATATCCAGTTCTAACTGTAGCTTCTTGTCCCACATAGAGATTTAATGTTACAAATATGTTGATCTGAGGATATATCTCCTTATGGAAAGAGTCTGGCCAACTTCCTTAACAATCACACACACTGGCGGACGAAGACTTTTCGGAGCCCAGGGCGGCACCATGGGCGTGCAATCGCCCCACGCAGCGTGCATGCATCATATGCGCACGACGCATGTGCAGGAAGCGTGCAGCACGTGCGCCATGTGCGGTGGCGCCACACATGTGTACTGCACAGAGGAGACGGCGGCGGGCCTTGGCGCCATGCGGGGATGCTGCCGCCCCCACAGCGGCTGAGTCCCTGTGCGGTGCTGGGGATGTTCGCTGCTGGCTCCGCTGCGTAGCGGGGCCTCTCCACAATGGCGGTTGCACCGCGCCATTGGTGGAGGTGGGGAGGGGGTGCTGCCCCCCAAAGTGGAGCCCGGGGCGCCCCGCCCCTATCGCACTTCCCTTGCTACGCCCCTGATCACACACACCCTTCATCCAGCGTGCACAATACCAGTCATTTATGGCAGCAATTTCAAAGTTCTCCAAGTTCTATGCCAGTACTGGGGAACCTGTGACATGCCAGATGTTGTTGACTACAACTGCCACCAGCCCCAGCTAGGATGGGTAATGGCCAGGGCTTATGGGAGTTGTAGTCAAACAAAAATCTTGAGGGCCACAGCTTCCCCACCCATACTCTGTGCCATTGTGAATTACAACACTCATGTTCTAGATCCCTTCTCCTGAGAACACCATCCAGTGGGGCATGCTATAATGTAGCTTGTTGCTTCTTGAACAAGAGGTGCACACTGAATGTTGGAACTACAGTGTGAAAACCACACTGTCTCCATCCCTCTGTTTTCATGGAGCCTTGTGAACCTTACACAAACAAATTTTAGAGTAAAATAAGCTTAGTGTGAAATAAGTGGGCCGTAATCTACAAAAGTAGATACAATAGCAAAACACATTAAGGTGCCGCAAGTCTCTCTCCCCCCCCCCCCCCCCCGGCCACAACAAACATGGCTACTTATCATTTCAGTGTCAGGTCCCTGGTATTAAACAGGGATTTCAAGCACACTCAACTGCCATCTTGTTTTTGTTTGTTTGTTTGTTGTTTTGCAGAAGCGCTAGAGGATACTAGGTCATGCTCAGTGAAACTGGACCCTCTGGCCACCCAGTTCTCCCAGAAGTGCTGGAAAAGATAACCTCACGACCACCTGCTGCGACTTCCGCCCAACCATGGATAACCCAGGTTATTGTTGTTATTGTTATGATCATTAGTCTCGTCTTCACAGAAGCGCCTGAAAGTGCCATACCGGCTTCTGCTTGCTCTCCAAGCATGAGGTGTTTAGGTGAGAGGAGTGAAGTGACTCCAGTTCCCCCACTGCACAGTTGAGAGAAAGAGATAAATAAAATTCAGAGGGGCAGCTGTGTTAGTCTGATGCAGCAAACACATAAAAAGAGGCTCTCAAAGAAGAAGAAGCTTCAAGTTGAACATATTTATTGTAGCATAAGCCCATTTCATCAGATGGAAGCTCTTCATGTTAGACCTAGTGGGAACTTCAGCAGCTCATGGGCAAGGCAAGCTGTATTGTTCCAACAGGCGGACATAGACCTGATTAGCTTGTGCTACCCTACTATTGCCAGGATCCCATCTTCAGTAGGTGTATAACAGCAATTACATCCCACCCCCTTCATCAGTTGTGTGAGCATCTCCTGAGAGGTAACGGATGGGAATTATATATTACTAGCTGGCCCTGCCACGCATTGCTGTGGCTCAATCTGTTAAAAGGAGACTCAGAGTCCCCCTTCAGACTCCCCTCACCTTCAGAGTCCCCCTGTTTTACGTGTGTTCTGTTTATGCAGGCGCATCCCTGTGATTCCTCCCCACCCCCGGCTAATCCCTGTGACTGGTCCCACCGTGTCCTGACCTATCCCGTCCCCCCTATCCCCAACCCCCACCCAGGCAAGTCAGTACCTCCATTTGGCCTAGTCTGTAAATGCCATAGCTGCCAAGTTTTCCCTTTTCTCGTGAGGAAGCCTATTCAGCATAAGGGAATTTCCCTTTAAAAAAGGGAGAACTTGGCAGCTATGGTAAATGCTTCGGCCTAGTATGTAAATGGGAGCCGGGGTGCTGTTGAGAGGGAAGGTTTTATAGGTGTAGTACCAGTGTAGCCACTGCTAGAGGGCGCTGGTTTGCAGAATGCATTTTCGTCTGAGTGGTGTGTTTTGAATCACGGGGTTTTACCTGGCACAGGTGTGACATCTGTCTTTGAAAGCGGTACGGGGTTGGTCTCATATTTGCATGCAACATTGTGTCAAAATTTGAACACAATCGGTTAAGCCGTTTTGGTGAAACGTGGATACTAACGGACATGGCCAGTTTACATTTATATATACAGTATATAGATTATAGATGGAAGCAAGTTTTTCACAGGTAATAACCAAAGGCAATGCCTATCTACACTCTCTTGTTTGGGAGAGTTAACATCAAAGCTGTTCTAACATCAGTGATAACTGGTTGTATACAAGGAGGCAGGGGTGCATGCCCGTTTGATCCATGAAAAGCTCACCCATTATCTGCTGGCCATTGTTCCTGTGCTATTTTATCATGTATTTGCTCAAAAAGGAGCTTGCAGCATTGATGGCAAACCACTAGCACTACCCTTTTGTTGGCAGGATTTGGTTTGTTAAGTACAAATAACAAGAAGACACTGAGTTGCCTTGTTCCTCACACCCTGTTTCTCTCCTTTGTCAAGAGGTTGAGTCCGACTTCCTCCGAAGTGTACATGCCCTCCTTCGTGAACTTGATGGCCACCACCCAGCCTTCCAGAGCGAGAGAGGTAAGAGCCAGTGACCCGTGTGTCCCAGCTCATCACTGAGCCCTGAAGAGTTTTGCAGTGTGTGTCTGAGAACGCATCTCCCACAGCTAGCTAGAGCAAAAGAAAATGACTTTTTATGTTTGGCCAGCTGTGTTGGCATTTCCTGGGTTTTCTGGTCTTGTTGAGATACCCACCCACATGGATGCATATGACTGGGTGTGGGTACCTGGGGCTCTAAACTAACGTGCTTCTGCAGTCTAGGGAAGGACACTAATCCTCTGACAGTGCTGAAGGAAGATTCATCTGCCAGTCTAGTTGGCTTCTGTACATGGAATGAGCAGGGGAGCATCTTGTCATTTGTCTCAAGTAGCAAAATGTACACTTGCCCTGATAATTGTGCTTGATCACATTGAATGATTTTGCACAGGTGATCTATCAGGGATAGCTTGTGGAAGCTGTCCAGAATGGCTGGGGCAACCCAGTCAAATAGGCAGGGTATGACAATGATAATAATTAATAATAATAATAATAATAATAATAACAATACACACAGAGATAGAGACTCACCCTGTTATTGTGACTGTAATTTGCTTTAAATTGATTTTAATGTGTTTTTAAACTGCTGTAACCTGTCCTGGGACCTTAGGGCAAGTAAGAAATCAAATGAATGAATGACCTAATAAATAATTAAATAAAATAATATGCGGAAACCTTGAGGGAAGAGCTGCTTTTGTTTATGGTTCAGTCCTGTCCGCTGCTCTTCTTCCATAAGTGCAACTCACTTTCCTTCTTTGCAATATTCTGCTCGCGTCTCTTGCTGATCCCTGACCCAGTGAAACATTGTCAGCTGTTTTAGCTTTGGTTCTCTTCCAACCTTCTTCCAGGGATGCTGAGATGGACTTTGCACAAAAAGATTGACAGGAATCCCAGCAATGGAGCCCTCTTGATCAAAATTCTGGTGAAAGAACTGGAAAGGGTAAGGATGTCCACATAAGGAAACAAAGGGCTGGGAGTTGTCTTCACAGTCCACATGTAGCCATTCTCATGATCACGAATCTATGGTTTATTGCTGTGGAAAAATGTGATTAAATTAATATACTGCTCTTCAAACAGAAGGGTTTCAGACACTTCCAAACATTAGATGCTCTATCAAGGCTCATTGGCTCAGTAATAAATTCAGGGTAGCCAATGCAGCCTGTTTCTGACATCACTCACAATCTCTGTAGTGTTTGTAGAGAACCAGCTGCCTCAGTGTTCCTTATTGTTTACCCTGCACCTTCCTGCCACTTCTGGTCCTTCTGATTCTCTCATCAGAGGTCATTCTTCCTGCAGAAAAACTGATCTTTAGGCTGGCTGGAGATAGTATACTTAACAGAGCATTGGGAGGTCCATGATGTGTATGCTCATTCCACTATTTTCCCCCTAAGCAGATGTTGCAGGATTTTGTTGTGTTCCAAAAACCCTGCAAAATGCATGTGACCAAAGATGTCACAGCTGCTTCAAGCTTTCCTCCTAGGCTTTATATTCATAGAGCTTTATATGCGTTGAGCCCCCCTCAGATCTCTCCCGAGCATGTCAAGGGTGAGTCTTTCACTGAAAGCACAGTCCAGCTGAGGTCTGGCTGATGCCATGGCAATGTTCCACCTAGAGTTGTCTCTGCTATCAAGAGCTCTGTTGTTCTAGCTGCCAGCCCTCCTCCCTCATGTGGTTTTGTGACAGCAGAGGATCCAAAATCAGCTGCACATTGTTGGAAAATCTTCACCGTCACCGTTTGCTTTCTCTAGGCAGAAAGATGCAACTATCGGCAGTACATCATCCCTTTGCTTCACACGCTGATGTACACACTGATAAAGGTGAGAACTATAAATTCATGAGGTTGTGATAGCGCAGGAATTCCGTGCTGGGAGTTGATGTGAGGTGTCAGCTTGCACTATAGCCAACGGCTCTTAGGTTTCCATGGATACCATTCGAGATTCTATTTTGAAGTCTAGGAATGTGTGAAATGTGCAAGAGAGGGTGCCTCTAAGCATGTGCAGCATGTATTTCCCTCCCTGCTGGGAAGACACAGCCACTTTGATACTTATGGGGCTTAGGAGCAGAGTGTTTAAGCTAAAATGGTCTGACTTCTAGTTAGATTTGAGCCCTAGCACCTCTCCCCTGTAGGAATGGGTAAGCACTGGCTATTGTCAGACAACAGTGTGAAATCCATTTATGGGTGGCCACGTTTTCTTGTGCTGCTCCATTCATAGTTTAAAAAGAACGGACTCATTAAAATCAACGGTAAGAGGGGAAAAACACGACTCAACAACATCCCTGTGGTGGAATGCAGGTGATTAATGGTTTGTTTATAACCAGAGGTTCTCCAACTTTACCATATGCTGTCTGCATGCATAAAAGATGCATAATTCCTGTATTAATCTCTCATGAAGCACATACAGTAGCAGTGATGCTGTCCTTGCTTGCAGACACCTTGGGAGAATTACATTTGCTCCCTGTGGAAAGATGGTGAAATACCAGCATAAAGTACAGTGTAGCGAAAATTCTGGAGCAGAAAACACCCACAATTTTATTGAAAATGGAAGTCTGAGGTCTGTAATAAGGAAGTAGCAACAGTGAAATACATTTTTATTTGAAGAAATGTTTAGTAGCTGTGGGCATCTCAGGGTAGCTGCATTTTTCACACCCTGGAGAGGAAAACGACAGGGAAGCATATGATTATCTTAGATACTGCTTTCTCTACCCCCCCCCCCCCCCGGCCTCCTTGTAATCATTCAAGATTCCCTGAGGTCACCAAATAAAGTAAATAAAGTAAGAGAAGCATTTATCCTTGTACAGCTACTCTGCAAAAGGAAACATATGGATCTTGATGAACCATCTTCTCAGTATAGTTGGAGTGCTCAATCCAGATTGCACCAAACAGCAGATGCGAATAGGCCTGATTTCAAGGGGAATTACTCCACTGATACCAGCTGGTGATTGTCAGCCAATTCTACAGGGTACTTCTCATATTTAAATAATTTCTACACCGAAGCTTGTTCTCCTGTTGCTGCTCCAGGCACCTTGCATCCCTGATGATTTGTATGAGAGAGTGTACGATTTCTGCAAGAAGTTACTCACTCTGCCCAAACCGTACTGCACCATTGGCCTGGATTATGCTCGGCAGCTAAAGCTGGAACGGACAATACCAGGTGTGCAATATTCCACACCCTTTTTGCTTTCTTTTGGTTTGTTTCTTGGACCCGAGGACCATTGGGGAGGTGGGGAGGGAATTGGTCAAGCAGAAGAAAAGCACTCATAATTGGGGTGCAGGATGTGTTCATCCGTCTGTCAGTTGGGACCTGCTGCTGGTTGATTTCAGCAGGAAACCAATCAAAGTGGGATGCACTTTCCTTGACACTGATAAGCCAACACTGGGCCAGAAACATTGCTTAGATTCCCCTGTTAGTGTGCTACCAAAACAGCTGTTCTTGCTGAAAGGTAACCTGCATTTCTTTTAACACACATTGTTTGAAGGATGTGTGAAAAGGCCCTTGCATGGTTCTTTGCACAAAGCCTTACGTTCAGATACTGCAACCAACTTATTAATGAACAACTTTAATAGCTCAATAATAGATGACTACAGTTCACTTATCAGGTACCAAGATCAAGTTATGAGATGTAGCATCTCATGTATTTGATTTACCTGATTTTTTCAGGCTATTGCACCAAATAAGCTTAACGGAGTAGAGTGCTCCAATGCTTTTTCATAGCCCAGGAGCCTATAGCAAAAAGCCACTTCAATTGTTCCGAATTTCCAGTTACTTTTGTAACACTTCCATGTAGGAAATTATATGACAGTATATGTGGACTATTGTAAGTGATCTATTCATTGCATGTAAAAACTCTGGAAACTGCAGACAGAGGAAAAAGAAGCATTTGCCTTTTCACCTTTCTGTTGGGACTTCCTTGAAGATTTCTCTCTCCCCCCCCCCCATTCATGCAGTTTGTAGTCTCACTTTTGGACTTGATTCCATTTTAAACCAATGTTATGACAGCAGTATCAATGGTGTGGTTAGTTATACCAGAACCAAACCATCGACCTTTACACTTTGACTGCTATTTAGATGCTTATTTTATTCATTAGGAGCATTGTACCAAAGAATGGTTTCTGCAGAGCAAAGTCTCAAGAACGACTCGTTCCCCTATCAGGAAAAGTAAGTATAGGGCCTCTCACCTTTCTTAAAGTGACATATTTATATATTTTAAAAACTGCACTAACGTGTGGCTGTCTCTATATATGTTAACTCTTCATTCCCCAGGGTTTTCATGTTTGTAGATCCAGATTTGCTTTCCGAAGCTGTATGCCGGGCACTCATTGATGAAATCAAGGCTGCTCAGATGTCCCAGTGTATGAAGTCTTGCATGCTCTGTGTGATAGAACGTGCCTTCCAAACAGTGCTGAAGGAACACAGTCATGTTAGGAATGTGCACAGCATTCTTCAGGTACTGTAAAGATTTCATTGAAATAAATGAAATTCCATAAGCAGAAATAGGGTTGCCAGACTCAATAGAGGACAGGACTTCTGTGCCTTTAATTGCCCTGCTCTCTTTTGAGACTGGAAACCTTAAAGAGACACAAGCAGACCCTTTGTTTAATTTCCAAGCAAAGGGTCTGCTGGTTTCTCTTTAAGGTTTCCAGACTCAAAAGAGAGCAGGGCAATTAAAGGCACAGAGGTCCTGTCCTCTATTGAGTCTGGCAACCCTAAGCAGAAATACCAGACATTCCCAGTCACTTGCCTCCTAGCTGGAGGGCTGCCATTATACAGTTACTTCATAGACTATGATTCTCATACTGGGGGTGGATATGTGAGCAAAAGCTATTCATTGTTGCTTCACATGAAAACTGTAGAAGGTAGAGATTTAAGCAAAACCACTTGTGGGCTTAAGAACACCACCCCATCCAGTACACTCAGACATATATAGACAACAATCAATCAGATCACCTTTTCCCCACTGTGCAAAAGGTTACATTAACTGGTGGAAAGAAAGCAAATGAATCTTATGGCAAGTGGCTGATTCTTGGGGTTTTGTTAGTCTTCTTGCAAAGTTATATGCCCAGACAGAGACTTTGTTAATGCTGAGCCACAGACCTGATTAGTTCCACCACCACCAAGACAGCCATCTCTAGATTTTCTAAAGTTACCTGGGAGTATGGCCAATTGAACTCATGGAAACATATCTTAAAAATAGGCTCCAAATTGCATAGAATGTTGCAAGTTTTTAATGAATGTTTAAGGCTCTACAATTCAGGGGTCAGCAAACTTTTTCAGCAGAGGGCCGGTCCACTGTCCGTCAGACCTTGTGGGGGGCCGGACTATATTTGGGGGGGGGATGAACAAATTCCTATGCCCCACAAATAACCCAGAGATGCCTTTTAAATAAAAGGACACATTCTACTCATGTAAAAACATGCCGATTCCCAGACCATCCGCGGGCCAGATGTAGAAGGCGATTGGGCCGCATCCGGCCCATGAACCTTAGTTTGGGAACCCTACTCTACATCCCCTCTAGCAACTGCCATGTTCTTGGTGACTTTGACCATTCAGAAGTGTTCCCAAAGCCCCTGAATCTGAACCCAGCCTTGACAAATACACCAAACTTGACAGATACACCAAACATTTTCACTGATTGAAATTATTGCTCTTGCTGCTGCTGAGGACTGTAAAAACATTTTCTTATGTGTTGTAGACTATCAGTCCTTTGGAAAACAGTAATTCAAGTATTTGGAGACTTAAGGGTATTTTGTTTTAGTTATGTTATTAATTTTGTTTAAGATCTTTCCCCAAATTTTCCTCCACTAGAGGATATGACCACCACATGCAGGCAGATGTACCAGTTCCTTGACATCCTCTCCAACATTTATTTGAAGCTGTTTGACTATCTTTTGCTCCTTGGCTACTGTAGGACTTTGTGCCAATGAGAAAGCACTTAGAGGCTGCAGTCCATCCATTGACGTTGGAGAAAGCCCCATTGAACTCATTGGGACTCATGTCTAAGTAGACACATAGAGGGATTGTTCTGTGAAAGTCAGTTCTCTTGCCTTTGGCGTTTATTGCCTTCCTTGAGCCAGAAATAAAACACTTATCCCAAGTTGAATTGTCTGTTGGCATTTTAACAAGAGTACAGATGGGGGAGAAGGGAAGCTTAGGAAACAGAAGGAAGGAAATTACTCCCAAAGTCTTAAAAGGTCAAGTTTTAATAAGAAATTTTAGAAGCAAACAAAGCTTTACGAATACTTTTAAGAAACCTGCTAGCTGTGCTGTCAGGTGTTGCATGTCTACCCGTTTCCCCATGTGTTCATACATGTCAGTGACAAAATTGTTTTTGAGTTAGGGAAAGCTGAGTATTGTGAGTACTATACATGCATAGCATAATTTGCTATAAAGAAAGAAAGCTTGAATAGGTGTTTGCAGTCTCTGAGCTTCATTCCAGCCGGGGCTTTTTTTCTGTCTAGAAAAATAGGTGCCAGTACTCACCATGAAGTTGTGAAATTAAGTGCCCCACTTTTTAACAACAACAAAAAGTGTTGCTGGTACTGCATACCCTTGAGTACCCCCTGAAAAAAGGGCACTGATTCCAGCAATGATTCATTACTGCTTCCCCCTGTGACAGGGAAAGCCCTTAGATGTGACTGAGCACTATTTTCAGCAAGTGATGGCAGCCATTGAACATGCAGGAAGAGATATGAGTGCAGAATATAGTCAGTATGTTGAAGAATTGGGGAAAATCTACAGTACGTTGCTGAGCACTTCAGAGAAAGGTAAGTGTGGCCCTACGAGGCTGGGATGTAAAAAAGGACCCCGGTCCCTGCGCTTCATCTGGGACTGAGCCCTGAGCCCTTACTGTAGTTGCATTTGTGGGCTTAGCTTCTCACAGCACCTGCAACAGTGTGATAGGCAAAAACATTGATATGGATGCTGAAAGGATGGAAACTGATTTATGCACCCAAAGGGGATTGTGCCTTATAGCTCTGTGCTTTGTTCAGGATCACCCCCTTGTATAGATATTTGCTTGCAGTCCTCGGTACTAAAAAAGACAAACTTAAAAGTGATTTCTGAGGAGAAGGAAATTTGTGTGTCTGTTCAGTAAGTGTGACCCTCCCTGTACTGGTCAGAGACAAGAAACCTAAATGGGCAAAAGTGCCAAGTATAATTTGGGGGTCTGCTCAATAGTAAGAGGTGATATTACTGGTCAACCCAAATCAACGAAGAGGGATATCATAAGCTTCCTACACAATGCTTTATTTATTCATTATTGCATTTCTATGCCACCTTTCCTCCAAAGAGCTCAAGGTAGTAGTAGTAGTAATAATAATAATAATAATAATAATAATAATAATAATAATTTATTATTTATACCCCGCCTATCTGGCTGGGTTTCCCCAGCCACTCTGGGTGGCTTCCAACCGCATATTAAAAACAGTACAGCATCAAACATTAAAAACTTCCCTAAACAGGGCCGCCTTCAGTTGTCTTCTAAATGTAAAATAGTTGTTTATTGCCTTGACATATGCTGGGAGGGCGTTCCACAGGGCGGGTGCCACTACCGAGAAGGCCCTCTGTCTGGTTCCCTGTAACCTCACTTCTTGCAATGAGGGAAGCACCAGAAGGCCCTCGGTGCTGGATCTCAGTGTCTGGGCTGAATGGTGGGGGTGGAGACGCTCCTTCAGGTATACAGGATCGAGGCCGTTTAGTTCTCCCCTCCCCATTGTTCTCCCTTCCCCATTTTCCCTCACAACAACCCCGTGAGGTAGGTTAAGGTAAGAGAGAGTGACTGGCCCAAGGTCGCCCAGTGAGCTTCATGGCTGAAGAGGGGTTTGAACCCTGGTCTCTCAACTCCTAGTCCGACACTAACCATTACACATTGCATGTGAAACATCATTGTTTGCCTACATTGATGTCATTTGACACTTTTAAATGTTAGTTATCACCCAGCAGGCAACTACACTAAATAAAACTTAAAAATTTCCCCACAACGTGAAATATAATGGATAAATGTGTATTTCTGGCAACCACAAGGCTTTTTCTAACTATCTGGAATTGGTGTTGTTCATTGCCCTGAAGAAACTGCTATTTTGCCATGTATCAGCCTCTGGCTGGCTGCTTCACAATTTTCTACATTAGCTTAATTATAAGAAGGCTCTTCATCAGCTAATGCAGAGCAAATGAGCCACAGTTTCGTTTTGTTTTTCAAAAAAAGCCCATGGACTTCCACTTTCCCTTTACCATATGTTTCCCTCGACTTCTAATGTAGTTCCTAGTCTCTGCTTTTACTTGTCTGGCTTTCACTGTACTCCTTGAAATTGAAAGGTTAACAAAAAGTTCTCTGTGTCCTACAGATGTGGAGAAGACAGCAGTAGAAAAAAGTTTAGGCATCCCTTTACCCAACCCTAATATCAGCTTCCACTTGTGGAGAGATGAAGACCAGCTTTGTGAGTATCTGTTCTCATGGCCTGTACCTCACTTAGAAGTAGCTGTTGTTATCCTTTTTCGCTCTGTGTGGAGTCACTTCAGAGATGCAGTGTCCCTGTGGCCAGTGCAAGCAACGTATTTTTGGCCCCTTCTGGTTTCCTTTTGGCTACCATTTATCCTTTGAGGTGCAGTTTACTGCAGACAGTGCTTTTTTTTGGAGGGGGGGGGAATGGCAGTGAGGAGGGGCTGTTTCTCAGAAGAAAACCTGCATGAGGCCCTGATCCAGAATAGAAGCATATTCTGCATTGGGGCCCCCTGTGATTCCCCCCTTTCTTTCAAAATAAAATTGACCAGTTTAAGCCTGCCTCTTAACAAATGTACTGATCATAACATGTGCTTATCCTTGCCATGCCTGCTTTCTTTAAAATGAATAATAATAAATAATAATAATAATAATAATAATAATAATAATATATTTATGCCCCACCCATCTGACCAGGTCTCCCCCGCCACCCTGTGCGGCTTCCAACACACATCAAAATACATTAAGATATCACAGACTAAAAACTTCCCTAAACTTCCCTAAACAGGGCTGCCTTTAGGTATTTTCTAAATGTCAGGTAATTGTTTACCTCTCTGACCTCTGATGGGAGGGCGTTCCACAGGGCGGGTGCCACTACCGAGAAGGCCCTCTGCCTGGTTCCCTGTAGCTTTGCTTCTCGCAGTGAGGGAACCGCCAGAAGGCCCTCAGCACTGGACCTCAGTGTCCGGGCAGAACGATGGGGGTGGAGACGCTCCTTCAGGTATACAGGACCGAGGCCGTTTAGGGCTTTAAAGGTCAGCATCAACACTTTGAATTGTGCTCAGAAACGTACTGGGAGCCAATGTCTCTCAGGACCGGTGTTATGTGGTCCCGAAAGATAAGATAAATATGGGGGAACTACTCACTTGTGTTCTGAAGTTGTAGAATCCCAGGAAGTAGGTAACATGTTTTTCCTCCTGAACATTTTGATTGGCTCTAACCATCTCAGGGGAAAGGATGGGAACCATATAAGGTAGTGTTTTAGTGTCAGGAGGCAGCCTACATTTTATTAAAATACGTTGTGTATGTGCACATAGACTGAAGTTGTCTGGCCTATGAATGTGGACAAGAAACTTTACTTTTGTAGTGTTGAGACAATGCCACACTGTGTCATGTGAAGATTCAAGAATGATTATGGCCTTCTAGGTATTTCACAAACCATCTCTTCATTTTAGGGAAGGAGTTGGTGCTATTCCTCCGTTCGCCAAGTCAATCGTGTGAACAGGATTCCCTGAGTCCAGAACTGGATATCTTTGAGTTTCAGGATATGGGGCCAGACTTTGACTGCTGTGAGCAGACACGTTTGTCTGTGCTCTCCAACGACAGTGGGATTGAGCGAGACCTGCCCAACCCGGGCGATGAAAATCAGTCATCTTGCACTGCTGAGGCTGAGCACTCCCGGCTCCAGAGGAAAGGTTGCATGAAGAAGAAGGGGTCTCCTCTGGACAGCCTCGCTTTCCTACAGAGCGGCTCTAATGGGCAAGGGGCAAAACCTACTGGGAAACTGCATCGGAAATCTGGGGGCAGCGTCATGGAACCGGTGGCTCAGCTGAAACGCCTGCACACAGCTCGTGTCTTGGTACTGGGTGACGACAGAATTCTGGGGCGCCTAGCCCAGGCCTATTACTCCCTGAGGTAAGTTATCGTCATGATGGCTTTGAGAAGAGACCTTTCATTGGCGGTGAGCTGGGGAGAGTTTTGCTGTGTTTGGGACAGAGTTCCTGTTTCTGTGTGGTGGAGTTGCAGTATCTCCTTCTCATACCAAGTGGGCCGCAAGAATACTTTGACATGGAACCCGTGGGCCACACACTGCCCATACCCTCCAACATTTCTCCAATGAAAATAGGGACATCCTATTCCATAATAATAATTTATACCCCAGCCACCTGACTTCTGACTGGGTTTCCCCAGCCACTCTGGGTGGCTTCCAATACACACACACACACACACAGAGAGAGAGAGAGAGAGAGAGAGAGAGAGAGACAGACAGACAGACAGACAGACAGACAGACACACACACACACACACACACACACACACAACAAAACATTAAATATTAAGAAAACTTCCCTATACAAGGCTGCCTATACAAAACTTCCCTATACAAGGCTCAGGGGTTGGATAAATCCATGCCCTCCAATATTTTTCTGATTAAAATAGGGACATCCTAAGGAAACACTGGACATCCGAAGATCAAACCAGAAACCAGGGCAGCTTCTGTAAAACCGGGGCGGCTTCTGTAAAACCAGGACTGTCCCTGGAAAATAGGGGCACTTGGAGGGTCTGACACTGCCTTGTTGTTGTTGTGTGTAGGAAGCAAGTCCAAATTTTTATGCTGCCCTCCCCCCAGCCCTCTCACTGCCTTCCCAAAGTGAGGCCCCAGGCTTTGGGAAGGAGGCATGAGGTTCTGGCAGGGTCCTAGAGTGCTCCCACCCCCTTCCCAAGCATTAACTAGGCTTTGGGGAGGAGGCTGGAGGAAGGGTGGCACAAGGGCTGGGCCTGTGGGGGTGTCAAATATTACCAAGGGCTTCCAGAAAGGTATTGAGGGCCGCATTATGCCCTGAAGCCATGTGTTGGACCACTCTGTTCTAGGCACTGCTGATGTGAAAGCATGGTCATGATTAGAACAAGGGGTTAGTACAGAAATGGCAAGGGCACATGTAGGTCTCTTTAGGGTGCTCAACATGACTTAATGGGAAGTTTTATGCTAGGCTAGGGACAGCAGGGGGAGGGGGAGGAACATACCAAGGAGTTCCATGGGAAATAGTGGCGACCATATTCTTCCTGGCTAGAGAATGGCATGGATTCCTCCTACTACATACCATTATTTGTGGCTATCAGAATACTATGTGCACAGGTCCACCTGTATCCTCTCCACCAGAAGAGATGAGATACTAGTATGACCTAAGAACAATGTTCAACTCCTCATTTCCAGGAAGCGGGAGAGCAGACGCGTCTTTCTTACACCAAGGCTAAAAGTGCAATTTTACTATGTGCCTGTTGTGGAGGAACAACCCACATCTTCCCCCACCGAGGTGAGTAGCTGAAGGCCATGCAGAGGATGGGAGAGCTAGATTGTGGTCATCCTCTTCCTACCACGGTCCTATGCTCTTTGTGCTGGTGAGCGTACTCTACTTCTTCTCTTCCAGGAAGGTGCTCTGCCTGACCAGACAGAGCCTTGTGAGTTGGCTGCTTACCTTGGAAGAGCTGATCCATGGTACGAGAGCAACATTAACACCCTCTGTCACATGATCCCGAAGCTGGCCACCATGGTAGGAGAGGAGCCCTTCCTTCTGCTTGTATTCCTTAGAACAGGGATAGGAACCCAAGGACTCCAACTCCCATCAGCCCCAGCCAGCAGGAGCAAATGGTCAGGGACTGTGGGAGTTGTATTCCAGCGACATTTGCAGGCCCACAGGTTCCCCACCTCTGCCTTAGAAACAGCAATGGGAATTTTTGGAATGTTCTTCAGATGGCAGAAGGAGCTGTCACTGAGGCTGGATCTCAGTCCCTGGATCTCAGTCAGAAGCAAGGGCCAAGTACTTCCAGATCTTACGTATACCTGGACCAAGGGTAACCCTGAGGCTCCCATCAGCCAGCATGGTGAATCATCAGGAAATATATGCATTGTAGTCCAACAACAGTTGGAGAACACCATGTGGGCAACCCCTGATCTCGACTTACATTCATTAGCATGCTTGTCGGTGAAAGGCTAGTTCTTTCTCTCCAACTCATAATAGAGGTATAGAATAGAATGGCCAATTTTTTTAATTTTTTTTTTTTTAGTATTTCACTTTCTTGGCTCTAGTGTTGTAGATACAATGTGAGTTATGTGTATCACCCCTTGGCTGCCTAATTCACCAAGCAGGTGAAATATCAGGAATTATCAGGAAGCTAATAGAAATAGCAGGTAACTTGGGAGTTGGTTTGGACTGATGCCAGTCGTCTTTGATCCCCCACAGCCCTCTTCTCCAAGCAAATCTACAGTCTCTGAGCTGTTCATCCTTGACGTGATTGCGTACTATGTGCGTCTGGGCTTGCAGCCAGTCTTCTTCCAGGTGTACGCAGTGAAGGTCAGTGCCCTTCTTTGAGCATAATGAAGTTTACCACTAGACTGCACAAAAATTATATTCATGACACTTGTAACAGTTCACCCACTTGGAAGGAACCATGCTTTGAGAGCCTCTTTCTGCCTTTCAGCTTTTCTTCAGTAACACAGATTTGGAGCCTGTTGAGGACATTTTCTTGATTGAACTGAGTCTAATGCTTGAAGAATTCAACCCTTCCAGAGGTCTGTATCTCATTTCAGGGCTCCCTAGATATTGCAGAGCTCCTTTCAGAGCTCCCTGATCTCTCCAGCTGGGGAAGCGTTCGCTGGTCTTCAGCCAGGCTGTGTCTCAAGAAAATAAAAAGTTAAGAAAGGAGGCAAAAGGGTAACTGGTCATTGGGGAATAACACCAAGTTGTGTGTTCTTCTGTGATGCCATGAGTTGCAGAACTCATTGGCTCTTATTTTTCCTGTCACTTTTATTCACATACTATTCCCACTCCAGCTGTACTTATAGGTCCTTATAAGGGAAAGTATGCCCCAATATTCTTCATCCCCTCCCCTCCCCCTGTAAACTTAAATTGGAGGATAGCTGTGTCAGTATCCCAACTAATTGAAATCTGTGGTTGTTTCTTTTGCAGACAGTCTACCAACGAAAAAGAAGCCAGCAGTAGACATTCCTGGTGCAGATCTTACACTCATGTATAAGAAGGTGAGAACATTTATAAATAGTGGGCAAGAATGGACAGGTACAGAGTCCTGGCAATCATCATGGCATCTTAGGAAAAATATTTCACCCACATTAATAATAACTGAGGCTATGAATGCTGGCAGAACCTGTAATTTGTTTTCATTGATGGTCCAGAAAATATGGCTAGACTTCTAGAGAGACAATTAACCTGCCCTGGCTTTTCTTCCTGCATATTTCATGCATACCCAGAATGATAGGCTTCTTAGTTGCTGGATGGATGGGGGGGGGGAGTGGGCTGATTAGTTTCCCCACTGTTCTCTGTGCTGATTGCCTAACACATGAAATAAATAAATAAATAAATAAATAAATAAATAAATAAATAAATAAATAAATAAATAATACCCCGCCCATCTGGCTGGGTTTTCCCAGCCACTTTGGGTGGCTTCCAACAGAAAAATAAAATAATCGATTAAACATTAAAAGCCTCCCTAAACAGGGCTGCCTTCAGATGTCTTCTAAAAATCTGGTAGCTGTTTTTCTCTTTGACATCTGATGGGAGGGCATTCCACAGGGCGGGCGCCACCACCGAGAAGGCCCTCTGCCTGGTTCCCTGCAACTTGGCTTCTTGCAACGAGGGAACCACTAAAAGGCCCTCGGTACTGGAACTCAGTGTCCGGGCAGAACGATGGGGGTGGAGACGCTCCTACTGGACCGAGGCCATTTAGGGCTTTAAAGGTCAGCACCAACACTTTGAATTGTGCTCGGAAACGTACTGGGAGGCACAAAACAATGGTCTACAGTAAAAGAAAGAAAGAAAAAGAGCACTGTTGCAAAATATAGAAACAACAATGGTTATACTGTATGGTTGAAATAATAACCCATTGTTTCCAATAAGGATTAATGCATTTTTCCCCCACTGGGAAACAATTGTGATTTCTGTCTAGGTTTTGCTGAGTAACCGTGAGAAGGAGGAGACACTTTCATTGCGATCCACAGGCCTAGTTATTAAAGCCATTCCCTCAAATGAGACTGAAGGTAAAGGCAATGTACAGGTGGGGACAGCAGACACTGGTTTTCTGGGCTTCCACTTTTCTGGATTCCTAGCTGGATTCCTGAGTGAGAGCTGGACTTCTGCAGATGACATGCACTCTTGTTCCAAAGTGAAGGAGCAGTCTAAACTTGCTTCATGGTAGGTATACATTCTTTTTACCAACTTGCTGCTGTCACCCAAAAAATAAAGGGAGGGGTTAAGATGTCCACTTCATTTCTGAAGAGGAACAGCTCAGAGTTAATCTAATGTATATTTTAGAAAGCTGTTTGTTCACTATGCATTTGGACTCTTCTCACAATATTGTAACCAAAGTATGCATGATAGACCCTGAGATCAAACAGCAGGTTTTTGTCTGTTTTGATACAATTGGATACCATTTTGCACCAAGATGGTGGACTGAAACTTTCAAACTCTACTGATATTTTGGTTTCTTAGAATTCCTTAGCAACACTAGGTATGAGACTGCTAGTAATCAAATAAGAGAAACAAACAGGACCCACAGAATGCCAGCAAATTGGTTTGGGAGAGATACATTTAAGCCAGGCATCCCCAAACTGCGGCCCTCCAGATGTTTTGGCCTACAACTCCCATGATCCCTAGCTAACAGGACCAGTGGTCGGGGAAGATGGGAATTGTAGTCCAAAACATCTGGAGGGCCGAAGTTTGGGGATGCCCTCCAGAAGAGGGCAACCAAAATGGTCAAAGGCCTGGAAACGATGCCTTATGAGGAACAGCTTAGGGAGCTGGGTATGTTTAGCCTGGAGAAGAGAAGGTTAAGGGGTGATATGATAACCATGTTCAAATATATAAAAGGATGTCATATAAAGGAGGGAGAAAGGTTGTTTTCTGCTGCTCCAGAGAAGCGGACACGGAGCAACGGATTCAAACTACAAGAAAGAAAATTCCACCTAAACATTAGGAAGAACTTCCTGACAGTAAGAGCTGTTCGTCAGTGGAATTTGCTGCCAAGGAGTGTGGTGGAGTCTCCTTCTTTGGAGGTCTTTAAGCAGAGGCTTGACAGCCATCTGTCAGGAATGCTTTGATGGTGTTTCCTGCTTGGCAGGGGGTTGGACTGGATGGCCCTTGTGGTCTCTTCCAACTCTATGATTCTATGATTCTATGATTCTAAGCAATCACATGGTGCCTGTTTTCCTCCCAAAGAACCCAACAGTTGTTTTCTTATGCTAAAAAATGTTCTGTGAAATGAGTGCCTAAGATGTCGCAGATACCCTATCAGTCAGTGCTCTGCACAACTCCTCCTGCTTCAAATTGATGAAACTTTTTTTCCCCCACCCCAGGCTCAGTCCTCAAAATGTTATGTAGGACAAACAATTAGTGAGGTTTCCAGAATGGTGTGGCACCTGCTTTTATGCATGTCTGTTTTGTAGACACCCTGTTCCTGTGAGGGAGCCATCAGCTGCTAAATTACAGTTTTTTAAAAAGCAATGATAAATGAATGGTGGGACTTGTGTTGGTTGTCATCTGTGATGTTACATGCACCACCCAATAGGTTCTAATGAAACTCATACAACCACCTTCCATGCAGCAAATGGAGGAGCTAAGCTAGGGAACAAAAACACACATTCCCCCCAGCAATTTTGAACCTTGGGGAAATGTTTGTATCCCTTCAATATATCCTTCAAAGTCCTCCTTTAAGGAACACTTGGATCTTCCACAACAACAGGGTATGTTCGTTGTAGCTGCATGTTCATTGTGTAGCCCCACCCCTCCCACAGCCTCCCGTATACCTTAAAACAGGCATCCCCAAACTGCGGCCCTCCAGATGTTTTAGCCTACAACTCCCATGATCCCTAGCTAATAGGACCAGTGGTCAGGGAATTGTAGTCCAAAACATCTGGAGGACCGAAGTCTGGGGATGCCTGCCTTAAAAGGTCCTTGGAAGGGAAGATGAGGAGGAGCTGTAAAGTCTGAGTGAACTTCTCCATGCTGTTTCTCAGGGTAGGAGAAACAATGTTCTGACTGTGTTCTAGAGCTCTCTTCTACTGCTGCATAGAACTATGTTAGTCATGGAGGAAATTTGGGGCAGTGCTAAACATGGCAGAGGATCATGCAAATGCTTCAGTCAAGGCAAAAAGAAGGGGGGAAGTCATGACTGATTCATCCATCTTTCTTCATTGAACTCTGCAGATCTGGTGTGCTTGAATGTGAATACTACTGAGGTCGTAAAAATATCCAACCTCTCAGGACGATCATTTTCTGTAAGTGACACTCTGCTTCCTCAGAATTAAGAACCTAGTGATGCTGCTTAGTATCTACAGGGAGGGAAATGTAGGATTTCCCACCTATTCTACAATAGAAAGTAGGAGAGAATCATAAAAAAAATGTTACCCTCAATGGAACTTTATGAATCCACCTGGTGTATAAGTTAAGTTTGCTCCAAATGTTTTCTGAAGCAAAAATCAGCAGCCCTAGACCCATTAATGAATAATCATCGTAGCTGAACATAAAAATTACAACCTCCTTTCCTCATTCTTCTCTTGACCATGTCTGCTGAGTCTCCATGGGCTTCTTTATTAACTACATATTGCTAAAATCTCAAATTCCAACAAAAAAGATGGTGTGCATTTTTTGGGGGAGAAGGAAACTTTCACACATAGCAGTTCTACCGTATGTCACTAGGTCAGGTGCGGAAGCTGCTCTGACACTTGAATCAGGATCCGTTCAAAATGTTTACTTAGGTTATTGAACCTTGTGCTTTCCCAATGAGGAATGCAAACCCTGCTTACCCAGAAAAGAATGTTACATGAGTCCTTTGGGTTAGAAAGCAACCAGGTTTGCAAGGCTATGTGTGCATTTGGAATGGAAACTGTTAAGCTTCTTTGACGAGCCCTTTAGTAAATTGACTGCTTGATGCTGACCTACATCTCAGATCACAGGATATGTGCAACGCAAAGTGGCTTTGCCACAGGACATACAGCCCGACAAGCATTTCATAATTTCAATTGCATAGTTAGCCTTGGTGTGATGCTGTTGCACAGATATTTTCTTCCTCTTTTCATCATTAGTCATTAGCTGCTACAAAATCACTGTGCCAATGGCACTATTCTTCCAATATGTAGCTATTTAAAATTTCACATGGCTAAAATTGAAATGACAAAGAAATATCCATTTCCTTTCCAGAAGGATGTATAAGTCACTAGGTTTATAATCCAAAATGTTAGATTCTAAATTACATTTATTCCTCAAAGATTAATTTTATGCTGGAAGAAGTATTCTCCTGCACCTGTGAAAGAAAGGAAAAATGGGTTCCATTTCAGGCTTATACATCATATACACTTGCTTTTCGCTTCAGATTCCCCCCCCCCCATTTCACCATCAATAATTCCTACCGATTTTTGAATAAAGCAAACTTATATGCACAGTTGGAACAGCATTTCCATTGCAATTAGTATCAGTATCTGAAGTGAGAAATGAATTATCAATGATTTCTCCATTGCATAATTTATCAAATAGGCTAATTACACCAGCAGCGAATATTTAAGTTTCCACTCTTGTCAATGTCAGAACTAAGCCACTATCTTGTAACCACTCACTTTGCAGGTTTCTAAATGTTTATTGGCAATACATACATAATTATCTTTTTCTTTGGTGAACCTAAGAGCAACGGTAAAATGCCCAACAGTCATGATTATAAACAGATTTTACCAAAAGAGCCTGTCACGGTAGTGAATTGCTTTGTGGAAGCTGACATGGAAAATAAATGGCATTGCATTTTGGTTTGTTGAACGTGGTAATTAATGTATTGTAAAAAAAATGCTTCGCTAAACTTGTAGAAGAACTGATATCAGTAATGCAACCTGAGGACTTCAGAAGACTTATGGGTTGTATCTAACAAAGTTGTCCTTGTGCAATAGAACTTCCTCTTCCTGTGCCCCCTGCCCAAAAATCTGCTCTGGAATGTTGGGGTAACCTCCAGAACAGATCTGGGTGGGGTGCAGGGGGCTCCAGGAGAGATAAGGGAAAATAAGACCCACTGTGCAGCCAGAGGTCCTTGTGCTAATGGGATGACTTCATTGGCTACAACTGCATGTTTTCCCCACCAAATAGCAAATAGGAGCTTTGAGAGAGTGGTGGAAAAGAGCACAGGGATAAGGGTTAACCCATCCTTCCCATGTGCCACGGCCCCAGTCCAGTCTGTTCCCCTTGAGGCTGACATTGCTATTAAAGGCAAGAAATCCTATTCACAGATCTTCTGAATCATGTCTAGATGTGCCCTGAGAGACAGCTTTCTCTAGAGCAGGATTTGTTCTGTGCTTACCAACCCTTTGTACAACTCTGTTGCCGGTTTTTGTTTTCTGTTGCTAAGGTAGAAACTTGAGATTCATGCCACAGAAAACAAAAAAAACTTGCTAATCCAGTAACTCCAATGTATTACATAACTTGTTTGCCTTCGGCCTTGACTAAGAAAAGCACACACACACACACACCCCGCTAAGCAGAGCATTTTGTTGCATTTTTATTCCAGTTAGTGACAAACACTATTCGAACACGCAACATCAAAATCAGAAGCACAGAACAAAGGACCTTCACTGTGTGCCTAGACAAGGACTCTAGGAGGCTCTACAAGAATGTGACCAGGTAGGGCTCTCCAATAAGCTGTATATTCTTAACTTTTCACCCAAGTGTCCCTTCCCCATTCCTCAAAGTCTGTTCTTGAGCATGGTGTGGGTGCTACTAATAAACGCTGTCAACCCAAGAACTGCCTCCAGGGAAACTGAAATGGGTCAGAAGCAGTGTAGGACTTTGGTCTTTCAGATTTCAGCAGTTTTATGCTGCTTTATTTGTCATGGTCTGACATTGGGATACACAACTTAAATCACTCTGAGGGCCACATGTAACTTGTTAATAACTCATGGTGCCTAGATGTAACCTACTGGGTGACAAATCAAGGCTTTAGTCCTTTACAGTATTTTAAAACTGTTGGTTTTTGTGCATACATCACTGTAAAATGTAGATGTATTGGGCAGATATTTTATCTCAGTAGTGTGGAAACTTTTGGGCCTGAGGACCAGAGCTTTGTTTCCCTGCACACCATGCATCAACTTTGACAGGTGAACAGGGTCACCCACCTGCCAATGGTCTGATGCCATGATGCCATTAGGTGCCTGATAGAGGGGCATGGTGATATCCTTGCTAACTGTCAAAGTTGTCTGGAGGGTGGTGGTCTCCTTCCTCACCATGTTCCCTAGAGGGAAGGTAGCACCCAGCAGGACTGAACTTAACTTCCCACTCACCAGCTGATGAGTGCAGGGAAAGCACTGGTGAAGCAGCAGTCAGCAGGATTGAACCCCACCGCTCACCCATCAGCTGACATCACCTAGTGAGTGGGAAGTTCAGTCCTGCTGGGTGCTACTTTCTCATTTTAACATAACACCACACTCCTTGTCACATCCTAAATTTGCCATACAAATCTATTATAGCATTTTTAGCCACCTTAAAGGTACTGGATGATATTCAACTAACATATTCCATTAGAAAAAGGATTTACACAATTGAATGACCCCACCACCACCTCCTGTGTGTCCCCCTGCAGGTTGGGGGCACCCCTAGAATAGATTTAGGGGATGTGCAGGAGGGTGGGAGTTCCATTGTGCAAGCAGAAATCATTACGCTGATGGGGTGTGTTAGCTGCATACCACCCATGTTATTCTTCTCAGACTCAGTGATTGTCAACTGATAATATCAATTATAGGGGGACCGAGGTGGCGCTGTGGGTTAAACCACAGACTCTAGAGCTTGCTGATCAGAAGGTCGGCGGTTTGAATCCTTGCAATGGGGTGAGCTCCCGTTGTTCTGTCCCAGCTCCTGCCCACCTAGCAGTTCGAAAGCACGTCAAAGTGCAAGTAGATAAATAGGGACCGCTCCAGCGGGAAGGTAAACGGCGTTTCTGTGCGCTGCTCTGGTTCACCAGAAGCGGCTTTGTCATGCTGGCCACATGACCCAGAAGCTGTCTGTGGACAAACGCTGGCTCCCTCGGCCTATAGAGTGAGATGAGCGCCGCAACCCCAGAGTCGGACACGACTGGACCTGATGGTCAGGGGCCCCTTTACCCTTTACCTTAATATCAATTATTGGTGTGTGTTCAAAATATATGCAAAGGGTTTGCAAATTACATGCCCCACATTGCCTGAGGTTCAAACACCCACAAACGGGGTTTTCCAGATAAAAGACCTTCGTATCAGAATTGGGTAAACACCAGATCAGATTCCTACCAATAGCTTGTGTATTTAGCTAATGGAACAACATCGTTTGTTTTCTTGCAGTATTGAAGTTTTCCCATGCCTAGAACCCAGCTACTGCTTACAAAAGACAAGAACCAGACGGTCTAGCTTTGAGGAAGAGGAAGATGTGGGACTGGCTAAATACTTACCTAAATCTTTATTGCTACCCATCAACACTTTTGCAGGCATTGTTCAGTGAAAAAGCTGATAGCCACAGCTATTTCATCTTTTACTGCGTCTGATTAGGGAATATCCAGTGGTTGTGTTCCCACGGTGAAGGAGTCCGCAGAAGAAAGGAAAAAGCAAGGGATCATCACCAGAACAACAGCTCAGGTCTGCAGCAGGAGATGAACCCCAGCCCAATACAGGGAAGCTGTGTCCTTCTATAATAGTAGCAGATAAAACTGTGGCAGAGGGCATGTACAAAACAAAATGGAGTGTGAGAGTTTTAGACTTCAGTGCCACGCTTTCCTTATATTCATCTTCCATTGGGCGAGGAGAGAATAGTTTTGTTTCACCAGCACACAACAAATGAAATGGTGGTAATTAATGCTAAATATACTTTCCTTTGAACCCTAGTTGTGATCACAGCTCTGTTTAGTCAGGTGTTGCTGGTCTGTGGTATAGATATGGTTATTCTGTAGAACCACCTGAATTTAGGGATTTGGATTTAATGAAACAGTATGCA
The DNA here is from genome assembly GCF_963506605.1 of Zootoca vivipara. Lineage (NCBI taxonomy): Eukaryota > Metazoa > Chordata > Lepidosauria > Squamata > Lacertidae > Zootoca > Zootoca vivipara. Next base: position 85,462,889 of record NC_083277.1, on the reverse strand, counting down.
ATTTTCGTTGCTGTTGTTAGCAGAATCTTGGGATAAATGGTGTACATGCTACCCACCAAAGGAATTGCGGGGTGGGGTGGGGAGGGGATATTAATGGCTTTAGAGACGTTTGAACAGGCACAAATGTGACGGTGACTGTGTGGAATAGCACAAAATATGTACCATAGGCAGGGCAAAATGTTATGCCGCCAAAGGTCAAGCATTTTCCCATGAGAACTGGGCTCCTGCTATCTTGCAGAGTGCTTTAGCCATAAAGTGAAGCATGGGTAATAAACCTCCAGCACTGGTGGGATGGAGGAAGGACTTTGTGGTGCTGCTGTATAGGTGCGCAAGAAGGTTAGTGGGCCTTGCTGTGGTAGAGTCAGGTCAACACTACTTCCTGCCTTCAGTGTTTTTATTTATTTACTAATTAAAATATTTATATTTGGTCCCTCCCCAGTTCACAATAAAATTGCAGCTAAATACAATATAAATAGTAAAATGGAAATGGAGACCTAAAAACCAGGTGTCAAAACATGCAAAAGGAGGGGATAAAAACTGATAAACTTGCTGTACTCCAAGGTACTCCATGAAACTTGGCTTGCTGCTACAGTTTACTCTTTTACATCATGCTCTTCTAGATCTTACACAGCAAGGCATTTGGACTTTTCAGCAGGGGTGTTGCTAGGTTCTTTAAAAGTGTGGGGCAGAGGTCCATAGAAACAAATTTGCATAGTTGATTTATATGTATAAGCACAGATTTATGATATAAATATCACAGAAGGCAAGCCAATTCATTTCCCTTCCAAATCATCCAGATAAATTCTTCAGTTAATTTGCACCCCTCCCCAGATCACCCAAAATTAGCTGCTCTTCCATTCATTTACCCCCCCCCCATTAATCTCTCAACAGATCTTGTAGAAATCATGTCAAATCCCCTTCACTTATCCTCATTTATTACTCCCATCCCATGCCCTGGGAGGCCCTGAAGCATGTCATGTGCAGCACAAGACAGGACCCTTGCATTGTTTTGATTTACATTATTAGGACGCCCCCTGGTGTAGGTGTGGATAAGTAATAAAAAGAACAGGAAAATGGAGGGATATGTGTTGTGTAGTGTAATGAAGTGTCCCTGCTTTGATGGTCCCCTAACACATGCTTCGTTTGCTTAGAGGGTAATCCAGCACCAACCCCACCCCCCAAAATCATCTCTGGACAGAGTCATATTCAGTTTCCCCAAATTAATAACCTACCCAGGTAGCCACATCACACACAGTGTAATTTTGCTTGAATTCATAACCCACCCAGAAACTCAGAGCACATAGGACAGGATTTGGGGTCTGTGCTCTGTGAGTTCACCTCTAGCAGCGCCCTTGATTCTTGGCCCAAACATCAGTGTGTTTCTACTTCAGTTGCTTCATGTCTGAATGTAAGACTTTTAAAGTAATTGATAAGCAATGCCATAAGGTTTATTGCAAGGGGAGGAGGCACTAAGAGTAGACACATGCTAGAATCTGGAAAGAAGGATAAATTTCCTAGAGGGAAAAATAATAAAAATTTAGGTCCAATAGCAGCTGATGGAACCACATGTAGCAATGATACTCCCGTGAGTTGTTAAGGACAGTGACTTTAAAAAAGCAAAAGATTTCAAAATGTTTGCAGTCTTAAGCATTTTTTTAAATTGGTTCTCTTAAGTATGGTGCTGTGGCTACATGTTTACAAACCAAAAGGTTATATGATGGATTGCTTTGAATTTTGTAATGGAGGTATCTATAGTAACTAAGAATGTATATTATATAAATTAATTATAAATTATTTGTACAGATGTAATACATGTTGTATATTCAAAAGTGGAATCCTTTAATTTCATTAAATAACGTCCAATGATGTTTGATGCCATGTATTCATTTGACAGTTGGCAGCAGAGGTAAGATTATCCTGCGGAGGATAGTTATATCAACATGATTTTTGTGTCCCCTGTTCAATTGCACATTCTGATTCCATTGCAAGACTGTATGGCATGGAGAACCTTTGGTCAGTGGCCAGGGATGATGGGAGTTTTAGTCTAACAACATCTGGACGCCCCAAGGTTCCCACAGATGCTGTATTCTACAGTGGCACTTCATTTATGTGATAAGCTATACAATATGCACCTCTGTATTGTAAGTGCAACACAGTGGATATGTGTGTATTTGTAATTGCACAGTTTTAACAGGTATTGCAGCCTCAGTTCCAATAAATCATCTAATGTTTGGAAAACCCATCATTTCCAGTAGAGAGTTGGACAGGGATGTTGTGGTGGTTCTGGAGATAATTCAAAAAACAACAATAACAACACCCCAACCCAAGTGGGACATTATATATGATTGCTTCCAGAGTACAGAAGAATGATTTCAATTGAAAGCTTTTAAGCATTCAGTCATAGCAACACTGCAAAGGTACAAAGGGGTTGGGTGGTTTCTTTATATCATTTAATGATGTTTTATGCTCAACACAAAGTGTGCATGCACACGAAAGCTCATACCAAAATAAAAACTTAGTTGGTCTTTAAGGTGCTACTGAAGGAATTTTTCTATTTTACAAAGTCTCTTGTAATCCTGATACAGGGTTCTGCTTTCCTTCTTACCTATTGGCAGGCTACAACAATATGGCTTTGCAAACAGTAACACCTGAAGAGCTAAATAGTTCCGTGTCTGGTTGGATCTGAATTGCTTTCAGCTCCCAAATCAATTAAATTTGAAATACATCTGAGAGCATCTGATGCCACACTGATGAAGCAGGGCAAATATATATATTTAGTCAAAGAGCATCAAAACTGAATAGAAGTTTTATCTTTTAAGATTATCCAATTGTATTCCTTGTAGCTTTACACCCCAGTCCTAACAATAGTTATTCAAAAGTCAGCATTAGTTTTAATGGCTGGCGTTATTGCCTCCAAGTAAATATGCTTGTGACTGTAGCGTAATTCTTTTTTTTTTAAAAAAATATATTTTATTAATTTTTCCAATTAAAACCAATTATATCACATTCATTATTTCAAATTATACACATATATATCAATCAAACCGAATGTTATGCCAAATCATCTAAAAAAATTTTTTAGGGTTCCCATGCTTCAAGAAATTGGGGATTCCTCGCAACCGTCCACTGTCGTCTTTTTTCTAAAGTTCAAATCGTCTCTCCAAATCCATAATAATCCAGATCTTTCCCTTTACAGTCACATAGATGTTTTCCTCTTTCAACCGATTATTTCCCAGCTGCTGAGATAAATGTCAAACAAAGTTTCACAAATGTTCTTTCTCCTGTGTGAGTTAATCAGTCCAGCCCCCCCATAAATCTTCTTGGTCCGGAGCGTCCCTATTGCGTCGGCTCTCAACACGAAGCAGCGCCATCTTAAAAAAACTCAAATCACTTTCGTTTTCTCTCATAACCATGTAGATTAAACGATCATTATAAAATTTACAGCTTTTCCAGGCCGAAGAACCAGATCTCACACCATGCATTGACTCTTGGTAAATTAATGGTTCTCCTTGCCCTATAGCTGAACTTAGCTTCAGGTCGCTGCTCCAATTCAAAGTGCGTCACAACTCATAAATCCTCCGAACGCGTCCAGGCACTCCTTCCGTCCAACTAGAGGGGGGCTTTTCTCATCAGCAACTCCTCATCTTCAAAGAATATGCTCAATAACAACGTTTATAAAGTTCAACTCACACAGTCTTTTGCTTCTCTTTCACTCCAAACAAGCCAGGACATCGCGTCTGGGAAGGTACGAAGTAACTCATATGAAAAATAAAATAAACAAAAGACTCGCTTCCCTTATCGCTCTGTCCCCATCAATCCTTCTTCCAGATGAAATACAGCCTTTAACTCCTCACCTTCAGCAGCATAGATTTCTCGGCAGTAAACAGCGCTTCTGCCCCTCCTTCTGAAGTATGTCCATAGATTTAAGCCTAATTATCTTCTTTAATCATGGAAATCCCCGCCATGCAGATTAGCGTCCGGGAGTCCTGGCCGTCGTAAGGGCTTGAGCCCAAGCTCCCCCCACTCCATAAACAGTCGGAGTGGGTCTGGGGGCATCGCGGGCCAGCGGCCCCTCTCCGTAACCCCCGGAGAGGGCAGGGGGATTGCCATTTACTCCCCTAGCAACCGCCAAATTCCTTACGAAGGTCAGAGGGATGGAAAACAGGTCCGCCATTCCTGCAGGCGGAAACCGGAACCCGACTGTAGCGTAATTCCACATAAGTGAGATATTAAAATAAGCTAGGGTACATTGAAACTTTATACTATTCCTTTACTTTTACCTACTATTCCAGAGAAGTCCATTTGTGTATCACTTTACTTTCGTGTGTTTCACCAAGGACTACTTAAATACCAAGTACCGGTAGATTGAACTGGAAACTAAATAAAACCTAGTCAAAGACAAACCACCTGTACAATTCTTTACCAGTAAATAATTCATTCGTCTCTGAAAAAGAATACCTCTCATTATAGGGAAGCCAACTTGTAGACAGCAGAACCAGAGACTCTGAAAATACATTTTAAATGTCTCATATATGAGAGAAAACTCAGCATAATGACAGCAAATAACATGGCAGTAAGTATCAGTGTCAATGGACCTCGACTTGGGGATCCAGCATGGATCTTTCCTGGAAAAGTCTTCCATTGCAAAGGAGATGGCATAGATTTCTTTAGCAAAGCTATTATGCAGTGTAAGTAATACAGCCACACGGTATTTATAGGATTTTTATTTTTTATTTTTTGGCCAGTTGCAGTAACAGGTACTAAAAACAAATGCTACTTGTCTTTCGTTTGTGTATAAATCCCCAAGTTATCTGGGTTTTAGGAACTTTTATCCTGGGATTAAAAGAACCATTTTGATAGAAAGGCCTATGTTCCCTTAGTAGCTGATCCTAAATCTGGCTTTTAAAAGATTTGTCCCAAGCACCAACATTTGCTGCAGTTATCTCAATGAAGCAAGAGGCAAAACCACAAAAAGACTTACTGGTAAGTCCCTTGAATTTATGCTGAGCTGAAGAGAAGGGAAACAATCAGGATTAAACACAGCTCCTTTTTGCATCCCAGCCAAACTATCTGAAATGCTGTTTCACCCACAATTCTCTGGCCCATAGGATATGGGTTCCAGTGATGCAGATCCTACAACAATTGGGTGTCCCTCATATTTTGAAAGAGGGTGAAGAGACTGTCTTTTCTGTGAGAAGACCTTTTATTTTTCTCAATATTTTAAAACCCCTGTGACCTTCCCCACTGTTATTTTCTCTGCCTCCGTCGTTTTAGGTACTGTTCATTTTAATTGGGTTAATTATTTGATTGACTCTAGTGTGGGGTTGTTTTTTAGCTTTTTAATTTTAGCTCCTCGGGGAACATGGTGTGGGGTATATAAATAACATGAAACAGAATATCGGAATAAGGGACAAAACCTGAGAAGAAAAACCTATTCTAACAGGTATGGCTAGAAGTAGAAACCGAGGAGTGGAAGAGGGAGGGCTCCAAGGGTGAAGTCCTATTATATATCCAATTACTTGGGAGTAAGTCCCACTGAAGTGAATGGGGCTCACTTCTAAGCAGACCACAACGCCAGAACAGCTTGGAAATGTCAATGTGGATAAGAATTCACCCTCATCATCATCATCTCCAAGGCCACCCGTCGTGTCCTAGCAACCGCTTGCCCCGCCCCCTGAGGCGCCCCCGCCGAGCCCACATTCGACCTCGAGGAGGAGGAGATCGAGAGCAGCGAGCGCGCGAAGCCGGGAGGGGCCCCTCGGGAGTTCTCCGAAGGGCCAAGGCCAGCAGGTGAAGAGAGGGGCGGGGCTTCAGCAACCTCTCTCTCTCGCGCTCTCTCTCGCGGCGGACAGGTGCGCCGCGGCGCATGCGCCTCGAGAGCGCTTTCCCGCTGACAGCAGGCCGAGGCCGCTGTCCTCGTGGAACAACGGAAGAAGCGGCGTCTCGCCTTCCCCCGCCCCCGCGCCCCCCTCTCAGGTATGGGAGGCTCCGCGCGCGCATTGTGAGAGAGGGAGTTTGGCGCGAGAGGGGCGGGCGCTGGCGGCGGTTGCCATGGCAACCCGCGCGAGGTGCGGGGGAGAGGGGTGGGAGGCTCGGGAAGTTCCCAGACCCCACTTGCCATGGGGAGGAGTGGGAGGGGTGTCGGTCTGGGTTGGCACGGGGCAGCTTGCGCCCCACTAAAACGGGGCGGGGGATGAGTCGCTACGGGGGGGGGGCAAGAGGAGAGTTACCCACAGGGACTTGTTTTTAAGTAGTCGCCCGTGTGGGTGGCAGGTGAGGGGATGGAGGGCCGCCACCTCAGGAACTGTTCCAACGTTCTCGGTGTGGAAAAGCGACGGAGGGATCCAGGGCCTTGATGGCAGGCAGCCATGCTTTGGGGGGCAAACGTACCGCTTCCATCGCTTTTAATAGACAGTCGAGTAACAACAACAGGTCGCTGAAAACTAATGGTCGGCAGCAGAGCATGTTTTTGCCTGTTTATTTTACGCAGCTGCTTCAGTTCCCAGAGTGGTCCTGCCAAGGAAAATGATACACAGTGCATCGTGCTTCTACAAAACACCTTCGCTTTTCTCTTTAAAGGCTAGTTAAAAGTCCTGGATTTCATTCTGCTCTGTTGCACAGCAGTGCTGCTGGTCTTAGACTTTTTCCCATATACCTGAAGTATAAAGCGAAAATGATGCCACCCCACCTGGACTCATTCTGAAATAACACAGTGACTGGTAGCAATCTGGTAGCATTCCAAAGCAAATGTTTCCTGTTCCTTGAAATACTACACCACACATACCCTTACATAGAGACCTATTTTATGTATCTGGCATTCAGTCAGTTCCTTTTGCTAATCAATAAGGGAATAAGAGCAGATTTTTGCTTATATCACTAACTATAATAACTTGGTGCTGTTCACTGCCCAGTGAACCTGGGAATCCTCACAAAATTCACTGTAGTAGACTGTCAGTGATTTTATGAAGATGAGCTTCAGCAATGCCCTGCTATATACTTTGAGAACACTTATAAGAGTCTTTCTGGTTGTTTTATTTCATGATGCAAAGTAAATGCACACATTTTCTCACTTGTTGAACTTTATTCAAGAAAACAGCTATTGTAATGATATAGCATTTTCCCAGCACTTGACCTGCAACATTTTGTCTCTAGAAAAAGTATGATTCATCCCTGATTTGCATATTCATTTTTATGGGATAGAACAGGAAGTTTGTTGCACAAGTCATAGTACCAAAGACATCACTTTCTCTCCATTATGTTTGATTTAAAATCTGCTTTATGGTAGGCTTGCTAGACCTTTTGTGAATTTTCTAAAGGTTTGAGCTGCAATTTGGCATGTGAGTTGTTTGAATCCCATTGGATTTTTCTTTTTAAAAAAGTTAATAAATTACAAGACCCTTTTAAAAGTCCTTTCATTATGTAGGAAAAGGGTGTCATGCAACTGGCACTGGATAGGGCTTGGTATGAGGGTAGAGCTTTAAAAAATGCTTTTCATAGTAATCTGTAAAGGCTCTAATGGCACACACACAAACATCCCAAGGTTTGATCTGAATACATGAGGCTACCAGTTTGCTGAAGCTAAGCAGGTCTTGGTCTGGCCAGTAACCAGGTGTCTGATGTAAATGTGAACAGTCAGAGTACAATTAATGTTAACCCTGCCTCTGATGACAAAACACTATCTACTGAATCATTTGGAATCATTTCTAAGGACTTGATTGCCTGGGAACCACATGCCTTGATTGCCATGAAAGAAGAAAAGTGGAACATCAGTGTAAGAAATTATTCAAAAATAAGGGGGAAAAACTTTACTCAAAAATGAATCCCATTGAGTTAAGTGGGTAAACATGCATAAGATTCTGGCAAGTAAAGAAGGATTTGTACAAGTTAGGTTGATTTTGCTTTTTTCATGAACTCCTGAAAGCTGCATCTGATATGGAATGTTTCTATGGCTGAAACCAAGCACAGTAACTATTGTTGTAGGGTTTGTTTGAAAATTTGTAACTGTACTTCTAATTTGATTACGAATAAAACTTTTTGCAGTGCTAGAAAAATAACTTTTTGTTTTCATTTTCTTACAATGTTCTCATGCTGACAACAAGACTTCAAGGTGGCTGACAATAAGTGAAAATGTTGCTTGTTGGCATTTCTAATTTGTTATTCGATACTGACAAATCTTTCTTTTTCTTTCATTAATTTGCAGGACAAAATTGGGAGCCAAGCCTGCACCTGAAGCCATGAATACAAACAACCAGTGGGATGTGAACAAAGCACTAACTCTTGCTAGCCTCTTCCATTTTCTTTATGGTGCAGGAAATGCCTGTGCAATTCCATTTTTAACTCTGTACTTTCGGCAGCTTGGACTGACTGCACCATTAGTAGGGATTATAATAGGATTAAAGCACTTAGTCACTTCTCTTTGGGCCCCACTGTGCTCCTATTTAGCAAAAACTCACAATAAGAGAAAAGTTCTCATCAGTGGATCACTACTGTGCTCAGTTGGAGCAAGCTTGCTTCTCACTCTTGTCCCACCACCGAGCAAGGACATTGTCTATAGGTATTGTAATGTGAGCCAGCATCCACATAAATTACTGACAGCAAACCAGGTGCCTGATGTAAATGTGAACAGTCCAAGTACGATGAATGTTAACCTTGCCTCTGATGACAAAACACAATCTACTGAATCATTTGGAATAATTTCTAAGGACTTGATTACTACTGGAAAGCCAATAGTAACAAATGCACCCTTCAAAATTTATTCCACTATTAATATCCCTTCTGTGATCAACAGTGGTGTCAACGATGGTGATACAAGTACCCAGCAATTCACAGATGTTCCGTATGGTGTGCTATCTGGTACTTCTGGGAAAGAAGTTTCCGCAGGAGAACAAACTTTTGAGACACTGACTGTAAACAGGCCTGTGAAGGCAACTAGTAGCCCACCTGCTGATATGAATATTGAAGAAAAATTTGTGGGAAATGACTCTTCAGAAACAAATGCTAACTTCTCATTTTACACAGCCCCTGTACCTCTTAAAAAGACACAATATATACTCAAAAACTTGTCAGGTCGCTGGGAAAGAGCAGAGGATATGAGCTCTTGGTTACTACAAGGTACTGACTTCTTGGACAGTGAGCACCAGGCCTTTCTTATGGTGCTAGGTGCTATTGTTCTTTGGGAGCTCCTGGCTGCACCTCTTGGATGGATGGTTGAGGACAGCCTCTATGAGTACCTTGATTTTGTTGATGCAGCAGACAAATATGGAAATCTTTGGATTTGGAGTTACTTAGGAGCATCAATGGGTGTCTGTGGTATAGCAATAATTGTGGATCAGCTGAGTTGCTTCTTGAGCACGAATATCCCACGTTTTGCAGTGCATTTTTATGGCTATGCCATGTTGCTAACTTTAACGTTGGCTGTCAGTTTCTTCTTTCCCATTCATGTGTCCAAAAAAAGTGAACATGTAAACAAAACAGTCAAAGCTTTAAACCTGATTGGGAGCGACGGCAGAACCATCCTGTCTGCAGTAACCGTCTTCCTCACGGGTGCCATTGGGTCAACTGTGCAGAATTTTCTTTTCTGGCAAATGCAAGACCAAGGCAGCAGTGAATTATTCATGGGTCTCTCAGTGGCCATTGGACTGATTGCCGAAATCCTGCTCTCCATCTTCAAAAGCAAGTTGCTAAGGGCTCTCTCAGCTGGTGGCACAGTTGCCTTGAGTTTAAGCTGCCTTGCAGCACAGCTGCTCTACTATTCCTTCCTATGGAACACCTGGTCTGTGCTGCCAATCCAGATCTTCTGTGCCTTCAGCAATGGTGCCTTGTGGTGGGCTGTGAACATGCTGGCAGATGACATTGCCACTCCTGGCACAGAGAGGTCTCTCCACCTTGTCCTACAGGGCCTCTCTTGTGGCTGTGGAGCCAGTCTGGGAAGTTTCGCAGGAGGGTTTGTTGTGAACAGCTTTGGCCTAGCAGTGCTCTATCGGGCATGTTCCATTACTTTAATACTCTGGTTAATCTTGTTCTTGATTGTCCAATCCAAGTTGCCACGTCAAAAAAGAATTAATTACTCCCGACTCCTAGCTGCAGATTCTAGTGATATGAGTGACTCTGATGATGATGATAAGGAAAGGGACTGGTTGGTGAAAGCTATGAAAGATGAGAACTTCACTAGGAATTGGTAAAAAGTCTTGCATTTCATCGGTCTGTCGGGCAAAGAACAGACTTCAGAGGAATAGGGTGATGCTATTAGAAATGATGCACATGGAATCTGTAAGGAGCCATTCTACTAGCAGTGGGATTTTATGATGTACATATTTATAAAGAAAGCAATTATAAAGATTTTATAAAGATTTTATTTTCTTAAGATTAATTTATTGCAAAAAACTTGTAGCATTTTATTTGCTTTTCTAAGATTTAAGTTTTCATGATCCAAGGAAATGGGACTTTGACTAGTTTCTGCTGAAATTAATAGTTTTTCAGCTTCAATAGTGACAAAAATTGGTTATCTTTAGAGACCCAGCTGGCCATATAGGAGGTTGTAATTCATAGCAATTTAATATTTTGTTTCACTACTAGTTAATTCCTAGTAGATAACATGCTGTCTCTTCTTTCAATTTTGTCCTCAATTGGGCACAAACTGCTGTAGAAACAAATATGCTGATTCTTTATTTTTATGGATCCAACATCTTTATGGAAACTAGCACTTTAAATAAGTGGGCCTTGATTCTGGAATAAAATTGTCTAGTGGCTATGTAGATTTTATTGCTGGCAAAGTTTGCGGCTTCCTTTGGTCGGTATTATACTGAAAGAAAATATTCTTTCAGAATATCTCTCAGCTCCTGAGTGGGAACTTCCATACAATATAAACATTTCTTTTTAAACATCTTACATCTGTAATGTGAATATAAAATCTACATTGGTTAGAATGCACACGCAGTTCACAAATCTCTCATCTACTTTCTATCCTGCATTAATAACATATGTGGAAACATTAGACCCAATGGATGAGGAAGCAAAGTTTCTAGGATGTAAGGCTTTGCCTCTTTTAGGTGATGGATATTAATAATAATTTTTTAGTACTCATAGGGCTTTGCTTAAACACTGTGAGAGGAATTCAGTGTCAAGCTATTATAATTTCTGCTTGCCAGATGGAACAATCGTCCCTCTCCTAAGTCCTCCCCAGAGTCAATGAGGGGCAGGCACAGAGGGAGAAGAGGGAGGGAAATCCCCATTGTGCTAGCAGGACTCATTGCATTGGCTCTTTCTAGCGCAACAGTTTAGTTGAATCCAGCCCTCAGCCATCTAGTTTGACTGATTCACTTTACTCAGGCAAGGGAACAAGTTAACCAAAGTAGAGGGCTATAAAACCCACATGTTTGGCTGAGAGAATATACACTTTCAGCTTTATATGTGTGTGTTGGAGAAGAGCTATATCTTTATTTCATAGCGGAATCATGATTCAGAAGGATGTTAGAAGCATCATGGGAAGTTGGAAGGTGGCCTTTCAAATGCACACTACAGAGAAATCCACCTTTTAATTTAAATTGTCACACATTTCAAGCTATTAGAAAATTCCCTCTCATTTCTCCAGTGCAAACTGCTGCTAACAGGTTGCCTTTTGATGGGAGGAAGCTTGGATATGATGTTTTACTGTTCTGCAGTAGCTTGTCCCCATGCCACAGCCTTGATCCAAATCATCTTTCTATAGGTGGTAATAGCCATGGAGAGGGCAATCTACAGGCAAAGGTTTTATGCCCAAATGTTCCCCTTCCACAGCTAATAGCAACTTCATGAAGCAGGAACATTAAACTGGTGAATCACCACATGAGCAAAGGGTGTCCCTTGGCCCAGCTGCTTTTTGAAAAGAAAAAAGATGTTGGGAGTTCAAGTCATGAAACTCCCATATCCTGTCTAAATTGTCTGAATTTATCAAGTTGCTTTTCATGTGTTTTGCATGAATGCTAGGCATGTTGCTCTGAATGTTGTTGCCCTTTGGCTAAGAAAATAGTATTGACCACACCCTATGTTTACATATTGGTAGTTATGGGTATGGAAAAGTGTGTGGTGTTGTAAGTAAACACCAACTTGTATCAAGAATTAACAATATAAACTGTCCTTACAGAGAACTTTAATAAGTATTTGATGTAGTAGTAATTTTCCCTAGCAAGTTTTCACTTCAGCAGAGGTTGATAGGCAGAACAGTATTACGAAAATATGGTGCTTTGAGAAGCAAGTTTTACCATTCATCAGTAAGATTTGTTACTCATTCTAGATTGCACATTTAACAGCTCGCTCTGGTGCAAATCTGTTTTTGTGACTCACAGTCTTCTGGTAAAATTGCTTGGTGGAATGATTTGTCCTAGTGCCACATTCACAAGCCAGTCCAAACAAGGACATGGTTTGAGGTGGAAGCCCTGATTGCTCTCTGTTTGGGAAAAGTTTTGCCATTCTCAGCTGTGTCCCAGAATGCTGCTGGTTTGCTTTGTCCATATAACTCAGTGGAAGCCATTGAAAACAAAATCTGTCTCTGTCCACATAGAGCCATCCTTCATTGGCATAACTCTAGCCCAGGTTCTCTTTCTCGGGTTGACAAAAAATAGAACCCAATAGCTTGGTTGTAAGTATATGATGACATTTGGCATTACTTTGGGAGGGGGGGGGTAATATATATGAGGATATTTATGTATATATATTGTACAAATTTTACAAATTGATTAATATTCAAGAAGTTAATGAATGAGCTAAGCAAAAAATAACCATACCTATATCTAATGAGCTGAATGTTTTTTGATAAAAGTATCAAATAGATGTTCTCATAAAATGCTATAATTATTCAAATTCATAAATATATTCCATAAGAAAATATTGCTATATTAATACTGCAGCTACTAAAGGATTACAAAAAGATCCTATAAATGCAAATCTGACTGGGTCTTCTTATATTATAAAAAGCCATGTTTTCTGTATTTTCCCAAATAAAAAGCTTTGATTGATTTCATCTCATTCTTCGTTATTCCAGTAAAGGACAGACTGACACAATTTTTCAATAAACATGTAATCATGTTGTCTGCTTTGCTTCCCACTGATTATATCTGTCAGTTTCCCCACATAAACTCTGTGTGAGGATATTTTATAGGATTATGACATCTGCACACAGTGTTCTTTAATGTACATGAGTTTGATCCTGAATTGTTAAATGCAGCTGTAGAAATAATTTCAAAATGCATTTTTAAATGTCAGTGTTACGTTAGCAAGTGATGACTGGCAGTATTAATGTTAATTACATAGCTTTAGTAATGAGTGGCATTAAAGACTAACTTTTAAGCATCTCAGTGCATTAATGCACTTAAGTAACAAAAATCCAAGAGATTGATCCAGTCGCAACAGAGCATTTTAAGACCTATTAAATTACTTTTTAAAGATAATGTAATCATATGCACATTTTCCTGCCAAGTAAGCCTCACCGAACTCAGTGGGATGTCTTGAGCACACATGCATAGATAGAAGAAATGCACTGCAGAGCACATGTTTAACTCTTCTGTGAAGCCAGCAGGACATAAAAAGCTAAAGTTTGGTTGGATTGTGCTGCTACCGTAGGTTTGAGGGAAAGCAGAATTTTACCACATGATAAGGGCAACAAACATTCTGACCTAACCCAGCCATAAAGTTTGTGGGGTGCTTTACTTTTCCATCTTGTTGTTGATATAGCACAGGCATTAGCCAGTCAGCAGTCAAACCATAAGTCTCTGGCTTTTCCTCAGTGCCTTCGAAATATGTAGAACCATCTCTTCTAGAGCTTGTTCCAGAATATGTTTTCAGGGCAGCAAAGATGCTTTCAAAGCAATGCCTTCCTATGTAAAATGTTAAGGCTGTCTTTACTGTAAACCCACCCATTTTTTTTTCTTCCACATGGAGATTTCTTCATCTTCTAATATGTTATAGTATCAATGTGCAACCTGATCTTGTGAATTTATGCTGCTCTTGTGCATTGATCACTGGAGTCTAGTTCAGTTTTGTTTTTATCTCGGAATCCCATAATTATTTTAGTTAGGTTTGCAGGTAAAGAAACATTTTTAATTGCCATCTCTTCAAACTGCTTGGTATCTGGAAACTAAGCTGTGCATTTCTGGTTTTCATTTCAAATTGCAAAACTGCAACCTCTTCTTGAATGTTCTTAGAGTTCAGGTCAAATAACATATAATATGGTGTGCTGATTGCATCACCTTCTACCAAGACATGCTTTTATCCTTGTAACCATAGATATTGCCTTCTGTAACACCTCTCAGTGTTTGCCTTCTCCTGAAACCTTTTTCCAAGCACTAGGTGGTGGTAGTAACTTGATAAGGCTGAATGTGTTGTTTAGAAGACTTGCAATTATTTCCACTGGATGTGATTTCTTGCAGGAATTCAAATTTTCTGTGACTTGCATAGAGTCTCACAGATTGCCTCAGTGCCATGTCTCCAAAGAGTGTAGACTGAGAGAAATTTTCGATTTCTGTGTATTTGTTATGTACAACTCATTCCAGGTTCTTCAAAAGATTCAGCATAATCGGCAAACATTCTCACAAAAGACATTCAGTGAGGAATTTACAGTCAAGCTTGAGATATGATATGTTCAAGGCATGAAAATTCATGTTTTATAAATAGCATTTACTTAGCTCTGCTTTTAGCAAATTGGTCTCATTCTGCCCTTTTCTGTCAGATAGCTAAAAGCAGCTGTGTAATTTCTTCATCATCTGTGTTAATTCTTCATCTTCATCTGTAATAAACTCCATTTATTTTGATACTATATTATAATACTGCTCTTCATTTTTCCAGTGTGTAAAGTACCTGATGTAATGAGAACCACTGGAACTGAATTTTGTCTTGGCTATTCATGAGGTCCCAGTTCCTGCCCACCTAGCAGTTCGAAAGCACGTCAAAGTGCAAGTAGATAAATAGGTACCGCTCCAAGCGGAGAGGTAGACGGCGTTTCCGTGCACTGCTCTGGTTCGCCAGAAGCGGCTTTGTCATGCTGGCCACATGACCTGGAAGCTGTACGCCTGCTCCCTCGGCCAATAATGCGAGATGAGCGCGCAACCCCAGAGTCGGTCACGACTGGACCTAATGGTCAGGGGTCCCTTTACCTTTATTCCTGAGGAAATACTACTACTTGATAATGCAACTATTAGCAATTTGGTGGGGTTCCTTATATGTTTCCTGATAAACTGAAGGCATTGATATATTTTTTGCTGCTAATATGAGATATGAATAAATATTGATTGATACAGAAGTCAAAAGCAAATATTTACCTGGTTGGTATGAGAAATATGGTGTCCAGTCATAAGAGAACTGCATACTTGTGAACTGAACTTTCTTATTTGCTTCTACCAGTTCCGCCCAGCACCTTTTGTTTGATACTGACAGCATACTCAGTCAGGCAAGGTGATCTACAGACTCTGGTTGCCTCATAAACTCAGGCCTAGCTCTCACAAGTATTATGAGTTTAAATTCCCATACTTGTAAATTGCCTGGAATAAATCTCTAAAAGTTGCTATACATACCTTCATTTTTGCTCTTGGTTATATTCATTCCAGGAAAGGGGACTGCCTCTTTAGCCTTCAAATATCTCCTTCATTTATACGTTGCTCTGTGCTCTTTCCATGCAAAGTAGAGCAGTCCAAACAAATCTGAGATGACACAAATTGAGAGCTCCATGTTTCATTTAGTGAGATGAGTCATTTTCATTGGCTGAGCCTCCTAGCTTTTATGTATGTAATTAAGATGCAATAATAAGCTTGCAGGTGTTTCTACTTTAACAGGAAACAGCCAATATGTTTCTCTAAGGAGGTTTGGCATATCTTCCTACTATTTGGGAAGTAGTCTGCATTCGCACCAAAAAAATGAGGACACTGTTATCAGGAGGAAGATGTTCATGAAAACACAAAGTCAAATATTTTAAAATTCACTACCCATAGGCCAGAAAGTGGCATTTCTCCCCAGTATGGTCAGCTGTGTTTGGTGTTTACGACTAAATACCTGGATTTATAGGGAGGATATTGTTTCAACATTTATTTAGAAACAGACTGATTTAATGCCTCTTTACAATTTGCTGCCTCTGCAACTAGAGCGCCCAGGCCTATCCTGGCCTACACCACCTTTTGCGTAGGAATCCAAATGCATGTCAGCATTTCTGTTTACTTGAGGGGCCTTAGTTAATGTGCATTGGTGTGCTTTGTCACCAGAATGGCACCAAGCCCTCTTGAAAGATTTAAAGTTGCTGTGCTGCATTTGAACTCTGTTCTTAGCTCTGAGAGTCACTCAGAAGCTTGTTGTCTCAGTAATCTCTGAGCCTTCTTATCCCATGACTTCTAACTTTACTCAGGCGCCTTTGATTTGGGACAAGCATTTTGAGGTTGAAAATGTCTACACCTCTATCCATATGTTTGAACCACATCATCATCAAGAAAGAAAGCACAGTGTGTACGCTAATAGTTGACATACCATGCTTTATCTTTAATTCAGGATGCTGTATGTTCAAGTCTATGTAGGCAGCAGGCTGGAACATGTAGTCTAGACAGCCTACTATCAACAAGAAAGACAATGGACACCCCTCTCCTACTCCAATCTGTCTGCAAAGCAACTTCAGAAATCCACATGACTGAGTAACCAAGACATTTCAGGTAGTGGAAATGCTGGGCTTCCCGGAGGCTTCTGTTGTGCCACTGTGGGATACAGGAAGCTGGACAAAATAGATATTTGATCTGATTTAGTGAGGCTCTTACATTCTAATGACTAAATACTTTTGAGGCATTAAATAAAGGAACTTGCAGGGCTTTGGTGAAAAGCAGAAATCCGTAATACCTCTCCATCAATGTAAATAGCTCTTCGCTTGCATATTTTATGGCAGGTGAGTCATTACAAGTCACAAGCAAAGGAAGTACTGTACAAATAAAAGAGGAAGATGAAACTTGACTATTCGTTGTTTCCACCAATGTTGCATTAGAAGAAAGCCAAAAGGAAGAGAGATTTAAGCCAGTTGCTGTGGTAGCTGGAAGTAGGGCAACAGACACAAGAAGGCTGATGGTTTGGGGTAGGAGGCCAGGTGTGGTGATGACAAAAGCCTCACCTGTTGAATTCCTACTTATTATGCAGCTAATAAAGCTGCAGGAGGAACCTGGTCTGAAGAAAGCAACCCAAAGGCAAAGCTGCATTCATTTTGGAGACTGAGCTTATAGAAGAGTTGTCAGAGGAAGAGAGAATTCTTGCTACCTTCTTCCTTGGTGAGATGCGGAAGAGATGAATAGAGGGTATAAAAAACACAAATGAGTCTGTAACTTATCTGCTATTTTGCTCCAATTTCGAACATAGCCAAATTGCAACTTAGATCAGGGGTCCATTTGAAAAGTGCCAATCAGCTGAGTTTACTCAGAAGCATAAGAAGACGCCTGCAGGATCAGACCAAAGACCTGACTAGTCCAGTATCTTATTCTCACACTGGCCAGATGCCTATGAGAAGCCCGCAAGAGGCAATGTCACTTTCACTCTCAAGATTCCCAGACATGGGCATATATAGCCTTTTCCTCCGCAAATTTGGGTTGTTTTATTGCTTCATCTGTGAGGGTTTTTAGAAATGTGGGTGTAGGATTTATAATTTTAATTGTGTGTTTTATTGGTTGATTATTTAATGTTTGTAAACTACTCTGGAATCTATTTACAAGAAGGTCAGTTTAGAAGCTCCATAGCTAAATGAAACATTTGCGTCTTAGCTGCCTTGATTTTAAGGAACCGCTTCTAAAGCCCTGTATTCAAAGTGCCTGTTGAATGGTTTGCTTATTAATGTCCTCATAACAGTGGGCTTAATTTCATTCATTTGCTTTTAAAAGTAGTACCCCCATCTCTCCTCCTCTGAAAAAAAAGTCCTCAGTGCTGCCCAATATGCGTTTTCCCACTGACACAACATTCACCTCACCCCTTTTAAAGCCATCTGAGTTGGTGCCTATCACATTATATTGTGTTTTGCTGTATGTGAAGAAACACTACCTTTTGTCCATCCTAAGTCTTCTAACATTCAGCTCCATTGGGTGGCCCTGAATTCTAGCCTTACAAGAGAGGGGGGGGGGACTTCTCCCAATCCACATTCCCCACACTGTCCTCTTATCTTATACATATGCATCATCTATCAGGTATCTACCCCACCCTAACCGTGCTTCCTTCCCCACTTCTAAACCAAAA
Organism: Zootoca vivipara; assembly: GCF_963506605.1. Classification (NCBI taxonomy): domain Eukaryota; kingdom Metazoa; phylum Chordata; class Lepidosauria; order Squamata; family Lacertidae; genus Zootoca; species Zootoca vivipara. The sequence goes on along the minus strand of NC_083277.1, from coordinate 85,444,676 downwards.
AACTAGGAATGGTGCAACTTTTCCACAAAGGAGAGTCGCTTCATCCCCTTGATTATATTGGCTGCTGTTTTCTGAATATTTTTCCAGTTCTGCAAGTCCCATTAAAAAAAATACAAGAAAGAACTGCTTAATTTAGTTTCAGGATATCCAGTAAAATTTTGCACAGAGAGAGGCAAAATTCCAAATGAATGGCAAGAGTAACCAGTGCTCCGAGGATGTCAGTGGGATCCAGAAAGAAAAGATAAAAGTCTTGAACGGATTTTAAAAATTGAGTAGTTTGCACTTATTTCCACCAGAGGGCAGCTCTTGGTGTCATAACAGCCACATCTAGTCTCCTGCAGCCTCTGATTCTATTTTATCTTTCGGCAGCTGTGCTAAAGCATCTCGGTGTGGAACTAGCAGGAGGCAGCTGCTGGGCAGGTACCAGGCTTGGCTTGCATTCCGTGCTTTGATTTCGTTTCTCTCTCTATTTAATCATTCCTTTTCCAGAGGATGGGCTCTGACTTCCCTGCAACCTGTGATCTTTAGAAGTCCTTCTCCCTAAGGAATTATGCTCATTTAAACAAACAAAGAAAAAAAAGATTAGAGGGGGGAAACATCCCACAAGCGAGAGGCAAGGATGGAGAAAGAAACCAAGGCATCCACCCAGTACGGATCCCTGGAGTCAACCAAGTGGAGAGCAGCAGATGCAGGCAAAGGTGAGATTAGTTTGCACACCTGGGGCACAGCAGCGAAGTACCAACTCCCTCCCTGTTACTCACTGCACCTCCTGAAGTGGGGCTTAAATCCTTGCAGATCTGCATGATGTGTGTGTGCATGTGCGAGTATAACATTGGGTGCCTGATGGGTGTCTGCTATTTTCTGTCTTCCTTGAAAGTTTTGCAGCAGTGGAGATGGAGATGGGCGTCTCATTCAAATCCCCCCCCAAAAAACCCACTCCTGGTGATGTTATTCTTGTTATTTATATATATATGAGACCCCACCTGTCTGTCTGACTGGCAGTGGAAATGCATCAAGCTTGCATTGAGTAGTGGCAGGCAGCGGGGAAAACATGAGTAGGGAAACCTGGCTGAGGACCAGACACTCTAGTCTCTGTTCATTCACAAAAAGAGCCTCTGGCGTGGATGGAGTTTGACTGCTGGCCGCACTCTAGTAGCTTGGGGGATGGTTCAGTGCATGTGTGGGCATTACAGAACTGGCCAAAACAAGAAATGCACATGATTTGGGGTTTCCAGGAAAGGCCACTTCCCCATGGGTGAAGCTGAGGGGCATTGATGCTAATTGATGGCTTTTAGCAATACCCCGTGAAGGCACCAGGTAAGGATTTACTCCTCCTCTACTCAGCTATATACTATCTATGTCAGCTCCCTATTTTTGTGAATGGGCATAACCGGGCAAGCGACAGGCAGGAAGGAGTTAATGCCAAAACTTCCCATTCAAGAATTCAGCTATCTCCTTCTGTTGCTTAGAGAAGCAGCCACACCTTACAAGTTCAAATGCCTCTATCTGATCCTCGGTACAGTGTAGACTAGTGGCTAAAGCAGCATGCAGGACAAGGATGTTACAGTTCCTTCCCCTTCATCCGCTGTTGGTGGGTGGGTGTTTACTATGTGTGTATATGAGATACACAGAAACATATTGGCGTCAAGAGAATAGCACCTTTGACCTGCTGCCCAAACCAAGTCTGCCTGTTTCAGCTGGGTTGCATGGCAAAGAAGACCCTGTTGCTTGAAACAGTGGGTCTGGGCACTTGGCTGAGTTAGGTGGGTCACCAAGTGGAAAACCAATTCAATTCCCCAGGCAGATGAGGCAAATTACGCAAGGTGGCTCGGCTCATGTTGTGCCCCAAGGTCTGGAAGCAGCATGCCAGCTTGGGCTCCTATGGTACTTCCCACACAAGCTGAGAGTACATACATCGTGTGGAGGCTGTGCCTTCTCTCAATCCCCAAAGCCTTCAGCTGGCTTCAACCAAGAGCTACTCCCACTGGAGGCTAGAGACAGCATGGGGTTGGCAGCCAGTGGTTTAATCACTCCCACCACAGCAGGTGAAGTTAATAGCTCAGTTCTGGACGAGAATATAGCATTTTGTTTGTGAGTTCTCTTAGCATAAACTATGAGATTTTCTGCTATAGCTTTTAGGATGGACTAGTAGTGCAATGGGAGAGGGGGTGCATTTTGTGTGTGTATGTGTGTCTCATACACAAGTGAGGGGTCTTTCATCTGTGTTAAGTTTCCGTAGGACCTGATGTAGTTCTTAGCATCTTGTGGGACTCAGCCTAAAATGCTTGGACTGTAATTGGTCAGTCGGTTTAGGGGCCACCATCAACAGATTTTCTGGAGATGGCTCCTAGCCAGCATCTGCTTCCTCCAAAGTTACGGGAGGCAGATGTTTTAAACTTCCATCTTCTTCATTCATTCTCTCTTCCCAGGTAATGATCACAGCATTTTTTAGCTCATAGGTTTTCAACCTTTTTGATTCCACGGCTGCCTTGACCCAACTACATTCTTTCTGTGGCACCCCTGTGGGGCTCAGAAGCCCAGTTATGTCACCCCTTGCCTGCAGAGCTGGCAGCCCCTCACCCTTTTTTTTCACACCCTCCCTTGTGGAGTGTTCCCTCAGCCTCCTCTCCTCTCCCCCCTCCTTGGGAGTGCTCTGGGCAACCACAGCTGCCACCCCGGTCTCTGAGCTGCCCCCCCACCCTGAAGAGAGGTGCCTCCTCCCACTGCCTCACAGGTGGCTTGGAAACACCCCCTGGCCAGCCCCAGAGACACCATTTGCCTGGGGAGCTTGTAGCCTAGGCTGCTGCAACAAACAGCTGTGCAAGCCTTTGGGAGGCAGACACGCAAGAGGGCATTAGGGGAGGCAAGGAAAGAGGGGCAGAGGCCAGAGGCTGGCTCTTTCCTCTGACTTGACTCACTGGCACAGGCCAGTCTTGGGAGGTCATTTGGCTCCAGTAATGAAGTATTGATCTCATCCCTTGGCTTTGCTAGTGTGTGCCAAGGAAGCTGGAGACGGGGTGAGATGCACCAATGGCCTTTATACACTTTGTATAAAGATAATGTAGCTGTGTCTGTCCCCTCCACCCAAAGGAATCCTGTTCTTCAGGACTGACTGGTCCAGTTAGTGCAAAATACAGAGCATGAGAGATGATGTTGGGGTTCAGACTTGATCGCATGCCAACTAATTGTGCCTATTTGTGTGTGTGAGGGAGGAGCAATTTTGCAGGAGACTTTCGCTGCAGGTAGATGCTCCATTCATTGAGGTAGATGCGTTCCCCCCCCCATTTTATTTTAAACGTTTATCTCCCTTCATCCAAACCCATTCCAGGGTGGTTTGTAAGAATATCCATAGCACTACTGGCACATGGTGGGGGGAAAGGACAGAAGTACAGGAAGCTGCCTTAAACCACATCAGACCATTGGTCCATCTTTAGCTCAGTACAGTATTGCCAACACTGACTGGCAGTGGTTTTCCAGGTTTTCTGATAGGGGCCTTTCCCAGACCTGCTTGGAGATGACCGAGATGCAACCTGGACCTTCCACATGCAAATCAGGTCCACAGTCCTTCCTCAGAGCAGAGGGTACAAGACTCAGCATTAGAAACTTTTTTCATATTGTAAACTGCCCTGTGATCCTCGGGTGAAGGATGGTAAAGAAATTTAACAACAACGAGAACAACTATTCAACTTTGAAATGAGGCTACTTCCTAACATCTATGAGGGTGGGAAGAGAATGTGCTTCAAGGCTGCCCTTGGCTCAGTAGGGGTGGTAAAGATTCATTATGTATTTGAGATCAAATGCACTTCAAATGCAGGAAGTGCCCTAATCCAATCAGGATGAATTCCGAGCCTGACATTATGCAAAGAGCTGGGCTTTATGATGGTTAACAACTCCTCTTATGGTTGATTGTAAAAAAAAAAAAAAGCTCAAAGAAGGTAAAACAAGAAAATCAAGAAAAAACTCACAACTTTGAAACAATGAAGGTTCCTAGGACTTTTGCAGACCATTTCTGTGTCTGCAAGAAATGTACGCAGGAGTTGCATGTTTGCTGCAGCAATGTATTATTTTACCCAAAACTGTACACAGCAATATTTTGTTACTGTAGTGCAGGCATCCCCAAACTTTGGTGCTCCAGATGTTTTGGACTACAATTCCCATCTTCCCCGACCACTGGTCCTGTTAGCTAGGGATCATGGGAGTTGTAGGCCAAAATATCTGGAGAGCCACAGTTTGCTGCTGTAGTGCATAACTATTTTTCATCCCTCATTCCCAGTATCACAACTGCTGAGTCGGTTCTTATTTGGGGAGCAGTTGTTTGAATGTCATGAGCACCTACTGGACGGTGCCTGTGACATGCAGGATAACAGGAGCCACTTAACTGTTGTTCATCCTGCCCACTTGTGCCTATTGAAGGACATGTGCCCCCCCCAAAGTCTTTGCTTGAGTTCTTTGCTTGATGTAGCAACTTTTCCACCAAGAGAACGTCTCTCCTTCCATAGTCAAAATGGCAGGCCAGTCCTAACTGCTACTTGCTGGTGGGTCTTCTCTAGAGCAGAAGCTTTTGTTCTTTGGTCCTTTGACACAATAATAATAATAGCACAGTGCCATTCCCCCTACGCTGAAAGGAAAAGGCATGCACAGATATTTCAGTCTCCAGCAATGCTGGTTTTGTTTCAGAGATTCCACAAGGGATTATAAAAAAAAGCTAAGATGAGCACATTCCCTGTAATCTTAGTGTAAGAGTGCAGGCTCTGAAATTGCTGCCAGACTCTTGACAACTATGTCAAGAAGATAGGAGGGGAAATGTGCTTCTCTAGAGGTTTAAAGAGAGAAATGAGCCCTCCAGGCACTGCTGTGAAAGGAATATGTCTGCCTCAGGGGAGTTTGGAAGAAGGAGCTGAGGAGCAGCTGCCATCTATGGAACTAATTCTCTGCAGTCCCCCCTCCATTTCCTCAGTGATATTTTCCATGCCATTTTATCAGCTGCTCTTAGATCCTATTGAAGGCAATTATATGAGACTGAACTGTGGCTCTCCAGAGGTTGTTGGACCACAACTCCCATCCTAGGCTATACTGGCTGAGGCTGATGGGAGTTGGAGTCCAACAGTGTTGGGGAGGGGCACAGGTCCCACATAGGCCATATACGGCAGCCTGGCAGAAATCAGAACCTCTCAGCCATGTGGTCATAAATTGGAAGCGATTCCAGTCCAATCACTGATGGCATTGCTTGCTTTCCTGTCCATCCCCATCCCATTGGCTAACTGAGTTCCTTTTCCCTTTTACCCTCAGAGGATGAGATAGTGTCCATGGCCGACTCCACAACGACCATTGATGACATCGAAGGGGAGCTCTTCAAAATTGAGAGGATCCGGGAAGTTCTGGTGCGGAGGGAGTCGGAGCTCAGATACATGTGAGTTGGGGAAACCAGGAGAGCAGGATGCCCATGGGAGGGCGCTCAGCAAGGTGCAAAGTCTCCATAGGCAGGATCCTTTCTACTACCTATAAGGAGGCAAGAGGCAGCTGTTCCTGGGTGCTCCTCTTCATCTCTCTCTGTCTAGATCTGCTCAGTTTCCCTCTCCCTGCTTTGAGCTCTCTCAATTCAGTCTCTCTCGTTTTCTAATGGCCCTGGAGTCTGATGATGCTCTCTTTGAAAGGATGTAGACTTAACTCAGTGAGAAGAGTCCGCAAGAGCATCAGGCCTCTCTTTCAACCTGCCTGGGTGGGCGGGATCCCATGTTTTCCAAGGCTGCATATGCCAACTTCAGGAAAGGTCAAATAGCCAGGCTGGCCCTCTTGATCATGGATCATGGAACATGAACCCTTGAAGCGTTCAAGGGTTTCTCAGCAGACAGCTGATTGGGAAGCGGCTCTTAGGAGTGTGGGTGTTTTGAAAAGAGCTGCTGTAGAGGATGTGTTATTAGCCCAATGCTGCCAACTAAGTTCGGTGGATAGTGAAAATATGAGGTGGGCTGCCTCCAGCCTCTTCACCTAAACCTCTTCACCAAGCCTACATGTGCAGAAGTTGGACACTTGCACATGCTGTACACAGAATCTGTACAGCAACCGCCTCCCAATTTCTCCACCTTTGAATCAATGGAAAGGGACTACTGCCTGACCGTGAGAACATTTCCTGGACTAATCATTCTGGTATCACAGGACACTGTTATCTCACTGAGGCAAAACCAGGTCAGGAGAGAGCTCTGGGTTAAAAATTCAGGAGCTCCTCCTGACCATTCATAGATGCATCAAGATTGGGGAACTTGGTATCTGAAGAAGTGTGCTTGCACACGAAAGCTCATACCAATGACAAACTTAGTTGGTCTCTAAGGTGCTATTGGAAGGAATTTTTTAATTGTGTTTATTCAGACATCGTTGGACTGCAACTTTCATCAGCTCCAGCCAGCACAGTATAGTCATCTCTCCCCCCCCCCATATATCTCTCTCTCTCTGCTGAATTGGGTTGGGAGGTAAAGGGTGTAGCACACTGTTCCTGAACATAGAAGTTTGGTTTTACTGTCACAGCCAATAGTCATTAACACTGTATATGGTCCAAAGGCTCAAGGGGCCACCACCTTGAAGGTCTGATAAGTGCCTGGACAGGAGGGAGCCTGGGAACCTCATGTCCGCTGCCTTGGGTTCCATTGTGGAAGAAAGGCAGGATGCTGTTGTAAGGAAAATAAACAATAAGTGCCTAATCCTTTGAAAAGCCATCCAAGCTAGCAACCGGTGACACATCTTATGGTACAATTTTTCTTCTCAGTCCTGAGCCTACCACAGCCCCTGCCCCTGCCATGTCAATGAGAATGAGATGTGGCATCACACTATTTAGAAAATGCAAAAAGAAACTCCTCTTCCCTTTGATGACTTCCAGCATCTGGTACTGCAGAGACTGACTATAGCTAGTCTAATCTGTGCCAGCCCTTCTGCAGCTAAGAATGACTCAGCTAAGCAAAGCTTCTGCAATCCAGCTGTACTCATCCCAATGCCATAGGGACTGGTCCTCATCAAAGGCTGGGCTGCTGTTAGGAACCTATGCATCCCTCGGTACATCTTTGGATGTACCTTGAACGCAGGGTTGGCTAACTTGTGGCCCTCCAGATGTTGTGGGACTCCAGTTCCCATCAGCCCCACCCAGCATGCTCAATTGTCAGGAAAGGGTGGGAGGTGTGGTCTGGCAATGCCTGGAGGACATGTCTGCTTTAATGGAACTGTGCATCCTCCTAAGAAACCCCCTTGACAAAATGCATCACATTTTTACATGATGCACCCTGGCATATATTTCAGACTCAGCCAAAGGGAAGTGCCATAAGGACCCCAGGGATGCATCCATTGTCCTTTATGCAGCATTATTCTGGATCACAGGAAACTGCCTGAGCCAGATCATTGGTCCCTTTTGCTCAGCGACTGGCAGTGGCTATCCAGAGTTTCAGGCAAAGGTCTTTTCTGGTTTGACTTGGAGATGCTGGGGATTGAACTGAGGACCTCCTGTATGCAAAGCAGATACTCTACCACTTCTTCTGGTTCCTGTCCAATAGAAAACATATTCTTGGTGCAGCAATGAACCCCAAACAGGGGCTGTTAGAGAAGAAGCACCCCCAAATATGTCTGCATTGCAGGTTTGGCAGCCCTGGGCTTTCAAGGAATAGCACTGCCAGGCTTCTGTGGCCTATATAAACATAGAGAGAGATCTAAAACCGAAGTCAGAGGTGAGTCATCATTCATCAACATTAGCCTAATCCTGACTGTGATGTCAACGCTGTGCCTCTCTCCTAGGGGTGGAAAGCCCTCCCATTTGCCGTGTTACAGTATGGCCTTTCCCTTCTTGAGTCAGCAGTGCAAGCTGACTTTTTCAAGGCAGCGGAAAGAGGGAGAAATTTCTGTAGCTCTGATTTCCATGCCAGAGCAGCCTTTGTTTGTTTTCTCCAATCTCTGAATCACTCGGTGGAAGAAGCAGCCAAGCTGCAGGTGTCAATATCCACGAGGCAGGTTTGCCAAGGACATGCTCTGCATAGACTGTGGGTTCCACAGAGCAGGGCTAATTTTTGCCCCTGAAAGATATCAACAGGGACAGGAATTTGCAAGGTTCAGACAGAAGCCTTTCCCTAGATCCAGATTTATTTTCAGCTGTCCACACCTATATTGGCTTACCCCTTAAACCAGTCATAGGGCCCTGTGACCTTCTATACATTGTTGGACTACAGCAGGCATCCCCAAACTGTGGCCCTCCAGATGTTTTGGCCTACAAGTCCCATGATCCCTGGCTAACAGGACCAGTGGTCGGGGAAGATGGGAATTGTAGTCCAAAACATCTGGAGGGCCGAAGTTTGGGGATGCCTGGACGACAGCTTCCATCAGCCCCAGCTGGCATGGCCAATGGTCAGGGATGGTGGTGCTGTAGTCCAGAATCATCTGCAGGGCACCAGGTTGCCCTAGAAGTCCTATTTATATATATACACCAGTCTTCCATAGAGATGAAAAGTATATAATGTAGATGAAAACAGCAACAGCAGCAACAACAATAAAATACAACTATCTCAGCTAGCCAGGCATAGAAGAACACCAACCAGAAGTGAACCAAAAGAAGCCGGTCTTGCAGTCACTATGAAAAGAGAGCAAAAAGGTGGCTTACTGTACTAGCTTACTGTAAAAACAGCACACAGTGCAGCTGTCTGGCAGGACCACAACAGGCAAGTGGGCTCCAGAGATGGTCTTTGGAGCATGATGTTCTTACACGAAGTCAATGGCTTTAACCTTTAAAGTGTAGCTTGAACAGGACCAAGAAGTGATTTGATAATCCTTGCAACTGGCCTGACAAAGAGCAGGTTGGAAATGATTGCGCCTTCCAACACCTGTCAGAAGGACTGCACTTAGGCTGAAACTTCTGCAGCATCTTCAAGGGCAGCTCTATTTAGTGTGCATTGCCATAATCAAGCATGGTAGTTAAACTGTGAATTAACGTAGAAAAAGGAAAGTTCTCCCCATTAGCTGAAAGCGGGGGGGGGGGGGGGGAGAGAAGTGCAGCAGCATGGGATGATGAGAGTTGTAGTCCAAGACATCTGGAAGGCCATTAGGGTTGGGAAAGGCTTAACCTGAACAGAGAAGGTGGTAGAAAACCCATCAATGACAGTTTTGGTACTCCCTTCCAAACAAATATAAGGGCTTCTCTCTGCCCACTTCGGAGTTGTTATAGACTTAGCCCAAAGTCTTCACCAAATGTTGTTGCTGCTGCTGCTGCTGCTGTGATGCAGACTTGCTAGCTGCTAATTGCCTTTTTCTCCCAAGTACTGCTGATTATCTAATGAATTCTCCCACGCAGCCACCCACAGTGATGACTCTTGATATGACCTCCATGCAATTCTCTCTTCTAGCCCAAGCATCCCCTTCAAAGTGATCTAGCCTTGTCCTCCTACTTAAGGGGGGGGGGGAACATACAATACATCAATAGATCCTTGTCTCCTTCAGTGTGAGCTTTGCCCAAGGCCAAAAGCTCTTTTTATTCATATTCATCTGCAAGAAGCAGGACTCTTGGAACAGTATAACTGAGCGGCAGTGTTGTGGGACTAAACTCTCCTTTCTCAGGTGGCTATGTCCCCTGGCTAGTTGCTCAAGAGGTAGCATATCTTGCAGAGGTAACAGCCATGCCCTATACTGAGTGACACCCATATTGTCTGCACTGTCTAACAGTGGCTCTCTTGAATTTTAGACAGGGGATATTCTCAACCTTACTTGGAAATTCCAGTGGCTACACCTGCAAACCTTCTGCACGCAAAGCAGATGTTCTACCACTGAGCTAGGGTGCCTTCTCATCCTGCCAGATCTGTTTTCTGTGAAACAGAAGCACAAATGTTTCTGACACTTTAGTTTGATATGACTGGCAAAAGGCAGAAACAAGTGAATAGCAAAAAGGACATCATAAGCCTGTGAAGGTGACTTGGAAACTACAACTAACCCAGAATGCGGCTGCCAGATTGCTGGCTGGGGGTACAGAAGCTAATTAGACTTGCTGCTTCCACTACAGCAGCTTAAGAGGTAGCTAGCTGACTGATTAGGCAATATGTGAAATAGTCTTTTAGTTAGCAAGGAAATTGGTTTAAGTTAAGAATATTTCTTCAAGTGCTGCTAAAAAGGCCTCCCCCCCCCAGAAAGCATTGCTTTTGAGAGCAGTTTATGCAGCAGAGTGTATTTTTAAATGGTGCCCAATCTTGCCAATTTAGGTTTTACTTTCAAACTACAGATGGTAGGTAATACAAAACCTAATTTAAGTGTGAACAGGGCCTTATAGTTTTTCAATGGTGAGCTGCAGTGCCTGAAAGAGCTATAATCAGATTCCATGCCCAGTTCTTCAAAGGCAGGGGTGCCCAATTTTTTTTCAAAGAGGGCCAGATTTTATGAAATGAACATGCGTGGGGGCCAACCAAAGTTGTCAGGAGTTTTTTAGGATTGAAGTTGTCAAGATTTTACCCCAGAGTTGTTGAGCTTTTCTTTTCTTTTTCTTTTTTACAATTCAACTTGAGCCTTTTTAAGGATTTGGCCCCAATAAATAAACTGCCACAGAGGCTGGATTAGGCCCCCAAAACAGACTTTGGATATGCCTGTTCTAAGGGCTGTCAGAAGACAGAACCATGGATAGCTCCCTCTGTCTGCTTAGTGTAAGAAACCCCAGCCCCCCCTAAAATAATAAACCATATGCCTCTATTAGTTTATTACGTATGCAAAAACAAAAGTTCTGACAGCAGCAAAATATATTTTCCTCATGTGGTAGAAGAGGAGTAGCAGTTGCTGTGCTTTGAAAGAGCAATTCTTTGGGTTGTGTCGGTGGTTATCCAATGCCCTGCTGAGTTCTGCAGGCAGCTTGGCATGAAGAAAGTGGAAAAGCTCTACTCCCTCTCTCATTATACTAGAACACAGGTGCATCTGATAAAGCTAAACATTGGAAGAGTCATAATAGACAAAAGACAGCACTTCTTCTCACAGTGTATTATTAAACTATGAAATTCACTCCCATAGGATGTAGGGATGACTACCAACTCTGGGACAGTGTTAAGAGATGATCCACCAAATTCACTGAGGATAAGGCTATCTCTAGCTCTAGCCAAAATGGCTATGCTCTGCCTCCACAGGCAGAGGTAGTATACTTTTGAATACCAGGTGCTGGAAACTACACAAGGGGAAGAGTACTGTTGCGCCAAGATCCTGCTTGCAGGCCTCTCACAGGGATCTGGCCTATGAGAACAGGCTACTGGACTAGATGGGACACTGGCCTGCTTTAGTGGGGCTCTTTAAGTAAAAGGTGGAGGAATGGCCTGTTCATTTCTGGCCTTTCATGTCTGTTTGCTTTTTAACTTTCCATTTTCTCGCTCATTAGAATCTTCGAATTGTAGAGTTAGAAGGGACTCCAAGGGCCTTCTAGTCTATGATAAAAGCTCAGCTTTTAGGAAGTAACAACTGTGGAATTGGTTTTCTGGAGCAGATTTTAAAACCTGAATGCAATCACCATGGAATTTGCAGCAGGGAAAGATCCACGATATAGGATGATAGACATTTGTTAGCTTAACATAAGTTTGCTTTGCAAGCGTATTCCCAGAAATTCGTACAGCAGGTTGAAGGCACTCTTCACTGACTTCTCAATACTTTCAGAATAGCCAGCCTTTTAGTTAAACTCTGAGCCATCCATGGCAGTGATGATGTCAACTGCAAGGGAGCAGGAACTCTAGATGGATGCATTAAGCCAAGGAGGACTATCCTGTATTCTCAGGTCTAAAAGAGAGATATAACAAAATGTGGAAATGTGTGTTGCTTAAAATCTACTGTGCATTCTGATGCATGTTTACTCAGAAGCAAGCCCCACTACATTCAGTGGGGCTTACTTCCCAGAAAGCATGCATAGAATTGTGACCTTATCAACTCTCCCTAATCCCACCCCCTACCCCACCCCGATTTCTTTACATGTGAAATTGTAGGTTTCAAATTGGTCGGTGCTTCCGGGGTTAGGGGAAATTGTATTGGAGGTTGGACCTAGACCACAGGTTGTCAGTTGGCCATACCTGCATTCTGTCATTCTTAAAAGAATATGGATCATAATGTGGAATCTGGTGCTCCTGGAGAATTCCTGCTATACAGAAGTATGCCCCTAGCCCTCATGTCTGTAGGGAAGGGGGAACTGTTATAATGAGAGTAGCTGCTACAAAGGGTTTAAGAATTAAATTGTACCTAGGTGGGGCCTTCACTCATCATTTAGGACCATTTTTCTTTTCACTTATTAAAGACAGGCTAAGCAAGGCTGTGTGGGTTAATTAGCACATCAAAAGACCTCTGTGAAAAATGGAAAACTCAAGAAAAAAGAGATTGCCAGGATGGTTACATAATGTAATGCAATTAGATGCACTGTTCTGATGAATGTAACCCATGTATATTATGCACATAATTCTTTTGCTGCAGGGATGTGCTATAGCAGAGTATAGGAAGTAAAATTACACAGACATACACAAAAGGTAGCCAACCCAAATTCGTTGATGGATAATATAACAATTTCTATTGTGGCACTGTAAAGACAATTAGATAATAAAATTTCATTAATTTTAGCCAGCTTTCTTTTGTTGTCAGATAAAATGTATTTGTTTTAGCCAAGGGGTCTCAATAAATCATTACAGAATTACTTAATAATTCACATTCAATTTAAAAATAAGGCATCAAATGGGAGTAAAATACTATATATATATTTATATATATACTTATTAATTATATATATATATATATATATATATATATATATATATATATATATATATTATGAATCCCAGTTCTTAAATTGTATCTATCTGCTTGCAATGCAGTTGAATAGCTCCTAATTTCTGCTTTACTGTGCATGGCTCTTTGAGTCACTGCAGACATAATATAATTCTATCTGCTCATATTGGAGCACCCACAATACGACATACTGCAGAGCAAAGTTTATTATACATTTGTTTATTTCAGTACAATCATATCCCACCTTTCTTCTTTCAAGCATCTCAAGATGACACACTCAAAGTGGTCCCCAGAAGATCTCCCATCCAGAAAATGATCAGACCCAGACCTGCTTAGCAGCAGCATGATGGCTGCATCATGTGCCCCCAGACCATGCCCTGGACTAAGGGGAACTAGATCAATGAGACATAGCTGACATGACATACTAGGACTACCTATAGGAGTTGCTGCTATACTGTTTCTGGGACTTTCCCTTGTGTTGTTGTTGTTGTTGTTGTTATTGTTATATTTCGCCCATCTGACTGAGTTGCCCCAGCTACTCTAGGTGGCTTTCAAAAAATATAAAAGCATAATAAAACACTAAACATTAAAAACTTCCCTATACAGGGCTGCCTTCAGATGTCTTCTAAAAGTCAGATAATTGTTTATTTCTTTGACATCTGACAGGAGGGTATACCACAGGGTGGGTGCCACTACCGAGAAGGCCTTCTGCCTGGTTCCCTGTAACTTCACTTCTCACAGTGAGGAAACCACCAGAAGGCCCTTGGAGGAGGACCTCAGTGTCCAAGCTGAGCATGGAGGTGGAAATACTCCTCCAGGGCTGAGACCATTTAGGGCTTTAAAGGTCAGCACCATGCGCTCCAATACACAGCCATTGAATCTTCTCCATTTCCCAAGGTTTGCTAGCCATAGATAGTATTGAGCATCACTGCAAGCTAGCAAGCATAGATAACTTTTGCTCCCAGCAGCCCCAAGTCAAATCTAGCTAGGAATTCGATTTCTAACCCTTAATGATTCTAAGAATGCTTTGGCACCCAAGGCTACAGATAATTTGCCAACCACAGGTGCAGTTTTTTCTGACTATCACCAAGTTGTCCGCAGAAAGATGAATTCGTATCTCACTGCCACCTAATTCTTGATCTTTGATTTCCCTCCTCCGTCTCAGTCCTCTCCAAGTCATGATTCCTGTATGTGTGTGTTTGAAGGAGAATGGAGAGAAGAAACAGCTCCCATGTGGGGAGGAAACCTGAATAATGTCTTCTGTATAAAATTATTTCTTGGATTTGAATGGGCATCAACACATTTAGCTGTATTCTCATAGGGTTTCTCCTGTGACCAAGATAAATTATAGGGTTGCCTATTTAGAGAACAGTATCCTCTGGAATTATTCAGTTTGTGACTGAGTCATTAGACGAGCAACATTGATTCAAATCCATTTGCTGGGATGCAGATCTATAGTTTATCATTTCTGTTGCACTCCTCAGTGTACAGATTTCTCCTCTTATTCATGAAGATAGATTAGGATGAAAGGCAGTGACTTGCCTGAAGGGCATCTAAGGCAGTTTCATGGCTGAGAGAAGATTGTAGACTGGATCACCTTTGTTCAAAGCTCTCATAGCAGGCGGCCCTTGATTTTTTTGCAATAGGTTCTGTGTACCTGGGAATATCTCTCCCTCTAGTGCCACCACTTGGTCCCTGCCATTGGTTCATGATACCTTGCTACAATGTTGGAGCTTGATCTCATTACTGTAGTCTACTATAAGCCCAATCACTACAAATGCCTATTCAGAAGAAAGGGGAAACCCATACAAGCTGTTCATCTGCACAATATTTGGTCATTATTCCACACATTCTAGTGCAATTTTCTGGTCATGCTTCATTGTCATGAGGGTGAAGAAGTGCTTTAATCTGCTTTAAATGTGTGAACACAAGTTCAGGTATGCGATGTAATGATACTGACAAATCTGGAGGTGTCCAGGGGTGTCGTGGGATGTCCAAATATCCAAGGCAATTTCAGAGGTTTTGGAAGGAGCCTGATTCAGTCTGTGACATTGCATTGCGGACTTGGGACACCCACTTTAGAAGAGCGCCAGTTTTCTTCAAATCTTTCTGATTTGGCTCGGGATTCAATGTTTGTCTGAAGCAAATGTGCACACCCCTAGTGTAAACGCTCCTTCCGAGATGGATTGTTTTCTACAGCTCCTTAAATGATCCCTTGTTGCATTCTACATGTAGAAGCACATGCTGCTTCACTTACCTGCCTCATGTAGTAATTTATTAATTTGGAAGAAAGGTTGTGGAGCGGCTAGAGAGTTTTAAAGTGTAAAATGCAGGTGATGTACTAGAACAGGCACCCCCAAACTCCGGCCCTCCAGATGTTTTGGCCTATAACTCCCATGATCCCTAGCTAACAGGACCACTGGGCGGGGAAGATTGGAATTGTAGTCCAAAACATCTGGAGGGCCGAAGTTTGGGGATGCCTGTGCTAGAAAGTGGGAAACGATAAACAAGAAATATCCCACATATAATCTGTTGCAAGGTGGTATCAAAGGCCCCAAGCGACTGGTTTCAGCCTGAAGTGTCCAACCAGCTTGGAGTTCTTCCCAGCAGCATGTTGAAAGGTAAATGATTAGGATTTGCAACAAGGGATGCTCAAGTGACTTGTCTCTGTGGTCTCTTGTGGACAAAGGATTGAGGCTCCTTCCCTTGTATTTTCAGGATGGATGACATCCAGCTTTGTAAGGAAATCACCAGATTGAAAAAGGAGTTGAAGAAGCTGATTGCAGTGCCAGGTAAGGCCCAAACCCATGGCAACTCTCCCAGGGAGTGAGTTTTCTTAGCACCTTGTTTTTCCATAGAGCTCTCTTGGTGCCATCTCCATATATTGGGGTATGAGGAGCTTGTGACCTCCAGATATTGCTCAAATACAACTCCCATCACCCCTGTCCATTGGCCATGTTGGATGGGGCCGATGGGACCTGGAGTCCAATAACATCTGGAGGGTTTTGGATTCCCCTATTCACCAGTGGGGTTTGCCATTTACAGGATCACTTGGCCTCCAGCTTAGCTGCCAAGTTTTCCCTTTTCTTGCGAGGAAGCCTATTCAGCATAAGGGAATTTCCCTTAAAAAAAGGGAGAACTTGGCAGCTATGGCCTCCAGTGCCACTAAGCTGGGAGAGGATGTTGCAAAGGAATGTAAATGCAAAGTTATCCTAAGATTCTTCTTGTCTCACAGATGTTTGGCTAGCTTTGGAATCTGCATTTTTAAATGCCAAGCAAGGCAGGAGTAGAACCCAGGCATCTCAAAACAGGTGAAACATACTAAAGCTGTATAAAACCCATTCTGCCACAACTATCAAGAGGGCAAATAATAATAGTTTTATAAATATGTACTGCCCATAGCATTGTCTGCCACACCCAGTCCCAGTTAAGGGGCACCATCATTAAGAAGGGAATAAAGATTAGAAAAAAAAATTGAGAGGAACTTTCAAGACAAAGTTGGGAGGATGAAGGAGCCTGTGGGGAGGAACAAAGATTTACAACCATCCATAGGTGGTCATAGTGGAAACCACCACTATGTTTGGTTGGAGATGTATAGACAGAGGGCTGCAAGTTGGTCCTGAAAGTCGTCGTCTGGAATCCTTGTATCCTGAACCACAGCCCAAATGTTTAAATAAAGTTTCTCAAGTCCAAGGTGCATCCTCCTTTTCTTCATGGTGCCACTTGATCAGTACCAACTCACTCTCTGTTTGCACGACAGTGCCCTACAACATGGGTCTGTATCCTCCAGGTCTTGTCCACTGCATGGAACTGAGACTTTCAGCCCTGCCACTCTGCTTCTCCCGCCCCTCAACCACTTCCACCTCCACCAGGAAGCCAAGTTGTCCTTTTGGAGGGGCTACTTAAATGCTGCTTATCCGTTGCTGGATAACAGTTGGGTGCATACTTTATATTTATCTATTATCTGTTTAAAAGTGTGCATAGCTGCCAAGTTATCCCTTTTTTTAAGGGATTTTCCCTTATGCTGAATAGGCTTCCTCACGAGAAAAGGGAAAACTTGGCAGCTATGAAAAGTGGGTGGGTGGGTTTTTGGAAGACACCTGCACATGAATTTGTTCTATGTGTGGAGATCAGTGCATGCTGATCAATGCACGGTCTTCGCAGTCAGGGTCTATTCCGAGGCGATCAGTAGTTTCTTATCTGCCGTAGCCCTCGTCCTCCTTCACAGCCATTGTAACATAACAACATTGTTGTCTTCCACCTCTTCTGCCCTTGAGGACTTCTTGGATCATTCTTTGTCTAGCTTCTCCCCTTTGACCTTATCGCCTTGAGTGACCCTACTGGGAGTATGAGACTCCTGACGGCTTCGCTCACAAGAAACATAGGAATGTGCAAGCCCATTCACCACAACAAGGTGATGATCCTGTGAGTGAGATCTGGCTTGCGAGTGCTCCAATTGGAGAATAGCCTCTACCAAAGGCATCATGGACTTTGAAGAAGCATGGACTCGGGAAGATAGGGAGAAACGAGCTCCTACTCTATGATTCTATGAATCAGTTAATTACAGTGCAGTCTAAAGTCAAGGAAGAGTAGAGAGGCCGATCCACTGTCACATTTCGACCTCTACAAGCTTCAGAATGTGTCTTTCCTTTTTGCTAGGTCAGCTACAGGTTGATGTAGCTCGATTGAGCTTTTGATTCAGCAACATGAGAAACACATTAACACTGTATATAAGATGCTTAGGAAAACAAAAGGGTATTTGCCTGGCATTGAAAGGACTGGAGGTAAGTGCCAGGCAAACCTTTCTGGGGAAAGTGTCCCATCACTAGGGTGCCACTACCGAGAGGGCCCTCCCTGTCTCTGGCAGGGGACACCCCCAGACTGTATCTCTCATGCAATCCATTTGTTGTTATTCCTCTGTCATTAACCTATTGCTTTGTGGGTTTTCCCCTCTCTTGCAGAAAATAAAAAATCTAAAGAAGACAAGCAGCAGGAGGAGGAGCTAGTGCAGCAGATTCACAAACTTGTGGAGACTCGAGATTTCCTGGTGGATGATGTGGAGTTTGAAAGGCTCAGGTACATGTGCCAATTTCCTGGCTCCAGCTCAGTGTTGGCATGTACTCAGTGTTGTTCACATATGTTTGCCAGCCTCCCTCCAAGGAGCCCAGGTCAGCATACTCAGTGGTTATCCCATTTTATCCCCACAACAACACTGTGAAGTAGGTGAGACTGAGTGAAGGTAGCTGTCCGGGAGTCACCTCGAGTATTTGAAGCCAGTTTTATCCACTAGACTGTTTGGTTGGGGTACGCAGGCAGACTTTGCTTCTGTTGCTTCCTCAGTTCCACACAGAGCAATTGTAAATGTGTGTGCTGTTAAATTCATCATCACATATTGTGTTTGTTTTTTAAGGGACTTTTCCAAAGGTAAGGTGAGGAGGTGGAAGCAGGGCTCACTCTACATCACTCAGCAAAAACTCAAATCATTGTCTCCAGGGATGATCAACCTTTTTGATCTGTAGATTTATACCATTGCAATACTGGAGTGTAGGCAGATTTTAAAATGTTTTTTTAATAAAGTGCTCATCCACAGAGTAGTAACCAATTTCCTCCTTCCACAGAGAACGAGAAGAAGACAAAGAAATGGCAGAGTTTTTGAAGACCAGGATTTCCAAAACCTGCCTTCCGAAAACAAGTAGGTACTTGGGAGTGAGCAGCATCCCTTTCCACTGCTGTGTGTATGTAGGAACAGGGTTGTGCTTCCTCCATGCTATATCTCTATCTCTGCCATCTTTATCTCTATCTCTATTGCACCAAGAAAAGTTGAAGTCCGTAACTTGTATAAATGATGCAAATTTGCATAATTTAGATTAGGTGTTAAGATTCTGCACTGTTTGCTCTTTTGCATTCATAGATCTGGGTTTTGCTATCTTGCATGGCTGAATCCATTGTGCATAGATGCTGCTCCAGAAGGGAAGCCATTTGTGTGAAGAGGTTCCCGTGCAGTCTGGATAATGTCCATCAGCCAGGACACTCACACACCTTGCCCAAGAGGAGGAGAAGTTGTTTGCAACTGGAAAATAGCTAGCCTGTGTGGGAAACAGCTGCTTATATGATCTGTGTATATTTTTTTATTTCTTGCTTCTTAATCAAAAAGATCCTGAATTATCTACTTTTTTTTAATGAGTGACCCAATATTTTTACTAGTATATATTATAAAAGTCCAGTGTAAATGTGACAAGTTTATGTTTGCAAATGCAAATATGCACACACAGATACTTATTAGTGCTGGCAGCTGTTCCCACTGAGTGTAGTTTGGAGTGGAGGGTTGGTGTCATATGTGATTTGCTGCTGCCACCCAATATACACATTACTTGCTTACAATGGTGGCTGGCACTCATTGGAACTAGCAAGGCAGAAGGCAGGGAGGTCAACAGTAGGTGGAGCCAGAGCTAATGGCAACTAGAGTCAACAAATTCTAGTTTGGTCTCCTCTCTCCTCCCTGCCAAGTTCTAGAAGGGCAACACTGAGACTAAGGAAGATAAAGCTTACAGCCAGTGTCACGCCCTGGACTGGCTGTAAGGAAGCAGACAGGTGGAGGTCTGGTTGAGGGCAGACAGAGGTTGGTGGGGCAGTGCCCCATTTGCCCATATGAACAGTCCTCCACTGGTTGGTTACGGGCCAGCTTTAAAGCTCACACCCTCCATATGAGTTGTGTGGATCCCACATGCAGACACCTGCTTACCTCAGGCAGATTGGTGGCTATCATAGGGCCTGAGCATGAGCCACTGTTCCCATAGCAGTAACTGTTTGTCCTTCACAGCTCCAGCAAAAGAAAAGAAGATGACCTCAAGAGGACAGCAAACCTCTACACCATATGTAACAAAGACAGGCCTCACCCTCCTGAAGGAATGCTGTGGCTTCACCTGCTCGGTCATGTAGGCTGGGGGCTATTGTCCATATTGCCCACCCCACCCACCCCGAAATGCAAAATACATTCATGGGCAAACCCTGCCCGCCCATACCCCGGTCAACTGGATCCATTCAACTCATAGCAGAGTCACAAGCTTGAGGAGCAGGGACAAGGGATTCGTTTGCAGATGACATGGACGTTGAAAGCACACGTGGAAACTGCTGGGGGCCGAAAGGCAGAGCTGGCATCCACCCACCCACCTGCCAACCAAAACCAACCCACGCAATCAGGGTGGGCATCACAAGCAGAGAGCCAGCATGCGTGTTGCCAAATGGGAGGGCCAAACCACAGGCAAAGATTTCAGCCTGCTGCCCTTTAACAGGGCAGGCAGGGGGGAAACAGGAGCCCCCAGTCAGGATACTGTTTGCAGGCTGGCTACAGGGTGGTGAACCAGAGAAGGTTTCAGGCAGCAAAATATTGTTGCCAAGCACACACAAACAAATGCACACAAGCACACACATGCAGACCCAAACAATATGGAAGGCCTGAGCCCTTCTGATAATTTAAAAGCAAGAAGAATCAGCAGGACTAATATAACACTCCCCCCCCCATCTCTCTCTCGCACACAACCCCGGCCTCTCAGTAATGTGGATGTTGCTCTGCTTCATTCCTTCTCTGATTAGCAGGTTACATCGAAACCGCCATGAAGTTACCTAGCAACTGTGGGGCACTGAGCCTTTCACCATATCATCTCTGTGGCCGCTTCCATGTGCAGAATGCCAGCAATTGGTTTAAGTTTATTCTTAAATTACCGCCCAGCAGTAATCTCACTCACAGCGATCATCAGCTCTTCATTCTTCATTCTGATCAGCGCAAAGACGGGTGGCTAACTAAATGCTGCTTCAAACGGTGTGTGAAAATGGGTGTAAGGAGTATATGCAGAGGAGACACTACCATGTGTGAATGCACACATGTCTGTTTTGCTGTCAGCTACACCTTCTGGGAAAATAGGTGCTTGCATGGTCTTCACATAGGATGGTGTGCACAGATATAGGCATGCATACTTCCTCCATCCCTATAAGGGAAAAGACACATATTAAGCAGCCCAGAGAGTCCCAGAAATAATGGATTCCTGAACCATCCCTAGCAGGACATCCAGTGTCCTCTTTAAAATTTCTAGGGGAGGTTTCTACAACCCTCTGCTTCCTGCCTTGAACTCTGCAAGCCTTCCTCTTGAGATGCCTCATTCCATCGCCAATTGGTCAAACTGGAGAACTTTCACACTTCAAATCTAGGGGATGGGATGAAGCTCACTGGTAGAATATCTAGTTACAGGTAGGTAGCCATGTTGGTCTGGCGTAGTTGAAACAAAATTTAAAAATTCCTTCCTGTAGCACCTTAGAGACCAACTAAGTTTGTCATTGGTATTAAGAAGTGTGCATGCACACGAAAGCTCATACCAATGACAAACTTAGTTGGTCTCTAAGATGCTACTGGAAGGATTTATTATTATTTTTTTGGTAGAATATTTGCTTTCCAAGCAGAAGGTCCCAGCTTCAATCCCTCCGGGGAGGGCTAGGAGAGACTCCCTGACTGAAACCCTAGAGCAGGCATCCCCAAACTGCGGCCCTCCAGATGTTTTGGCCCTCCATGATCCCTAGCTAACAGGACCAGTAGTCAGGGATGATGGGAATTGTAGTCCAAAACATCTGGAGGGCCGAAGTCTGGGGATGCCTGCCCTAGAGAGCCACTTCCAGTCAATGTAGATACTAATGAGCTAAGTGGACCAAGAGTCTGACTTGCTATAAAGCAACATCCTATGTACCTCAACAGGCTGCCCAGAGCATTCTCTTCTCCAGATCACTTTCCCACAGGTCTACAGGAAATTGCCAAGGCATCCCTGAGAGTTTCAGCCTTCCTCTCTACAGCTCATGCTTCTGGCATCTAGGCAAGTGGTGAGCAGCTCTGTTGGGGGCAGAAAAAGCCAAAAGCTTGGTCATCCAAGCGGTCAGCTTTATGACCCCAAATGCCACTTGTGTTAGAGGGAACGGGCCATGAACTGGAATTGAGGAGGTCTGTTTGGCTGTCAAATTGAAGTGAAGCCCAGCTGCAGAATCTCTGTGCATTCATGTCTATGTTTGAAGTGCTGCAGCTAGACCGAGAAGCACAGGGACCTCTGCCTTAGCATTATGTCCTCCTTTGATTTCCTATTTCCCAGCTTGGCGGAATAGCTTCTGGGGGATATCCAGGATTGTTTCTCACACGCTTGGAGTTAGGGTGGCCATGCTTGGAGATAGGGTGGTCCTACTGTTTGAAGGCCTATCAGAGGACAGCCCTCTATTTGAAAGCATCCTCTATATCAGGTGTGGGAGAACTTTCACTTCTCCAGAATCTGCTCACCTACAACTCCCACCAGCCCCAACCAGCATCACCAAATGACCAGGGATGATGAGAGGCTGCAGTTCAGCAACATCTAGAAGGCTGTCTGGTCCAAGTCAGGTTTAAAGATAAAGAACTCCAAGAACAAGGAATGCCTGGGCAGCAAAATGGGCACAGGTCATCTGACCACAGTCTTCCCTGCTATGGTGAGATGTATTGTATTTCTATTTAAATTACAGTAATTATTTCTAAGCTTTCATCTATACATATAAATGATCATATGCACATTTTATGCAAATCTGTGTTCTCTTTCCCCCTTTTTGATGATGCATTTTGTGATGCTTAAATGGCCACCCTATCTGGCAATGGTTAAGAGATCAAACCCCAAAGGTCAGAGGTCAAGGCTGGGAGGTAAGCGGGTGCCACATGAGCTCGGCATGCAATGGCTAATGGGCATTGACCTGGGTGTAGTATGCATCCTTTTGTGAACACTACCTTCTTCACAAAATGGATTCAAGCTCAGAGGGCTAATGTGGATCAAAGGCTCAGATCAGAAACCTGTGCTAATGGCTTTGTGCTCCAGCTAGGAAGGGAAATGAAAATCGCAGCTGCAAGAAGTGAATAGCATAGTGTCCAAACGAGATGAATTGGAAGTTATTAGGATGAGATGAGGGAAGGAGAAGAAAGGCTACTGTTCTGAATGGCTAAGGCACACAGGATGCTAGCTTCATAAGGGATGGCCACACATGAGCATGTATCAGTTATATGTGCCTGCCTGTCTTATATATACACTTACTGTAAGTCCTGGCAGGGCTCTTTCAGAGAAGGCTTGTCCAGAACCTTGATTTGGCTGTGGCTTTGCCAGAAACCATAGAATCATAGAACTGTAGAGTTGGAAGGGACCCAAAGGTCATCTAGTCCAACCCCCTGCAATGCAGGAACCTATTTAGTGAATCCTCCAGAATAAACAGAAAGCACCCCTTTCCCCATCTCACAAAGGAAAAGACACAAATGCCTTGAGTTTCTCTGACCCCATAAATGTGAATTCATCCACAGAGCAGAGCCGCAGTTTTTTTGGATTGGCATCTTTTCAAATGCACACCTTGTAGTGCTTTATCTTTTGTGCAGCGACATGCAGCTTTTAATTAATTGAGGCCTGGAGGTAGGAATGAGGAAACAGAAGGTGTGGGTTTGATCCCTGAACTCATCTAGCTTAAGGGCATCATATTTGGTTGCTCTTGTAATGTATTTTTGTTTGTGTTTGTTTGTCTTTTTGATGCTATGGCCCGTCGGCTATGCAAATAAAGTTTGATTTGATTTGATTTGAGGCTTCCCCAATTGTGAGAACAGGAATTTCTGAGGTATGCTCGTTCATAGTATCAGTTAATTTTGAAAGATGGGCACACACCTACTTTAAAGAAAGAGCAGTGCAGTAGTTCTATACTAGCAAAACCCTTCATAATAATGTATTTCCTAGTGGAATCGTGCACAGCAGCCCACTTTCACACACATCTGCCTCACATCTAGGCTTATAATGAGATGCTGTACCAGCTTCTGGGACCTATTTGTATCAAGTTGCACTGCTGTCAGCTCCCTTTGACAGAGGCCCAATTTAAGAACCTCATTAAAAGCTATGAGTTGCACTTGCCTTCTGCATGGAGGTGTCTGGAATCATTAACTCCTCCTTATTTCTTTGTGAAACCCATTTGCTAATGGTGAAATAAGCTTCTTGTGCATGGGTCCTTTTCTATTATAGCAGAGGCTATAATGGCTTTTCCATGGCTACATCCAAGGGTTTCACTAGTTAGTGGATGGGCCACAGGGCTCAAAACCTGGTTCTTTTGCCCCCAACCCTGGGTCTCTTTCCCATTCCTCTGATGGATCTATGCATACACACACACACACACACACACACACACACAGTCATACCTCAGTTTAAGTACGCTTCGGTTTGAGTACTTTCAGTTTAAGTACTCCGCAGACCCGCCTGGAACGTACTAATCCACTTTCCATTACTTTCAATGGGAAAGTTTGCTTCAGGTTAAGTATGCTTCAGTTTAAGTACTCCACGGACCGTCTGGAACGGATTAATCGACTTTCCATTACTTTCAATGGGAAAGTTTGCTTCAGGTTAAGTACAGACTTGCGGAACCAATTGTGTACTTAATCCGAGGTACCACTGTGTGTGTGTGTGTGTGTGTGTGTGTGTGTGTGTGTGTGTGTGTGTGTAGGCTTCCAGTGCAATAATTAAAACTGAGGACAGAGAGGGAAGAAGCCACATGGTGCTCAGCTTCTGAGTGTGGCAGCCAGGCCATGAATGATGTGACAGGGAAGCAGTTCCCCTCGTGCTGCTATAACACACAGAAAGCCCCACAACATGCTGTGTTTCTGTGTGCAGCCAGGACACTCTGCAAACATGGTGGTTGTTGTGAACACAGACAAGGGAAGAACTGTGAAATGTGCAGGTGTGGGGGGGGGAGCCCATCCCAAGCACACAGCTATTCTGATGGCTCAGCAGGGAGAGGTTAAGAGTATTGACCCTGCCCTTAGCCTTGTCTCTACAAGAACTGCTACAGACTTGCGTGTGCATAAGGGGTGCTGAAACAAGCCACCCACAGGCTGTCAAGATGGCAGGCATCAAAGAACTGCTTGATGGAAAATCACTGAAAACACCTTTGAGCTTACCCTCTCCATGAACCTAATGGGCAAGTGTGGTTCTTTCAATAAGATGAGGGTAAGTCAAGTTTGATATGTGGGGAACCACTTTTGTTCAGTGGATGTATGTGAAATATCACCACGATCCCCATCCCTGCTCCCCATTCCCATCGCCACTCACTAGACACTTAAAATAAAATAATCTGCAAAACAGTAATACCTCCCACACATCCCAGATATACAGGTGTATACCCCTTAAAAGACAAGAGGTTAGAAAAAAATTACTTTCAGATCCCTTCCAGTTAATTTGTTCTATTATTGTGTATAAATTGTTCCATCAGTTAATAGCAGACACAATCATTTCTTCCCTTTCCTCCTCCTATCTCAGTATAGACAGAGATCTATCTGCAACAATAACAGTTCATCCATGCCACTTTCTCTTGCCACAGGCTCATAGCTCAGTTCCCTTAAATGACTGAGTCATTCATCCCGCCCACCCCACAGAAAGCATTTGTTTATTTTCAAATCAAATTATTAGCAGTATCAGTTCACTTCTTCCACACCATCAGTTTGAAAATGAGAAGGATCTCTCTGAGTGGTTCAAAGTGATTGAAAGTAATTGCAGTCATAGAGGGGAAGGAACTTCAATGGATACAACTCAGAGGCTATAGAGGCACCAGTTAAAAAGTTCAAGACTCTGATTGTGCTGCTGAAGAGCAGGAGACCACCATGCCTGAGATTGTCAGGCAGGAGTTCCCAGAAAAGCCATCTGTACCATCAGGGCCGGAGCCAGGACCCTTACCTGAGTGTGAGGTACCAAATGCTTCCCCCCAGAACCTCACCACTCCAGCAGGGGAGGGTGCACACCAGGTGAGAGGCTATGGAACAAGAGGGGGACTACCCATCTTCAGGCCAGAGAGTTGGCCCTTTAAGAACCTGGAATAGAGCAGTAATGGGGAAGCTGTGGCGTTCAATATGTTGTTTTTTGACATCTCCCATCACCCTTGTTCATTGAACATGCTAACGATAAGTTGTAGTTCAGCAACACCTGGAAAGTCAATGTTCCTAACTCATGTGGTAGAGCCTAGAAAAGGTAGCCTAGCTTTAAAGGCCTCTGTGTGCTCTAGGTCTACTCTAGACTCTAGGTGAAGCAAGTTGCTCACTTGGAGCTATCCGTGGTCCTGAAACTTCTGGCCTGCCTTGCTGCTTTCTCTATGGGGATCCGTTATCAAACCATAGCACAACAGCCTTCAGCAATCTGCCATGTGTATCTCCAGCTGCCAGAAAATATATATTAATTTCCATTCCATCACTCCACAAGCTAATATAACAACAAAAGGCTTTGGAATTAGTGTCGACATGTTCCTGATGTAGCCAATAAATCACATTTCAAAATATTGCAATTTGTGAGGCCTTCTGTAAGTGTGAGGCAAACTGGGGGTGTATTTTAGCTTCTACCCACACTCCGTCTTTCTCTGCCATTTTTTAAAGCATTCTACTCAAATTGCGGATTTTGAAGGGTGCCCAAGCAAAGTTATTCCCAGGCTATTGTCACCATGGTGTCAGGACTAAGATACCACCCCTCCCAAGATGACACCAAGTTGGGAGGGGTGGCTAACACCCCAGAGGACAGGATCACACTTCAGAATGACCTTAACAGATTAGACAACTGGGCCAAAGCAAACAAGATGAATTTTAACAAGGAGAAATGTAAAGTACTACACTTGGGCAAAAAAAATGAAAGGCACAGATACAGGATGGGAGACACCTGGCTTGAGAGCAGTACATGTGAAAAGGATCTAGGAGTTTTGGTTGACCACAAACTTGACATGAGTCAGCAGTGTGATGCAGCAGCTAAAAAAGCCAATGCAATTCTGGGCTGCATCAATAGGAGTATAGCATCTAGATCAAGGGAAGTAATAGTACCACTGTATTCTGCTCTGGTCAGACCTCACCTGGAGTATTGTGTCCAGTTCTGGGCACCACAGTTCAAGAAGGATACTGATAAGCTGGAACGTGTCCAGAAGAGGGCAACCAAAATGGTCAAAGGCCTGGAAACGATGCCTTATGAGGAACGGCTTAGGGAGCTGGGTATGTTTAGCCTGGAGAAGAGAAGGTTAAGGGGTGATATGATAACCATGTTCAAATATATAAAAGGATGTCATATAAAGGAGGGAGAAAGGTTGTTTTCTGCTGCTCCAGAGAAGCGGACACGGAGCAACGGATTCAAACTACAAGAAAGAAAATTCCACCTAAACATTAGGAAGAACTTCCTGACAGTAAGAGCTGTTCGGCAGTGGAATTTGCTGCCAAGGAGTGTGGTGGAGTCTCCTTCTTTGGAGGTCTTTAAGCAGAGGCTTGACAGCCATCTGTCAGGAATGCTTTGATGGTGTTTCCTGCTTGGCAGGGGGTTGGACTGGATGGCCCTTGTGGTCTCTTCCAACTCTATGATTCTATGATTCTATGATTCTATGATATTATTTTGCTTACTCATGCATCCAAGATTCCTTTATCTTTATAGAAGGGATGTGATTTCACAAGGGATCCATTGCCACCATCCCTTTTAGGAGGATGAAACGCTGGACAACTGCATTGCCGACCTTTGACATTTTCAGACAAAAAGTGAAATGTCAAAATGATCTTCCCACGTATGCTTATGTTTAAATGACACACAGAGATGGAGAGTGAATGAGGAAAGCGCTTCACATTGCATTGAGTAAGGCTGAACTTCTAAGCTCCATCCAGCATCTTATTATTTTAGAATGCTCATCGCAATAAGATTTTGGACATGTGTGAAGACTTAGAATTACCAACCTAATAAGAAAATTTCATTTATGTATATGGAAAATGTATACCCTGCTTTCTCTATTAAAAAAACCCACACCACAGCAGTTTACGTAATAATCCTTAGAATGCAGAACAATAAATCTCCCATAGTTAGAGATGTAAGGTTTTCTGCAGGGCCTAGATTCTGGCGTATGTAGACTGCAACATAAAATGCAACCTGAAACACAACGGGGGGAAATGACTTCACAGCATTTTAAGCCATTCACGTGTACACAGCCTTAGACTGCAACCCTGTGTACATGTACTTTGGAGAAAACCCAATTAAACACAGTGGGGCTTACTTTGGAGTAAAGACGCACACAGTCAAGTTGCATGTTGCATGAAGAAATAGGCTGGTCATAAGATCAGTGAGCTGGATCAGATTCAATAGTCAAATATTCCCTTCTCAGTTCATCGAAATTCTCAAAACAAATAAATTACTACACCATCCACATGAAATGCTTCTTTGTGAACTCAGTCCTGCAAGGAAATGGGATTTTGGAGCTGTTGGTGCCAAAGGCAGCTGGTGCCAAAGCCTGTTGAGGGAAATGACGGCAGGAAGGATCAGCTTAACCAATCAAGAGATCTGAGAATCTGTGTGAGAATGTGCAGCCTCATAAGCAATGATGACACTGCAGCTATCACCCTCCATAAGCTCAAAGTTGCAAACCCTCTTGTCTAATGCAGCCTCACAGATGAGTCACCACAAGTCACTGGGTGCCTGTCATTGTCAGTGGGCAGACAGCATCACTATCACTGCAGTGGCTATTAGCGGGGTCCTATTTTAGCTCTTTGTAGAAGAAACACAAACCAGGTAAACGGATACACTTTATTAGACCAACTTGTTTGTTTAAGGCTGAACTGAGATTTGGTGTGGGTGGGTGTTCAATGCCCTGAACTACACTACTGTAGCAAAGCACTACCTGGTACAAAACAGTGACTGCTATTTCATAGATCAGGTGCGTACACTGTCCTGACAGTCCACATATTCCCAGGACTTCAGCCAGTTCTGGTCTCCTGCTGTCACCCCAAGGATCATCGGTATGAAATATATATCATGAGAAAATATATCTCATTTTGGAAGGGCAGAAGGAGGAGCACAGGAAGCTGATTTACCCCAAATCAGCCCACTGGTTTATCTACCTTAGTATGGTCTAGTGCAGCCTTCCTTGAAGGCTTCCACCAAGATGTCTCCAAGTGGCAAGGTTGCAGGAGTAGTGGCATACATTTCTCAGCAGACAAGTAATGCTTACTTGAGGAATTCTGTGAGTCATTCCAGACCCTGCACCAGAGAATCATAGAACTGTAGGGTTGGTTGGGTCATCTCATCCAATCCTCGAGGGTCATCTCATCCAATCCTCTCCAATGCAGGAATCAAAGCTAAATCATACTGCTGCTGATAGGAGCTACTCTGAGGAGATGTTGCCCAACAATGATTCTGCAGCCGGGCCTAAGGTAATCAGTTTGTTTAACTCTACCGCAGGCTCCTGATGAGGAGTTTTTCATGGTTTGGAGACTGCTTCTGCTCCTATTCAGTGGCCTCCTCCATCACCTCCTCCAGAAAATGGAAGTCCATCTTCTGCCATCAGATTTGGGGAGCCAATGTGGTCTCTGCTCACTTTGCCTACGTAGATCAAGGCCATTAAAGGTGTCCTCCAGATGTTCTGGTCTTCAACTCCTACCTTCCAAGACTGGGACTGATGAAGGTCTGGGAGAAGGCTGGTTTACACCAGTTTTATTCTGAGCTTCTCCCCACACACACTGCACAAGCAGCCAGCACACTGCCTGCACCCAAACTGTTTTTTAACCAAAAGAAAGAACATGAAGGAGGGAAGAGAAGATAAGAATTAAGAGAGAAAGAGACAAGGAAGAAAAAAATAACAAAGACATTGCACAAAATGTGTCTAGCTGCATGTTTGAAGATGTCCTGGTTTATGTTGACTGGCAGGAATCTTTCCCAGCCCTACCTCGAGATACCAGGGGCAGACACTGAGAGCTTCTGCCATTGCAGCCAAGGCCCTTCCAAATGCTTCCAGGGATGTGCAGCCAGGCCAGATGCAGAGGCTCGGTGAACAATTGCACAATGAGCCGGAGTAACAGTGGTAGCAGTCTTTAGACCCCTGCTGCTGAATCTGTTTTCCAAACAAAGATGAACTATTACCTTCCCTCTTTTTCTTTGAATGCACCTTCCATGAGCCATTGACAACCCAACCTGTATCTATACCTGAGCGAAACCCATTGGCTTTAAGAGAGATAAGCTGATTTACACCAAGACCCTAGTCCCCTGCATCTGCTCTGAAGCAATTCTTCAAAAAAGTGGCTTTCCATTAGCTGACGCAGTGGCTTGTCCCAGGCTCTTTTAAGTCCAGTTGATAAGTGGCACCATCAGAAGGGATACAAAGGGGCGAGCGCTGCTGTTAATGTCAGTGTCATTACAGCAGCAAGAATATAGTGCTGCCGGCAACTCTGCTATCTGCCACTGGAAGGAGTCTGAATATGAACGACACAGGGGTAATTGTGCTCCTAAAGGCCACAAGTCTTGCAATGTTGTGCTAAAAGCTTAAGTGCTTTATCAGAAGAAAGCAAATCACAAATGCAAACTCCTAAATATTCAGGTCCCCCCACCATACTGTAGCAGTATAACAGGCATCAGTGGGTGCTCCCCTTTCATTGCTTTGTTCTTCTGATGTTGTGAGCTGAGTTGTGCTTTAATTAAAGCAATACAGGAATGTTTACCAGGAATTTTATTCTTGGCAGCAGTTTCCTCCTCTACAGCTGTGTCTTGCATATTCCTAACTCTCTGGAGAAAGGGCTATATTTCAGAATCTACATCCAGTGCAAATTCAACACTGTGTGTACACAACAAGTTCCAGAGGGCCCCAGGCTCAACCCTCCCAGCATCTCCAGCTAGGGCTGGGAATGTCCCCTGCCTGAAATCTTGGAGGGCTGCTGCCAGTCAGTGTATGCAATACTAAACTACATGGACCAGCGGTCTGACTTGGTAGAAGGCAGTTTTTTTGTGTTCCATGCTTTTAAGATTGGGAGGCGGGGAGGTGAGGGATAGAATTTAACAAAGAAAGAAGAGGAAGGATGAATTGGCACATTTCTGAAGATTCCAAATAGCAGCTGGCAATCATTCATAGTTTTCAGACTGACAATTGCTGAATGAATTGGGGGGGGGAGTGCCAGGGAGAGCCGGTGTTTAAAAAGACTTGGGAAATCAAAGACATGCAGGCCGCTGCTGTGGCAAGTTCCAGTCCTGTCTCCCCAAAGATTCAGTGAGGTGAACTGATTAAAAACAGGAGTAACTATCTTTCCTGTATTTACCTAGCTGGAACTCCATGGTCACCAGTTAATTAAGAATATAGTATACAGCAGTTAGCCAACATGGTACCCTTCAGATGTTCTTGGACTCTAAACCCCATCCGTCCCAGTCAGCATAGCCAATGGGCAAGAATGGTGGAAGCGGAAGTCCACCATCCTCATCCTTGGCCTTGGCCTTCCTAGCAAAAACACAAGAAACAGCATTTTCTGCCCCTGTTCTTGACTTCAGAAATCTTGAGTTGGAGAATAATTCCAGGCTTGATGTGTATGGATGGTCAGGGCCTTGATACTGTGGATCCAACCTCCAAGACAGAAGAAACCCACCTTCAACATGACATGTTATCTAGGAACTGTTGGAGAGAGAGAGAGAGAAATCAGACACCATTTCTGATGTTTGTTTCTGAAACGACAAGTGTGGAAACTTCTTAGCAACTCACTCCACCTTTCTCTCCCTCCCAGTTCTATTCTGTTTGGCATCCATTCCTCCTTCCTCCTTGACATTCTAGTATAAGAGGATTGTTCTCTATTCCTTCATACACACGTTCTTCTGGCTGCTGCTCCCACAATAGCTGAGTTAGGCTTATACAGAGCTCAAAAATAGCAAATTTCAAGAGTAAGACCTTGAAGCAGCCTCTTGCCAACAAGACACCCACAACAACAACCCTGCTCAGTATTTACTGAGCAATAAATAAATAAATCTAACAAAGATATTCCAGCCAAGGCAAGGATGCCTTGCAACAGCCCCACCATGTGGCATTTTGCAGATGGAACAACACAACTGAGGGAGAAATCGTCTTTACCTTGGGATGTTTTTAATCTCTAGTGTAGATAGAGCCATGCTAGGGATGAACTGAGTGGTCTCCAGCCTCAGCCTGCTTGCACAAAAGACTTCATTATCTACCTGTGAAAATTCAGCCTCTCGAGTTTAATTTGCTTGTTTCACCTACTTTGAATGAACCGCCAGACAATGCCCCAAATGGAAAGGAAGGTGTAATGTCAGGGGTAGGGAACCTGTGGCCTCCCAGATGTGGTTGGGTTCCAAATCCCATCAGCCTCATCCAGCATCACCAATAGCCAAGGAATGATGGGAGTTGCCATGTTGGCTACCCACGACGTACAGAATTGTTTCAATCTGCAAAAAGAAAAAAAGGGGAAAAAAGATCATCTTTCTGGACTGATTTAATGGAAATGCTCTTCTAAACTGGGAGGTAGTATGGTAGTGATGTCAATAATGAACTTAGTTCAACTGGGCTATTGCTATCCACAGCCTTTTTCTTTCCTACTTTTGTGTGTTCCCTGATCTGTGTATTAGATAATTATGGTAGGAACAAGGGGAGCTATTGTTTGTATTTGTTTTTTATGACATGTACTTCAGTTCCCTGCTTTATCTGTTTGAGTTAATATAAAATTCAGAATTATTATTAATAAAAATAGTAAACCCCACCTACCGTAGGTTACAGGGTATTTCAAAGGCATCATTTATCACTGTACAAAATTGTATGGAATGTAACGTGGAGCAAAGGAAAAAATAGATAAGCCTACAGGGGTGAAACATTTAGGCTGAAACCCAGGAGAATGGTTTGGTAGGACCGCACACTTGGTAAGTTGAAGGAGATAGGAGTCAAATGCCTTGGTATTCTCACCACTGTTATTCTTTTATTGACTTTTAATCTCTAGCAAAGGTCACAGAATCCAGCTTTTTGCCTCTCACCAGTTTGTTTGATCATAGATGCGAAAAGCCATTAAGGTTCAGTAATTAATCACAGATGGAGAAATTTGAAGCAAAAGCTGACATGACAATGGGAGACTGTTTCGGATTTTAAGCAGCACTCAAATTCAGAGGCTAGCCTCTTCTGGTTTCAAATGGCCCTCTTAGTTACTGTCTTGTAGAGTGTTGGAGGGTGTGATTAGCTAAAACTGGGGTGGGGACTCAGCTGGTGAGGCTTATGCATTTTGTTCCCTACATAATGGGAGCATTGGTTTTAAGTGCAAAATGTGTGCACAGGCTGGAGATGAGCCGTCCCCTAACTCACCTCCAGGCAGCCCTCTCCCAGGTACATGAGCTGGCTTCTGGCACCAGAGGCCAGTTTTGGGGTGGGAACTGGCAATGAATTGTTGGGAGTTGTGCTGCAGGGAGATTCAACTCTCCTTACTCACTGCAGCCCTTTGGCCTTAAAATTAGGCCCTTGCTCTCACTTAGTAGCAACAGGGACAGACAGTTTAAACAAATTGGTCTGCCACTGTGACGATTGCAACAATTCACACAATATGACACACAATACCTCCCAAAACAAACAATTCCACTGAGTTACTGAAGTGCTTCTATTGCAACATTTAACTGCAGCATTCTTCCCCCAATTTTCTCCTCCTGACATTCTGAACTTTTAGCTCACAACAGGCTGACAACTGTCAAATGGGACAGTTCTCTGTGCAGAGTTCCAATCTTTCATTTGGGGCATTAACTTGGAATCCTGAGACTAGAGAAAGTACACCTACTTACACACAGGTCTTTCAATTGATTCACGTACAATCAATTAAAATAAGGCAGTTCCTGCCCACAGGCTTGCAATCTAAAAGATATGACACAAAAGAAAAAAGGGATGGGGAGGGAAGAGGGAAGAAGCAGATTCATGCATCAGTTTTTAAAGTTCTGCTAGATGACACCCTGAATTGGAAACAGTTCATGTGTAGGAGGAGCCTGATAGAAATGGTCCTTCAGGAGAGCTGATAGTCTTTCAGGAGGTCTTCCTTCTCATCTCTTGCACTGTTTTGGTCAAATGAGAGTTGAATCAGAGAACACTCTCAATTTGCATACAGAGAAGGAACCTGGACTCGAGCTTTTTCTTGGCCAACAAAAAGGGAAGGGGAACCAGGGGATAGAGTTACTGAGTGGAATTTAACATAGCACTGTTACATACCCTCCACATTTCTCCAATGGAAATAGGGACACCCTATTCCATTGTTGTTGTTGTTGTTTGTTGTTGCTGCTGCTGCTGTTGTTGTTGTTATACCCCACCCATATGACTAGGTTGCCCCAGCCACTCTGGGCGGCTTCCAACATATATAAAAACATAATAAAACATGAAACATGAAAAAACTTCCCTGTACAGGGCTGCCTTCAGATGTCTTCTAAAGTTTGTATAATTACTTAACTCCTTGGCTCAGGGGTCACATAACTCCATGCCCTCCAACATTTCTTTGAAGAAAATAGGGACGTCCTAAGGAAAAGTGGGACATTCCAGGATCAAGTGAGAAACTGGGACTGCTTCTGTAAATTAAGGACTGTCGCTGGAAAATAGGGACACTTGGAGGGCCTGCTATTATGATTGTTCCATCAGCACAAGCATTTCTGCTTGTGTGACAAAACAATCTCCCCTCTGCAATGTTGTGGCAGGACAACACTTAGGACAGTGATGGGCAACCTTTTGAGCTTGGTATGTCAAAATTCGCCAAAAAAACGAGCATAACTTGGGTGGTGTGTCACTTCGAGAAAAAAACCATAATTCCGTGATATTTATAGTTTAATTTAAAAAATGTATAATTGTAATATATAACTGTATTTAATAACCAAAACCTAATTATTTAACCAAACCAAACCAAAACCCCCTTATTTATCACAAAGTGCCCAGAGTTGAGCTTTTTGGGGTGAGCTGCTGACCAAAATTTTGGAGGGTTTTTTTTGGGGTGTGTGTGCAAAAGTTCCTTTGCTTTTGGGGGGGGAATACCCCAAAGCTGCTGCGCTTTTTTGGGGGAAAGAGAACAGAAATAAATGACGAATAATATCTTCGCTGGAACTAACACGCAGCACTGACATAGTCTGCCAAAGCGCCAAAAAAAAAAAAAAACCCAGCACAGAGCGGGTTAAAAAATGAACGCTGTTACACCCAATCATCGTCTGCCAAAGCGCCAGAAAAAACAGCACAGAAAGGGTTAAAAAACCAATCTCTGGCTACCAGCAACAGCAACAACAAAAAAGGATCCGGGTTGTAACAGTGGAGACAAGCTGTAGGAGGAGCGGGAGAACAAAGGGGGGGGCAAACAACAACAGCGCGAATGGGCCGATGGGGCACGTGTCAGCAGTGAGGGCTCTGCGTGTCACATCTGACACGCGTGTCATAGGTTCGCCATCACTGACTTAGGAGGAATAAAGGCGAGACTAACTGAGAACTGCATGATGCATATGTGGGTGATGGAGGGGAGGTTAATTCAAGAGCTGTAGAGGACTAGAGTTAAGAAAAGGGTTGAGGGCAGGGGCATAGGAAGATAGGGGCGGTGGGTACGGTGCGCCCCGAGTGACGCGACCCCAGGGGCACCATCACCGCTGCCCGCCGCACCCCCAAAACGCATGCCCTGCCCCTGCGTGCGGAGCGCCCCGCCCCCAGAACACATGCCACGTCACTGGGGGCAGCACGCCTGCTCTCCGCCCCCCAGTGGCGGAGCATGAAGCTCTGCCACTGGTTAAGGACAAGCAAGCCAACCCACATGTCTGTTCCCTACTATGGCAGCCTCCACACTAAGGCCAGGACAGGAAACTCTCACTGCCCTTTGAAGTCACCCATGGCCTGGGGACATTCTGGCAGGGATATTCTGCTCACCCCTTGGCAAACTGTCTGGCTGACTTTCTCTTCACACAGAGAACTGGGCAGACAGAAGAATGAAGGAAGAGACAAAAGGCCCCATCAGAAAGACATGACTCAGAAATGGCATTTTCTCTATTCTAATAAGCGATGTTGTGTCAGAGAGGTAATTTATTCATGGGGTGCTGATGCAGTTGCCATGGAGAACCTAAGGAAAAGAAGCTGAGCTTTTAAAGCACACACTGTATCCAAGAACCAAGCGCTCAGTCAGAGAGAAGATGTAAAGACACTGGGAGAGAAGGGTGAAGCACAAGACAATTACAGTGGTACCTCGGGTTACAGACGCTTGAGGTTACAGACTCCGCTAACCCAGAAAGTGAGGATAGGATAAAGTGAATCTAATTTCTTTTCAGCTCTAATCAGAACTCATGCTGTGCCACAATGTTGTTTCAAAGAGCATTATGTGTGTTTTGATTCCCTAATGCTCTCCTCCATCTAGTAGAAGAGGTTAATTTGACCATCTTTCTAAACAACAGCTCCTTCCTGTTATCATGACCACTCTGAAACCACAGGCCACTAAAAGTATATGCTTGCTACTTCACACAATCTCCCTGGCCAGGCCAGTCCTTCTCCAAGGGGGAATGATGGACTGTGGCATTTACTGGTGCCCTTCACACAAGAAGAGAACGATAGCTTCACATAGGACCCTACATCATTCCCAGTGTGGAACAGCCCTGTGGTTGCTAAGCAACCCTTCTGCATCTTCTGGAAGGTTCTGTGGCCCCAACTGTAATAGACTCTCTTTGCCTGATTCCTCCCAAGGCATTAGGAGAGGTGGAAAGGGGTGTCTCTAGCTCTGCGTAGAGTGTTGGGTTTAAAAGGGCTAGGGGTGCATTGCCTAGCCAGTGAGCAGGCATCATGACCACCATGGATGAAGAGGATCTGAGCGAGTATTTCCGCATACAGTATGGACAGAAGTTGCTGAAACTTCTGATGTGAGTTAAATGCCACATCTCTTCCAGCAAGAACCTTCCTCTGGGCTCCTCTCTATTCTACCTTTTACTCCCCATGGTCTTCTTCTCTGCTCTCCCATGTTTTTGGTATCTTCTTTCATTTCCCTTCTAGGTTCTCCTGCTTCACCCCTGCCCCCCTTTTTTATAAAAGGGTCTAGGGTCTTACCAGCATCCTGGTTCCAGCAACAGCTGGCCAGGTGCATCTGGAAAGTCTACATCAGGGACTGGACTGAGGAGGAATGGTGGGGGCTGCCTCCCCTCCTCTTGAACCTTCCCAAGAACAGGAGGACAGTATAGATTTAGAACAGTGGTATGCAGAAGGCTATAGTTCAGAGGCTGCAGAGGGGGAAATCTGGGAAATATTGGGAGAAGAACAGCAGAAAGAAGCAGCACTGGGGGAGAGAGAGCTGACAGTCTCAGTGTCTTTGGAAAGCATTCCTGAGCCACCCTCTCCCAGGACTAGGTGGCCATTGCGAGTAGTAGAACAGAAAGCTCAGAGGCAGAAAGCGCAGATCAGCTGGTGCAGGGATGACATAGAATAGGAGTGACATAGGGGATTGGAATTTACTCGAAGCAACGCCATTATTTAATAAAGACTGCATTCATTTCTCTCTCTCTGTAAATACTGAATAAATTGTGTGGTGAGAACTCTTCTTGTTTATCTGCTTTTTGGCTGCCACTGCGGGAGGGATCAGATTCCGTGAAGCCTACCCAAACTAGACATGAAGGTAACAGCCCCCCATACTGGAAAATTGAATGAGGAGGATTTTAACATCACCTCCAGTCCTATGGTCCTGATTGTAACATCCATCTGCTGCCATTAACTTTTTTTAAAAAAATGTAGGAGATCCTGAACATAAATATCTATGTCACATGTAGTTTGATCCTTTGGATCCTTTGATGAGGGACTTTGTAAAGCACTATTTATATT
Source organism: Zootoca vivipara (assembly GCF_963506605.1). Lineage (NCBI taxonomy): Eukaryota > Metazoa > Chordata > Lepidosauria > Squamata > Lacertidae > Zootoca > Zootoca vivipara. The sequence goes on along the minus strand of NC_083277.1, from coordinate 85,407,314 downwards.
TTCAAATATATAGCATCTACTGGATTATCACCATTTATACACTTATTGACATGCTCAAATAATCTGAACTCTAATTGTTGCAGGATACTTCCCTTTGCAGAAGCCATGCTGATCCTTCATCGATGAGACTTTTTCTTCTATGCATTTGAAAAGTCTACAGTTTACAGGCACAGAAGTTATGCTGTCAGATATGCATTTTTTAAAAAAGAGCAACACTTCTACTTTTCGAAGGAAGCCCCCTTTTTTGCCTTTAATAGTTTCCTTGGCACTGCTGTTTAACCATGCCCATATCTTCATGAACTTATTTGTACCCTTTCAAATATCTTATCTACATTTTAGTAGAGCTTCGGTCATAGTGGATTTTAAATAACATTCAAGATTCCTGAAGGAAGCTTTAATTTTTAATTATTCCCCTGATTATTATTTTTTAATATTACCTCTTCTGAAATGAAATGTAACTGTTTTGGTCTTTCTAGGCAACGTTCCTCTCATATATGTTGAACTGGATGGTGCTGTAGCCCTGTTCCCAAGTGGTTCGGCAACTAACCAGACACCCAATACTAAAACAAGCATAGTTTCCTCTCTTCTTGGCTCCTTGATTATCTGTTCGCTTTTCCTTTCCAACATCTTTCTTTGTCTGTCTCGCATTCCTTTCACTGCTTTCATTTCCCTTTCTTTCACTATTGCCACTAAAGTTTCATTTCCTTCCTCCAAACCGCTTTCACTTGCTGGGTATCTAAATTGAATCCAAGCCCCATTTTCTTGTTGCTCCTTGGAGACCTTGGAGACCGGAACCCTTGTCTGTTTTCTGACTGAAACTCGTCTCTGGGCTTGACCCAGGCACCTTTGGACAAACAGGATATTCTATCATTCTGCCCCTTCATCCTAAGGTGTGTGAGCTGCACAAAACCTACCTAGCTCACAGGTCCTATGAGTTAGAAATATATCTCTGCACTCTTCATGGGAAAATTCTTTTTCTATTTTGTTAGGAAATTCCCAGTATCCGAGGAGGAGTCCCCATCCCCCTCCATTCGGCTCCTGGAGAAGAAAAAAGAAGCCAAATTGGTGCACCAGGCCATGGAAGCACAAAAGGAGGTGAGGAGATGCCCTGCTTTACTGCCTTTGTATCCCTGGTGACGAGCTCTACCTTCTTTTGTCACCAGCCACTCCAAAACCACAGAACTACATGGCTTATTGGCGGCAAATTGCACATGCTTTGCCTATTTGCTATCAAACCACCTTCTGGTCCACCTGGCCAGAATGCTAATTTCTTTGAAGTTCTAGGCTCTCTGTAACCTGAGAGAAAAGCAGGAGGCAACACGGACTTCCAAACCTAAAAGAACAAGAAGTCTACTGCAGCCTTCTCTGACCAGGTGCCCTCCAAATATTTTGGATTTTAGCTTCCATCAGCCTCAGCCAGCATGGTTAATAGGGACACCGGGAGCTGTATTCCAAAATATCTCAAAGGCACCAGTCTGATCTACTGGAATCAGATGTCCTACTGGTCTCTTCCCTCTGTGAACTTTTCAGGCATTCAAGACAAGGATGGAAGCCCTGAACAATCGTTGGGAGGAACTTGGTTCTAAGGAGATTCAGTTGAAAGCATATATTCGGAAATTTGAGCAATTCATACAGGTATTTGCTTCTTGCAATTCACTGGCTCTTACATTGTAAGACCTCCACCCTATTTAAGCACAACACAGCACATGCCTGATTGTGATATGCCTGAAGCTACATATATGTACTGTACACAGGTTAGTTGCTCTCCACCCAGTAGTAGAATCATAGCATTGTAGAGCTTGAAGGGACCACGAGGGCCATCTGCTCCAACATCCTGCAATGCAGGATTCTTTTGCCTAAGGTGGGACTCAAACCCATGACCCTGAGACTAAGAGTCTCATGCCCTACCGACCAAGCTATTCTAGCTGAAACTATCCCAGTTTAACTTAGGTGGAGTGATAGAGGGCACAACCTGGGCAAGGAAACAAAATATACAAGATTCATTTAATACAATCACCAGGTATTTAAACCACATCGTGTTTTCTTTTTATTTTCTTTTTTTTCAAAACAAACAATATATATTCAGTATATTCAAACAGACTTAAAGAAAAAAGAAAAAGAACTTCCCCCTCCCCATCCTCCCATCCCATCCCTCACGCTTCCCTCTATCTGTGTCCGATCTTCTTTTACCTACTGTACTGTTTATTATTGTTGCATTGTTCACTATATCTATTTATTTATCCTATCATTCCTACTAAATTTCACATTACCTTGCAGCTATTAAGTTATACCATATTCATTTTCAGACTCTAGCACCCACTTTCACCATGTATTCCTTAACACAATTCCATTCTTCCTTAATTACTTGATTAGAACATCCTCTGATTGATGCTGTTAATTGTGCCGTCTCCGCAAATTCAAACATCTTTATTCTCCATTCTACTAGTTCTGGTATTTTGTCAGATTTCCAGTTTTTCGCCAGTACAATTCTGGCTGCCGCGGTTGCATAAAGAAATACATTCCTGTTATTCTTAGAGATGTCATTCAAAACTAAACTTAATTTTAAAAAAAGCCTCTGGTTTCTTCAAGATTGAAATTCTAAATATCCTTTTAAGCTCCTCATGTATCATTGTCCAAAATTGTTTCACCATCTTGCACCCCCACCACATAGGGGTGAGTATCCCCGCCTGATAGGAAATCTGGGGGATTTCCGGGATTTTTCTCCATTCGGGAGAACAGCGGGAAACGGACTAAAATCCAGGGGTTTCCCATGAAAAACGGGGTACACTTGGCAGTTAAGTGTTGAGTAGACTTAGTCTGAATGCCAAGAATTTCAGCAGTGGTACCTTTAAAGCATTACCTCCATTTCCTAGCTCAACTCAGTGCTGGTTCAGATGGAGACATGGTGTCAGGAGAGATCATAGCTCAGTGGTAGAGCACACGGTTTGTGTGCAGGAGGTCTCAAGTTCAATCCCAGCCTTGGGCAAAGAAATGGCTAGTTATAGCACTGCCTCCAGAACAGTAGTAGCAGGCATTACTGGGCTAGATGGGCAAATATCCTGACAGTGTACAGGGCAACTTCCTATGCACTTCTGACAGCCTTAAAAACTCTGCTAAAGGGAGGGAAGCCATGAAATCTTTTTGCATCTTGTCTTGATTCCTTTTCAATGGTATGTGGGGTGGGGTCCAACATGGGGCCATTAGGAGAACGACCAGAAACGGATCAGAGCCCTGAAGAAAGCCAACAAGGAGCGGGAACTGAAGAAGCAGCGAGTGAAAGAGCTGGCCAAGGCCAAGATAGAGATGGCAGCTCTGAAGCAGCAGCACCAGAAGCTCTACAACAAACTACAGCAATACTCCATCTTCAACAAGTATCTGGAGAAAGTGGTTGAGGTCTCTGAGGTACGTATGGCTGCTAAGAAGGGAAGCAAAGTCTGAGGGTGGAGCTCAAGAGCAGGTGTCCAGTTCTTTGGTCTGTGGCCTGTGTGCAGAACCAGAGACGCAGGCAGAGGGACAAAGGACAACACTTGAGGTGGGGAGTGGGAGAAACCTCAGTTACCTTATTGTGGTTCTGTCTGTGCCACCAGAAATCTGCAGATCAGATTTGGCCAGTGCTTTTTTCTTTAAAAAAAAAGTTCATGGTTATTCTCATTTTCCTACTCATATTGAAATACTCCTCCTCAATGAGACCAAACAGATTCACAAAATGTTTAGGGGGTATGCGTACCCCTGCATCCCCCCAGGGGAAAAAAAGCAATGGGTTTAGCATTGGTAAAACAAGTTCTAGAATCTGAAGTTTCTACAGTTGATGCTAAACTAAGTTCTAGAATCTGAAGTTTAGAACAACTGGGTCATTGGTGCAACTGCTATTCAAGCATCTACACAGTTTCATGAACAATGGTGGTGACTTTGTATCTTGAGCATTTGTCCACCTATTTGCTGCCTTTAAGCTGTGGTTCTGGACAGTGCAGCACAGCCTTGGTCAAATACCCATTGTATAATAATAGGTGGCTTCCTAAGCCAGTATATCGATTGGCTGCACTACGGTGTCTGTAGCCAGGCACCCATCTGTTCCTGCATGTCCAAGGATCTGTCATGGGGAGGAGATGATGTGATCCTCGAGGGGCTACTATTTGGAATTTGGCTAAGGGAAGAACGGTATCTCAGGGTTCTGGACAGTAATGCAAGGCATTCCCTGTAGTTTGAGGAGATCCGGGAGGTCATCGGTCGCTACAAGACCCTCGTAGGGATGCACCGGGACCTCGTGCAGTCGGCACAGGAGGGGATGGAGATGATTGAGCAAGCTAAAGTCCGCCTGGCACGTTACAAGGAGGAAAAAGATGATGAGATGCTGCAGCACAACAATGAGCTAGCCCGCCTACAGCTGCGTTTTGACCATGCCCGCAGCGATGTCATCGTCTGGGTAAGGAGTAGGGGTGGGGAAATGTCTTCCTTTGCATGGAGGGCTTTGACCCAGTAATATGATGGCAAGCCTGAAACCAGTCTGGATGGATCAGAATCTTTGGGGGTTCTTGCTTTGTCTCTTCCCGAACTATCAGCATATCCTAAAAGGCTTATTCTCATCCCAGACCTCTGTGTAATCATAACTTAAAATCTTCTGCCATGAACCCATACCCTTGACTAGCTGCAGACAAACCCTGGCTCAGTGAACACTTAAGCCAGAGAGGATGGTAAGAAAGGTCAGCAATCCACTGGGCATCACTGGGAGCCATTTACCTGTTTGACAGTGGGCAGGTTTTGGTACTTCATAGAATCATAGAGTTGGAAGAGACCACAAGTGCCATCCAGTCCAACCCCCTGCCATGCAGGAAACACCATCAAAGCATTCCTGACATATGGCCGTCAAGTCTCTGCTTTGTATCACTCAAAATCAGGGATTGGGAATCTGAGGCCTGGAGCCAAAATCTGCTCACAGAGCTACAGTTCTCTAAGTGGTTTAATAGTCAATCCCTTGTCCTGGGGAACTTTGGGAACTGTGAGTGGAATAGGGGTCTCCTAACAACTCTCAGCAACTACAACAAGCTACAGTTCCCATTATTCTTTTGGGAAGCCATGATTGTTTAAAGTGGTGTGATACTGCTTTCAAAACTTAGTGCAAATGGGGCTGGAATATTCAGAGAACCATAGCGTTGGAAGGGACCCTGAGGGTCATCTAGTCCAACCCCCTCCCGAACGCAGGAATATGCAGCAGTCCCTTACTGGGATCAAATCCGCAAACTTGGCATCATCAACACCACACTCTAACCAGCTGAGCTTATTTTAGGGAGTCTCAGAAGCCATTCCAGACTGCCACATGTGTTCTTTATCAGGAAGAAATGACAGAAGGAGGAGGGAGCGACTTCATTTTTAAACCTCATTAGTGGTAGCCAGAGAACGTTTACCACCATCTTTGGCAATGGTGAATATCTTACAGTTTAGGGAGGGAAAAGCAATATGCTGGGCTTGTGTTTGAACGACTAACTATAGCAGGGCAAGGCAGGATGATGCCACGAACCCTAGTTGGGGCTGCCCATTTCTGTCTACAGTAGTAACAAACTTCTTAGCATTTGAACCAACATTCCATAGGGGGGGAGGCAGACAGGCAGACAATAACACAGAACAGCTTTGCCCACCGCTGTGTGTGGCAGATCAGATTGCACAATGGAAATGCAAAACAGAGAGAGGCATCTTAGGCTGGTTGCTATGCAAGATGTGTTGAGTCCTGTCCCCTTCCCCCCATCTCCCCCAAATGTAGTTTGGGGCACTTTTAACATGGAAAGTAGCAGCATACTAGTCACGTCTATCAGAACCTCATTTTCTATGCCTCTGGCCTTCCCCACAGGAGTCACGTTGGGCCCATATCCAGAATACGGCTGCGAAGAAAACATTGATGCTGGGTACCATCAAGATGGCCACTTTGAATCTCTTCCAGAGTGTAGCCAAGCAGATGAAGGAGGCTTTAATGGTGCCCGTGGAGGACACACACAGGCAGCTGGATATGGTACACTTGTCCCAAGTCCCCCAACTCTCCTCTCTAGGGTCTGGCAGTGCTAGACCTGTAGGTCCCAGGACGGTTCACAGAACAAAATCAAAATGCAAAACCACAAAATACACATGGGATTGAGTGCCCTGAGGGGGCGTCGTCTCTTGCGTTTCTGCCACCTGAGATGGCTGCTTCACCCCACCTCGTGAGTGGGCCAGCTCTGTTTGCAAGTTGAGCATAAAGTCTTCAGTCCTTCATTGTTAAGTTGAGGCCCATCAAGCCATGTTGTGACAAGGAGATACAATTGGGAGGGCTTATGTATCTGGTTCATCCAGAATGTATCTGGAAATGAAACACAGTGAGCTGGGACTTGTGGTGAATTGATGGCTCTTGTGCTACAGCATGTTCTCTCTCCAGCGTAGCTTGGCCATTGCTTCCCCACACCAGCCCCATAGTCCATAGTTCTACCGAGAGTTCCGTCCTCCAGACCAGCAGCCCCAATTAAATCCTAAAGTAGCTTTCTTTTCTTTTAAAAGAAGAGGAAGTAAAATCGGTTAAGGTTCAGTGGGCGAAAGGACATTAGGTACAATATACAGGTGACAGAATGGGAAAATTTACGGAGAAATGAACTGAAATTTATGGCTTTATTTACTATAATGGAAAACTTTATGAAGATGCAATGCAGATGGGTCATCCAGTGGCGGAGGAAGTGGAGTGTGTGGGGAGCACACCGCCCCCAGCAGCACAATCCTGGTGGGGAGCCATCGTGGCTGGCCCCCCCCTGCTCATGCTGGGTCACCACGCCCCCAGTGCACCTGCCACGCCCCTGTGGGCAGCACATCATGCTCCCGGGATGCACACCAGCCCTGCCCCCGCCTGCTCCCTGCCCCCCCCCCCGGTGCCGGAGCATGAAGATCCCCACCACTGGGTACATCACACCCAGCAAATTGGCTAAAATGTACAAAACCAACTCAAATTTATGCTGGAGGCGGAGAGATCTAGAGGGAACAATGTACCATATGTGGTGGGGTTGTAAAAAAAATTAAGAGCTTTTGGGAACTTAAATACAATGAACTATTCCCACCCACCTACCCACCCCACCCCACCCCCCCCCAAAAAAGCTTATCAAAAAACCTGAAACCTTCCTCTTAGGCATTATGGCATCAGACATCCCAAGAGAGAAAAGGAGGGTTTTTATGTACGCAACAACTGCTGATAGCTAAGGGATGGAAAGGAGATAAAATTCCAACAAAAGAGGAGTGGCAGGTTAAACTGTTTGAATATATGGAATTAGCAAATATGACAGAGAAGATCAATAGACACACCCAAAAGTTTTAAAATGAATGGGAGATTTATAGACAATATTTTAAAAAAACATTGTCCCCACATTAAAACTTTAGAATGCTTTGAATAACTCTCGGAATAACATAAGGTAAAAAGAACACAAATACTGTGAGATTTAATACAGGTTGAGTTTGGGTGGCTGAAATATTTTTGTGTTTCCATGTTGTATTGTTCTTTTTTTCTTTTTATTTGTGAGTTATGTTTTGTGGGTTTTGTGTGTGTGTCATTTATAAACTAATAAAGATTGAAATAATAAAACTCCCAAAGTAGCCCCCAGTTCCAGTCTATGTTGTTGTGATGGCTGCTCCGCCGCTTGTAATAATCGGATGTTCATCCTCTTTGTTCTCAGATCCAGCAGTTTATCCAGGACCTGTCTGACATCTGGTCAGAGGTGAAGAAGAAAGAGCAAAACAGATCGCTAACAGGAATGACCAAGGAGTGACCGAGGAGGCATCGGGAAAAGAGTATAATGTTCCCCGCTTCTCTTCTCTCAGAGAACCCCCTCAGCTGTGCTTTGCTTGTTCTTTGGAAATAACGGTTGATGCCCCACGACTGCATTTTGATCAATATCCTTCCCACCCTTTACTTTCCCTTCACTGGAAACAAAACATAGTCTCTGTGGTATATAAAGAGAATATTTTAGTTAGTGGAGCCTTGGCTTCTCATATGCCTTTGTTTCCATGTGGATAAAATGAGTCCTGTGCCACAGACCCACCTTTGGCAGCCTGTCGATGGGTTGTTTGGAACTGGGTGTCCCAGGCCTGCCAAACATGTGCTCTTTGCGGGAAGTATTCTATAACCCCAATGCATTTGTGGTGGATTTATACTGACCTGCCCACACATCACTCCTCTTGATCAGTTGATTATTGCCAAAGCTATTGCCTTACTGGCGTCAGGGTTTGAGCACTTGCATAATAGCATGACGGGAGCAAGACCAACCCCTGCCCTCCAAATATTTGTACAGGGTTTCAGCAGGAGGTCACAGGACATGCAGGATGCCCACCCCGAAACCTTTTCAGGCACAAACAGTGTTGAAGGTGGGATCGTGCAAAACTGCCCCACCCTGATACTACCATATGCACAAATCGTCAACATGAATGCACCATAGAAAGGAGATGACCTAGGCAGGCATCACTCCCAGGAGACAAACGTGACTCTAGCGTGCTGCAGGTCCCACAGTAAGCGCTGCCCGCCCACAGTGTGGTTCCCAGTGTGCCCTGCCCACCGGCACACACACACACCCCCCAGCCACTCCTCTGGACACTAACCAACAAAGCCCAACCTCCTAAACATGGTAAGTCTTGAAGGCTGATGCTTGCCCTGGTATGTTCGTCTTGAGAGGAGGGGGGCTACATTCCAATTCTCATTTAAATTCTCATTCCATATGAGAATTTAAGGGCGCTGGGCTAGGTAAGTTCAGGCAGATATTCCAAGGCCTGAAGGATCTCTGTCTCTTCTGGAGGCAGAAGGAATGCCAAGCAGTTGCTTAAGGAAGGTGCTTGTATTACATCATCTAGATACGAACTTCATGAATTTACTCCTTGGCCAGCAGCAATGGAGAAGAAAATGATCACTTGGAGCCAAGAGCTCTTTATAGCGCTGAGGCGGCTGTCAATCCTCACTGGAAAGCAGAGCTACTGCAGCTTGCTGAGGAGCGCTCTGAGTACAGCTATCTGTGCTGCAACAGACAGCTGCTTGTTGCACAGGAATAGACAGCCAAGTGCAGAGCTGGCAAGCTCGCCTCCCTGTCTCTAGAATGACAATTAGCATCCCGCACTCGGGAGTCTTCCATTCAGCAAAGAGCGCTACGGTGATTAGAGCGAGAGCAGCGCAGATCCCGGAAGCTCACCCCGTCCATTCAGCAGGCGGCAAGCAAAGGAGCTGAGCCTCAGACAGCAAGCAGCCCTTGCCGAGAGTGCCCTCGTGCTGGCGTCATCGCTTGGCTCTGCAGTGCAGTCAGGTGGAGCTGATGACGCAAATGCAACGGGGATGAGCTGGGAGCGGGGAAAATGTCTCGTCTTGGGAGGCCGCGATGACTCATCATGCCAGGGGGCTGAGGTGCCTCCACACACTTTGCAGCATGTTCAGGGAGTGGGGGGGGGGACGTACCCAGTGGGTTCTGACCCTGAAACCCGAAGGAACTGATAGAAGAAAGGGGATCTCGGAGAAAAATGGATTAATACCTCCCACTCCTACAGGTGAAACTCAGAAAATTAGAATATCGTCAAAAAGTGCATTTATTTCAGTAATGCAACTTAAAAGGTGAAACCAGTGTATGAGATACTGTAGGTGCATGACATGCAAAGCAAGATATGTCAAGCCTTTATTTGTTGTAATTATTTGTTGTTAGGCGGGTCAATTATAAATGGTATGTAATTAATGAAATGTAATAGTGATGTTTATTTTTGTATTGTAACTATTTGTTTTATTACTGTGGAATTTAATTTGTAAAATTAAAATAAAAAATAAAAAGTTGCATTACTGAAATAAATGCACTTTTCGACGATATTCTAATTTCCCGAGTTTCACCTGTACAGAGTTCTAAAAGTGCGGAGTGGCATGTTCACTTACCAGAGAGGATTTGGGCGTCTCAACAGACATTAGGTCTGAGCATCAGGGACACAGGTCAGTGCCACTGATCAGGTTCATTCTCTGACATCTCCAGATAGGAGTGCCCTCTGCCTCTGGATAGTCACTGACAGTCAGTGCATAAAGTACTTCACTAAATGAAGCAGCTTCCTATTTTCTTAACATCCTGTGTTACCAACATTATAACATCACCATCCCAGGCATTTTGTTTCTCAGCATCTAGCTAATATTGAACCCCTCTGGATGACAATTCCTTTGGGCATGCCCACATTATAAACTGACCCTCTATCTATCTCATACCAGTTGTGTTGTCACAGCTTCCTCAAAGGAATCATGGGAACAGTTTGTTGGAGGTGCCGAGGTTTCCCTCCGACAGCACACATGCACACAGACTCTTCACAGAACTGCCCTTTCCCAGGGAATGGCTGTTGAAAAAGCTGAAGTGTGGAGTGTATAGATAAACCCCAAATCACTTTGGTGATAGTTGGCTCAGCAGAGATAACGGAAGTTAAAAAAACAGCAAAAATGCAGCTCCACATTTGCATGTTGGAAGTTGGACAGCTTTACTTCCTAAAACCACTGCTTTCTCCCTTACAAATCTGAGATCCAAAGGAGATCTGACTTGATATGGCTTCCATTCAGTTTCCAAATGAAAGGCTTTGAAAAGACAGTTTGAACTAAAAGGACGGACAACATTGCCCCTCTCTCAAAAGCAGCCTGGCAGAGGGTGTGACCTGCTACAGCACACTTGCACACAGCTTAAGCATGCATCTAAACTGGAGCAAACAAGATTTCATTGCAACAACCGATACAATTAACTGTATAAAGGCTGAAAATAGGACAAGTTATGTTATAAGTTTTCATTTAATTGTGGTGCAACATGAAGTGTTCAGAAAATGAGGAAATTAGTCAGTCACCATTGATTAATGTCCTGCAGTGGTGATGGCAACACAGCGTGACATGAATTAGGGCTGGATCCTTCCTTCATGTAAATCTAGGGCAATTCTGCTGTAAATCATTGGCTTCATCTTAAACAGAGAAAGGCTCTCGTTCACACTAGATGAGATTCTCTCTGTTGGAAACCAATGAGAGAGGCATAGCTATTGGTTTAGACAGAGTGTATCATACATCATCAGCGTGAATGAAATAAGTGGTCTTTTCCAGCTAAAGATGTTAACACCAGGATCATGCAGTGAACTTGAAAGCCATTGCAAAGCCATTAATAATGTCAGTATCACAACCAGTTGTGAGCCAAAAATCTAACAACTTAAGTGTCTTTAAGGGGTGAATTTGTTCGATCTGATAGACATAGAGAATAGTTGTTTTTCTCTTTAGAGATACTAAAACTGTTCAGTTAATAGCACGAGAGCAAGGTTTGGGCTCGGTTAATGAAGCTCATGGAAAGTCATGCTGAGACTTGAAATTCGTTAAGCACCAGCAACAATTGCTAACGATTTATGCTAAAATGAAATGTGCCAAGGAATATTTATAGGATATGTACCTCCCAGAAAGTGTACACTCAGGTTGGTGCATGAGAAATAGCTTCAGTGGAAATAATTAAAATGCATAAGGATAGATTATATAGTAAAAACACTGGGCATTACCCAGTGAGCAGAGGGAGCAATCAGGGCAATTGGACAGCCGATGTTAAGTGGGTGAGGGCTTGCCCACTGCCTGGATGGGAGAATGCTGGGAGCCCCATGTAAGACACTCGGAAGGCCTTTCAAAGGATGAACTGGGTATAAGTAAAATGGGTTTTAAAAAGAGCAATATCAAAGTGCACAGAACAGCAAAGGTCCACATTGAAATGCCATAATGCCCACTACATGCAGAGCCATCTTTCCTATTCGGCTTACTGGCACCTTGCGCCAGGGCGCTGGCCTCTCAGGGGTGCCCCAGCAAGTGGGGGAGCTGCACGGCTTTGCCAGCTGTGCCCCTTCAACCATATGGCTGGCAGGCATGCAGCTTGCCTCCCAAGCCTCCATGGGAGGAGAGCGATTCCCGCAGAGGCTTGGGAAAAGGTTGAAAACTCTGGAAAACGGAGAGGGGGCACCGGAGGGATCTTTGCATCACAGTGCCAGATATGCTTAAGACAGCCCTGACTACATGCAATGTGCTTTCAGATGGTGATGGACCTGAAGACTAAGGATGGGGAGGATTTCAGTTCAAGTCACATTTTAATATAAATCTACTTAATTCACACTTCCTGAAACAGTATGTGTCCTTCAAAATTCACACTTGTCTGATTTTTTTCAATGCAGCTTGTCCCACCAAAGAAAGTGTACTAAAATGTGTATATTCTGGAAGAATGTGCATAAAAAAGCATATGTCAGTGCAGGTATCACACAATAATGCATTATATAGGGAAAACATATATGCAAAATAGGCAACACTGCATACCTAAATGTGCTTTTTAAGAGAAACGTGCTTAAATGCTGACAAATTTCCATGGGGACTTTAAAAAAGAAACCAATGAGGAAATGCAATGAACCAGATTTTAAATTGGAAAAATGAGAAACAGAAAGAAATGGAAACAGACAAATTTGCCCATCCATACCCAACTTTCCCAAAGAGCTGTATTCCCATGTGGGTAACCTAGGCCATACTTGCTTGGGGCTGATGGGAGTTGTAACTCAGCAGCATCTGAAGGGCCAAAGGTCCCCACATCTGCTCTACAAGTGCTGCTGTACTACCTTCTCACCTGTACAGGAGGATTGGTCCAACCATTTGAGCCCCAACCTGGGCCTGATGACAGAAAGGAAAGCATGGCAGTCCCTGCTGTGCCATTAATTCCTCCTAGGAAAGGGCAAATATGCTAAACAACATTCATTATATTTCTGTTGAAAGCCCATCAGTCCTACATTCAAAAGATGTGCAAGAGGGTGACTCCATAACCGGTGCAGTTAAGTAATCTCAGATTTAATCGTCTTCCCCTCTCTTTAAATGGTAATACCGGTAAGCACAGGGGGCTTCCCTGCTCACTCTACTGCCCTAAAGTCCTTCCCTGGCAGCAACACTGCTAGCACAAGCAAGGCAGAAAGAAGTCGCTCTGTGATGACTCCTTGTGAGGGAATAAGCCATTTATTACTTTGGTTTGGCCAGTCTTTAGCTGGGTCCTGGGTCCTTTTGGACTGTGAAACCGTTCTAGACATTCTGCTTGTGGAGTTTCCATTGCAGCAGGCAAAATAAAGTTGATGCTCTCATCCCCCAGAATGCCAAGAGAAAAAGTATTGCTCTCTTATCTCTCTCTTGGAAAATAACCTGTCAAAATATGTGTTCCAAGAGGGATTTTTCCTGCACAGAATGTCAGAATGACAGCCTTGACTGGTTCCAACAATATACAGAAGGCTGTGCTGTTTCCTGCCCATTGGCTCCCCAACATGGGGGAAAGGACTTGAACTCCTGCATATCACAAACGCTGGGCATATGGGGAGAAGTTCACTGAGAGGAAAAGGAAAGAATTCACGAAGAAATAAAGAAAATACTGAGAATAAACTACAGTATAAATCCAAAGGCATTCCTTTTAGGAATATTAAATAACAATATCCCAAAAGACAAAGTTAAGATTTTTTAAATATGCAACATCCGCAGCGAGAATATTGGTAGCGAAATATTGGAAAGGGAAACAAATACCTACTTGAGAAGAATGGCTATGTAAACTATGTGAATACTTGGAGTTAGCCAAATTAATGAACATAGTAAGACATAAATAAAAAAAATAGTGAAAAGGGAATGGGAATGTCTGAATGAATACTTTAAAAAAACAAGGTTCAAAGGTGAATATCTGGCTGAGTCTAGAATGACTTCGTGAAGAGAAAAGGGAATGAATAATGATTTAAAAAATAAATAAGATCAGATTTGAGATAATAATGAAATGCAGATAGATAAGATGAAACTGAAGGGAAGTGTTGTGTGGTTGGTGGAAGTCTTTATTTTGCATATTGTGAGTATGTAAAGATGAACATGGTGTTGAATAGAGGTTAGTCGAGGTTTTCTACACTCTTTTCTTACTTTTTCTTCTTTCTTTTTCACATAAGACATAAGAATATGTGTTTTGATTAGTAAGATGTTTTTTAGATGTGATGTTTAAAAAAAGGAGAGAGAGAGGGAAAGGAAAGGAAAAAGAAAAAGCTTGGAGCCTGATCACACAATTCCTCTTGGTTTTTCCAAGCACCAAGTAAGAGGATCATGTTCTCACAACATTCTAATGGTGTCAGAATGGGATCCCACCCCTCTAAATGGGTCCCAGCCACATTAGAGCTAGCAACCACACCGCGTATACAAGGGTGTGCCCTGTTGCAGGTTCTGACATGGAGCATGCATGACTCTGCATCGGTTTGGCTATGTTAGAAAGGACGATGTTGATGTGTTGTAGCAGGATTCCTCTTGAAGATTGGGTTGAACCAAGGAGGCAAGCATGAAGTCAGTGGTGTGAGCCTGGGTCTACAAATGCAGCAAAACAACCCCCTGAACAAAAAAGGCTACAACCCGGCTTACCTTCAGCATCCAGATGTTTTCTGTTTCTATGAAAGGGCTCATCCAGACTTACACTTGTCCTGCCTGCCGCTTGTCCTCCAGGAAAACTCAATCTTTACCACTGAGTCAGAGCAAACATCCATCGGGTTTTCCCCATGGATTGATAGTTGCTCCGATTCTGTGCTGAAGAATGGGCTTTCCTGGAGAAAACCACTTGGACCTGTGCTTTCTAGGCACGGGACAAGTGGGAGTGTGGATGAGCAAGGTTGAGCTTCTTTTCCCAGGCTGATGTCCATCTGTCATGGTCCCTAACACTGCCCCTCTTCAACTGAAGTGGTGGCAAAGGGTGGCAAATTATCTGTGGTGTTAAATGGGTGGCAGAATGCCACCAGTACAAAAACTCCTAGCAGGCATAGGCAACAATTCCTAAGAAGGATGGCTTCGTCCCTGGTTACTTTTCCTGCCTAGAGCCCAGAAATGGAAGGGCAGCTGCTAAGAAGTAGCAGGAAACGATTGCAAGAGATTTGGACTGTGCCGATCTTACTCAGCACCACATTGTTCAAATGCTTCCAGACTCAGTTGCTATATGCTTTGGAGTTTCATCTCCCTACGCTGCCACTTTATAAGCCAACGTACCTGCTGTGCTTCTTAGAGAGCAGGGCCTGTGCTGCCCTCTATTGGTTGCTTAGCAGTAGGGAACATTTCATATACTGTACAGTATTGCAAACCTGGGTTCCCACCACCCAGCCGCTGCATGAAGCCCACAGTCACGGAAAGGATGGAATCTCATCTCACCAACTGCAGGACAGTCTGCCTGCCTATCAGGCCTGGTTATACTAAAGGCGCTTCATCGTATTTTCTGATTCAGCGGGATTGGCTTTAACAGAGGAATTAGCAGGTGATAGCATTTACTGAGAAGCTTTCCCCCCAGCAGAATCCCTGTTTGAATAAGCTGCTGCTAAATGCACAGTGGCAGAGGCTCGTTAAAATGCTAGCAACCTTGTGCTTCAGGAGCTGTTCCTGCTGGTGACATCCTTGTGAGAACTACAGCCTACACAAACAGTGTGACATTCCCCTAATGAGAGTCCTATACATTTCAGCATCCAAGCTAAAATGTTGTTTGTTGTTTGAACATTGATATCCTGCATTTCTGTGATGAAATACTCTGGTCAGCTTACAGATAAAAATGCAAAATGCAACAAAATTAAAATAAGTCCTAACAGTAAAGTGAAACAAACCAACAGCAGTGAAACATCATCGTAAAAATTGCATCATCATCAGCACACTAAAATAACAGTGTGTCGAACACTGCTGTTCGACAGTGGAATTTGCTGCCAAGAAGTGTGGTGGAGTCTCCTTCTTTGGAGGTCTTTAAGCAGAGGCTTGACAGCCATATGTCAAGAATGCTTTGATGGTGTTTCCTGCTTGGCAGGGGGTGGGACTGGATGGCCCTTGTGGTCTCTTCCAACTCTATGATTCTATGATTCTAATAATAATAATACAACTGAAGATTTTGACTTAAAAGAGCTCCCCAGAATAGAGCAATCTTCACGGCCAATTTAAAAGTGGGGGTCAGGGCATATAAAGGGCTAGCCTAACAGCTTTGTCCCCTGCAGCCTGTCCTAAAAAATCCAAAAAAATTCACTTAGGCATGTGAAGTTCCTAGGTGGCTTTGAATAAATTGTTAGCTTTCAGGCTTCATTTCCCATGCAGGATTTTAAAAAAAATTAAAAATAATTGTTAAAGGCAACCTTGCAGGGCTGATGACTAAGAAGAGTTGTATAGTACAGGGCATGCAAGAAACGTAATGGAAACACATAATAAATACATTTTCAGCACAGTGAGGCTCCTAATAGCTCCAAGTTAAAAGCAGCTCATCTATTAGAAACAAGTGAAATTGCGAAGGTTTTGACAGACCTGAAATTATTTATGAGCATCTACAAGTGGCACCCCAGAGAGTGATTCCAAGCAGGAGGCATGTTTAGAAAAGTCCACACACATTTTATATTCTCAGTCGCTGAAGCCAATTCAGATTAATCATGCAAATAAATGTAACCCTTCTGACAACATCTGCGGCTGGACTTAGGGCTGGGTTATCATCAAATTTGGTATGAACCACCCAACTCAAATTCTTGGGTGTCTAAATAATGTTGACTGAAGGCTTGGAAGGCCATTCTCCCCAGTTGTGATGCACTGGGCAACAAACAGGCTGGTTGCAAAGGACACAGCACTTCATAGGAGCTTGGGGAAAGAACTTGTGAATCTGATGAAATGAAATGCAATTGCTGCATAAAGGGTATGTAATTTACCCATGTTGTTGGTATCAAATCACTGCTTTGAATGAGCAGAGCAACTTTCTTGAGGGAAAGAGAATGTAGGATGCACAGGCTTTTGCATTTCTGTTACTTTGCAATCACGGAAGAGGAAATGTATATGCGCCCATTGTGTGTACTTATATTTCCAGATCAGGGATTGTGTGAGTATTCCAATCTAAGAGTGAATAAAACATTTTAAAGCAGGAGTATACACTAACCACAGGGGCAGCTTTGGGGCTCAGCCTGAGCTATGTCTGTAGCCTAGTTTTGTCTCTATTCATTAGTACCTTGCTGGTTAGTTCAGTTGGTTAGAGTGTGGTATTGATAATACTAAGGTCTTTGCTTTGAACACTGTATGCCTTTGCATATCCCTGCATTACAGGGGCTTGGGCTAGACGATTTATTTATTTATTATTTTCATTTCCATACCACTTTATATTTTTAAGAAAAATCTCAAAGCGGTTTACAGCATATTTAACATCAATAAAGCAATCCAGAATCAAACATTTCTGAAGAATGTCAAATATAAAGTATACAAAATATTTTAAAAAATCCCTTCCAGTAGCACCTTAGAGACCAACTAAGTTGCATGCACATGAAAGCTCATACCAATGACAAACTTAGTTGGTCTCTAAGGTGCTACTGGAAGGAATTTTTTTTATTTTGCTTCGACTACGTCAGACCAACACGGTTACCTACCTGTAACTAGAAATAAAGTATACAGTCAAAGCAACATAATTAACAGGAAACTAAAATATTATCTTAAGTATATCTTTAAAATATGATTCTATGATTTTTACTCTTTCGCTCAGATCTATCACAAGTTCCTGAAGTAATTCCTGAAGCACATTGAAAGTAAACCCTTCTGCTATTTTTCTCTTGGACATCCTGCAGGTGGCACTGTGAAGCTTTCCCACGGCGTATCAAACTCAATGCAACTCAAAGGATACCCTGATTCGGAAGCGACATACTTTTTATGGCACAATCTTTCATGGACTCAAGCCCATCTGACAAAGTGGACTCTGGGCCACAAAAGCTGATGACATAATAAATCCGTTAGTCTTTAAGGTGTCACAAAACTTTTGTGGGGTTTTTTTTTTAATTCAGCTCAGAGCCTATAGACTTGACAAAGTGCTATTGTCAAAGTAAAAAAAAAAGACAGATTCTTTTCAATACCACCATCCCACAAGGGATCTATAAGGTGGAGCAGATGTTCCCTGTACATCATGGGTGGGCAGACGTCAGGCTTTCTGGTTCCATTTTATTTTTTACTAGAATCCTGAGGTCCACCAACTCGAGCCAAGCGCAAAACAGCAGCTCAGCCTGGCAGATGCATGTTGAGAATTAAGGATTGGGGTGCCACTGGACAGATGCTTAGGCCAGGAATTTGAGATCAGTACCAGAACCAAGCTCTCAAGTCCTTTCACACAATAATCCATGCCTGGTTTTCCCTACAAACATTCTGTTTCAGCAATCTAATTGAGAGGTTGTTGCTATTGTTAGACACTAGCCCTCAGGAACTTTTGCAGATTTACCACAAATGACCCATATAACTACCAGTAGATCCCAGTCTACCTTCCAGCTTCTACTTGTCCTCGTGCTTGTACTACAATGAGGCAAGACAGCAATCCAATATCTGCTGTAATAAAAGCATATTTGACTCCCATCATTGGGGTTCATTGTCATCTGTCCTGACAATTCATGGCATGTTGAGAAAGGCAAGGCAAGGTGCATGGCTTGTTGCTAACTGCTTAACCTAGTCCAGGCATCCCCAAACTGTGGCCCTCCAGATGTTTTGGCCTACAACTCCCATGATCCCTAGCTAACAGGACCAGTGGTTGGGGAAGATGGGAATTGTAGTCCAAAACATCTGGAGGGCCAGAGTTTGGGGATGCCTGACCTAGTCTCTTTCCCCCAATTTTGCAAGTTGTTTTAATAACAAAAACCTCATTGCACTCTAAGGCGGTAATGCGAACTCATCCTAAGTCTCTCCCATCATATCAGTGGCTCTCATATATTCTACAGCACCATTTCACCACTGCCTTAACCTTTTATTAATTTTTAATTAATTTATTATTTATACCCCGCCCATCTGGCCGGGTTCCCCCAGCCACTCTGGGCGGCTTCCAACAAAACAGAAATTCTAAAATACAGAAATCCATCAAACATTAAAATACAGAAATCCATTAAACATTAAAAGCTTCCCTAAACAGGGCTGCCTTCGACTACAAGCTTGCCACTTCCCTAATAGCTACAGATTTTCAGCCTGGATTCCACTTATTCCTAGTGTGGATCCAAAAGGAGACTTATGTCTGGTCTACAGTACCAGTCTGCTTCCTGTTTCTACACCCCAGCTAACATGCATCCTCCAAGAAGATTGGTATAAGGAATCATCCCCCTCCCCAAAGCCAGCAAACAGCATAGCTCAGATGAAGCAAGGCAGGAAACACCTGGGTTATCCAAAGCTAGCAAGCCTTCTCCAGACACAGGATGTAATCCCCCAAACAGTGGGCTTCCTGCCTTCCCGTGGAAGTGGGAGAAGGAAGCCCAGTGTCCCAGAGGTCAGAGCAGAACGCTAATGAAAGGGAACAGCATAAACACACTCACGGCTAACTGGAAGACAGCGCAGAATATGATAGATTTGCCATTGCAAGAAAATGTCTTGTTTACACTTCTGCTTGCCCCATGTCTAGAAAGCATGGTTCTGAGCAGTTTCCCACTTGTCCTGTGCTTTCTGGGCATGTTTCTGAGCGTTTTTGCATTGGCCCTGCAGCCCCCCCCCCCCCGAAAAACATGCTCTTTACTGCTGAATCAGAACAAACAGCAATCCACAGAGAGCGCAGATGCTGTTTGGTCCAATTCAGCAGTAAAATGTGGGTTTTCTCAGGGGGAAATGGTGGGGCAAGCAGAGGTGTGGATGAGCCCCAAGTCCTGCCACTCTCTTAGGCACGTGGGGATGTGGGTGGGAGAGAGCCTACACAGTGTCTGCTCCCAAACTTTGCAGCTCCTTCCCTAGAGACGTTACACTGACTCCCTCCTTGTTGTTCTTATGCCGGCAGGCTTTTGTTGGAACTGACTGTTTTTGAGGAAAGGGCTTCTACTAGTGCTATGCTGTTTTTACTTTCTCTATTTTTTATTATTAAAAAAAATCTATTATAGTAAAATTACTGTGGCCCCCCCCAAATACAGCTGGACTCCATCTCAGCCCCAGCCAGCTTGGCAAAATGGCGAGGGATAATGGGAGTTGTGATCAAACAACATGTGGAAGACCAAAGGTTAGCCCCTGTTTTAATGCGTTGGTTATTTTAATGTGTTTTAAACATTTCACTGTAAGCCTTCCTGAAAACGAATATCTAAAGTGGGGTATAAATCTCAATAATAAATTATTACTTAAAAATAATAAAGAAGGAAAGAAGCCATGGGGCAAAGTGCACAGAGCTGAGGACATAACAGTTTAGTTCATTGGTTTTAAATGTTTTATTGATTTTATCTTTATTTTTAATGATGGCTTGAGGGAGGCCTATTTGTTTTTAATTTCTTTGTATATTTTAGTTGTGATTAATATACAGTGGTACCTTGGTTCGCGAACGTAATCCATTCTGGAAGTGCGTTCGAGTTCCGAATGTTCGAAGACTGAAAACCGAAAGCGGAAACCTCAAAAATATGGAAAACTCAAAATGGAAGCCGCATTTCCTGACCGACCTCCAAGGCACATTTGAAAGCCAAGGCTTTTACTTCTGGGTTTTCAGTGTTTGAGTTCCAAAACGTTCAATTATGGAGGCGTTCGAAAACTGAGGTACCACTGTATAACTAAATTTGTTCACCGCCTGGAAAAAAATTTTTCTTTAAAACAAGTATGAAATAATAAATAAATAAATAAATAAAGACACTGAATTATCTAGAAATATAGGAAGCTGTGTTAGCCAAGTTGCATTTTGGGTTCTTCTAGCTCAGCATTGTCTACACACTGTCTGGCAGCAGCACTTGGGGATTTCAGACAGCAGCATTTCTAAGCTGTAGCTGAAGAAGTTGAGGGTCATATCTGGGACCTTCTGCACTGAAAACACGTGCTCTACCACTAAGCCATAGCTCTTATGGCTTGTTTATTGCCCAGGGCTCCAGTTTCTGTTGTACACTGGATATACTTTCTATTATAGAATCGTAGAATCATAGAGTTGGAAGAGACCACAAGGGCCATCCAGTCCAACCCCCTGCCAAGCAGGAAACACCATCAAAGCATGCTTAAAGACCTCCAAAGAAGGAGACTCCACCACACTCCTTAATAGCAAATTCCACTGCCGAACAGCTCTTACTGTCAGGAAGTTCTTCCTAATGTTTAGGTAGAATCTTCTTTCTTGCAGTTTGAATCCATTGCTCCATGTCTGTGTATTAGCATGATGGCAGGTAAGTGGAATTCACCCTGTTTCCTGTAAACAGAGGTGGAGCAGCCTGCAAAGCCAGCCCAGGTCATTCTTCTCTCTCGGGTGAAGGACAACATGGTGCCACCGACCCATTCCATAAGCCAACTGGACTGGCAGCTGAATATTACTTCAATACAAACAAGATAGTGTCCTTTATTGCACCTGAGGCTGGTTACCTCAAGGACGACCTACCTGGACTCTGAGCTCATCTTCTGAGGGCCTCCTTTGTGTGCCTCCTGCTTCAGATGTCCGGAGGGTGGCAACACGAGAACGGTCCTCCTCTGCAGTGGCTCCCCATCTGTGGAATGCTCTCCCCAGGGAAGCTCGCCTGGCAACTTCATTATACACCTCTAGGTGCCAGACAAAAATGTTCCTCCTTAATGAGGCCTTTGGTTGATCTGATTTACATCCTATACCTCTTTAAAATGTGGCTCTTTTAGGGGGTATTGAGTTGCTATTTTTATTTTTATTATGTATTTTGTGGTTTTATATCTTGATTTTATTCTGTGAATCACCCTGAGACCCATGGGTATAAGGTGGTATATTAATAATATTAGTAGTAGTAGTAGTAGTAGTTATGGGGGTGCAGATCAAGTGGCACACACAGCTCTCCAGCTCCTCCAACAGGAGGGTACAGTCAAGGGGGCCAAGGGGAGGAGGAGCTAGATAGGGAGGGGGACTACCTCTGCTGCTCCCTAGCATCTGCCATCTGAGGCAGTCGTCTCACACTGTCTCATGGTAGGGCTGGCCCTGAAAACATGCTATGTGCCACAGGGTTCTGTCTTGGGCCCAGTCTTATTCAACATCTTTATCAATGACTTGGATGATGGGCTTGAGGGCATCCTGAGCAAGTTTGTAGATGACACCAAAGTGGGAGGGGTGGCTAATACCCCAGAGGAAATGATCACACTTCAAAATGACCTTAACAGATTAGACAACTGGGCCAAAGCAAACAAGATGAATTTAACAGGGAGAAATGTAAAGTACTACATTTGGGCAAAATAAAAATAAAAATGAAATAAAAATGAAAGGCACAAATACAGGATGGGTGAAACCTGGCTTGAGAGCAGTACATGTGAAAAGGATCTAGGAGTCTTGGTTAACCACAAACTTGACATGAGTCAACAGTGTGATGCAGCAGCTAAAAAAAGCCAATGCAATTCTGGGCTGCATCAATAGGAGTATAGCATCTAGATCAAGGGAAGTAATAGTACCACTGTATTCTGCTCCGGTCAGACCCTCACCTGGAGTACTGTGTCCAGTTCTGGGCACCACAGCTCAAGAAGGATACTGACAAGCTGGAACGTGTCCAGAAGAGGGGAACCAAAATGGTCAAAGGCCTGGAAACGATGCCTTATGAGGAACGACTTAGGGAGCTGGGTATGTTTAGCCTGGAGAAGAGAAGGTTAAGGGGGGATATGATAGCCATGTTCAAATATATGAAAGGATGTCATATAGAGGAGGGAGAAAGATTGTTTTCTGCTGCTCAAGAGAAGCGGACACGGAGCAATGGATTCAAACTACAAGAAAGAAGATTCCACCTAACATTAGGAAGAACTTCCAGACAGTAAGAGTTCGACAGTGGAATTTGCTGCCAAGGAGTGTGGTGGAGTCTCCTCCTTTGGAGGTCTTTAAGCAGAGGCTTGACAGCCATCTGTCAGGAATGCTTTGATGGTGTTTCCTGCTTGGCAGGGGGTTGGACTGGATGGCCCTTGTGGTCTCTTCCAACTCTATGATTCTATGAGGAGCCAGGAAGTCTCACCAACAGAGACCTGTTATCATTGCCAGTTCAGACAATGAAGCTAGGGTGGAGGCAACCTTTGGAGTTCACATTGTATCTGTGATTGCTCTCTGCAGTTCAGGAGGACTTCCAGTCTCTTGGCAAGACTGTGGGTTTCTAACAGACAAACACTGTCAGATGTTTTGATCTATGCTTGCCAGGCAATCTGAGAACAAAGTGGAGGGAACAGCAAGTGGGTGACCTTGGTGAGATGTTGGATGGTGCTTGATGGCTGCTGGCAATCATTGCAGAACGTCTGTGCTACACAGAGCCAGTCTGTGTTCTGCCTCAGAGAAGGAAGAGTCAATGGAATAAGGGCCAGGAAACAAGCAGAATGGCAAGAAGACTCAGAAATGAAAGCCAAAAGAGGTCCAGCAGTGGGAGCTGAGGGCCACTCCCACCCACACACTGCATCTTTAAGTGTACACTTAAAACATTTGGAAATGTGTTGGAGGCCAGGGTGAAAATCTCTAAAATGAATGAATCAATGAATAAAGTTCCTTCCCTTGGCACCTTAGAGACCAAGTTTGTCGTTGGTATGAGCTTTCGTGAAGAAGTGTGCATGCACACGAAGCTCATACCAATGACAAACTTAGTTGGTCTCTAAGGTGCTACTGGAAGGATTTTTTATTTTACTTTGTTTCGACTACAGCAGACCAACACGGCTACCTACCTATAATGAATAAAGTGTACACCTAAACTTGTAAAACAGGAATGTGACAAATTCATACATCATCCAAGTACATGCATTGGAACCTTTTTAAACGTTTGGCTTTGGAATAGTTTTAATACTTTGCTGCTTCCATTGCATCCTCATTGTGCTGTACGGTAGAGCTCTTCTGGGTGGTGTGGGGCCTCTTACAGTCTGGCCAAAGAAGGTGTCAGAATTGACAGTAGCTAGCTGAGACTTGTTTGCAAGGCATTTTGAGGATGAAATTGCTTACATGCACTGGGTTCTTGTCTCTGCTGTTAACAGCAATTAAACCTCTAGTGCTGTTGTGTTGGATGAGTTTCACTTAGTAAGGCTCAAAGATGCAGAGAAGTAAAGGATGTGGACGAGGTGCTTGGATCAGGGCAACCACTTGAACTCTGCACACTTCCCCCCCCCCACCCCGGCTGATAAAAACTAGCAGGGAGGGGACAGGTGCTTAATGGCTCCTTGCGAGATGGGGTGGACCCTGCTTGCTTGAAAATCCCTTCCTGGATTTGGAAAATCCCTTCCTGGATTTGGAAAGTCAAGGAACTACCAGCCAGTTACCAATCTCCTCTTCTTGGGCAAGGTTCTTGAGTGGGTGGTCATGGACCAGATCCTTGCACTCTTGGAGGAAACTGATTTTTAGATCCATTTCATTCAGAATTTAGGCCCTGTTTTGGCACAGAAATTGCTTTAGTCGCCCTGTATGATGACCTCTGCCAGGATTGAAACAGGGGAAATGTGTCTTTGTTCTTGTCCTTGACCTTTGTCCTTGACCTCTCAGTGGTTTTCAATACCATTGACCATGGTATCCTTCTAGAGTGGCTGTCCAAGTTGGGGTGGGTGGTACCATTTTGCAATGGTTCTGGTCCTACTGGGATGTCCATTTCCAGAGGGTGATGCTTGGGGAGTGCTCTTTGGCTTCATGGAGCATTCAACTTCAGGGTTCAATTTTATCTGAAGGCAGCCCTGTTTAGAGAAGCTTTTAATGTTTACTATTGTATTTTACTGTTTTGATGGAAGCCACCCAGAGTGGCTGGGGAAACCCAGCCAGATGGGTGAGGTAGAAATAATAATTTATTTATTTATTTATTTCCCATGCTGTTTAGCATCTTCATAAAATTGCTGAATGGAGTAATAAATTTTTTAAGGTCTTATATAAATAATAAATCTTCATAAATGTACCAAGCAAACACATACATAAATATATAAACCACATGTCTGAAGCAGCACAGAAAGACAGTCCTGGAACCACTTTGACTCCCAAACTGACCAATGTTTCTCTGCAAGGGGGAAGGGGGGTGAGGGAACCTTTCCATTGTCTCAGGAATTAAGTAATTACCATCTCAAAGGAATGCCCAGACTACCAGATAAGGCATTATCAGATAACCTGGCAGACAGGAAAAGCAACATTCAAATTTCTGTTGTAGACCGCCTTTTCTGTGATGTAGGTATGATGTTTGTGGGGTGGTCTTGGGCTACACCCCTTCTGTGATGTATGTATGATGTATGGAGGAGTGGTCTTGAGCTCCAGGGCAGGGAATTTCAAAATGTCTATATAAGGGCAGGCACACCTTTGTTCTGGGTCCTCCTCCTCTCTCCTGTGTGTGAGGGGAGCACCCTGTTGCAACAGCTTTGATAAAGATCAGGCTTACTAGCTGCTTTGCTTCTCAATATTCTCTGGTTGGCCTGTGTTATTTTCTCCTACCGATGGAGAACCTACAATGGACACTAAAAGGGCTCTTGTGTACCCCATAAGGGAATAAGGGCAGATTTTGTTTACAACACTGGAGTTTTTGAGTGCATTGTCAGCAAATATGCTAATAACACACAGCTCTACTTCTCCTGTAAATCTGCAGCTGTGGCAGTCATTGTCTTGTCTCAGTGGACTGGATGAGAGCCATCTGAAACCCATCTGAAACCCTGGAGAGCCATTGCTAGTCAATCAGTACTGTCAGCAATACTGAGCAATGGTCTGACTCTGTATGAGGTAGCTTCCTGCACTGTAAGGTAACTTCTTCTAATCCGCTGTGTCCTGTTGGTGAAGTGGTGGCGGCCCTTGCCTGTCTTCTGATAGGAAATGCTCTATGGAGAGGAGGTGACCAAAATAGGAGGAGTCAAGAAGGAACAGTTGCGGTGAGTTGTGAGCAATGCCCCTATTTTCACCTGAGGAATGTTGGAGGGTATGTACACACATAACCAAGGGGCAGAGTTAAGGATATTTGGGCGCCGTGGTTCAATATCGCCATACTTTCCTTGTTTTTAATTTGAATTCTCCTAGCTTTTAGTGTTTACCTCCTAGTGCATTTCCAGCACTAGGTTTTGTTAACCTCTAAAGCATGTCGCTGTTAACGTCTGGATGTGCACAAACACCGCAATGGAGTCTCTGATCAGGAATTCTCCTGCGCTGTTTCTGTGATGGACTCTGATCAGGGAATGGCTCTGTTATACAAGAAGATTCTCCTTGCTTCAAAGCTCTCTGTAGTCCATTGATTTACGGCAGTAGAGTCAGCAAGGCCAGGCATATTCTGCTTTACAAGCGCTGGAACTGCTTCCCTGGTGTGGGTTTATGAGTGACTGACACATGAGAGAGGCTCCAGCAAATGAGGGGGAGGGAGGGGCTGCATTGGAAGCAGAAGTTAAAGTTTCACACAGTCAGTAAACAGAATTCCACCATGAGGCTGCAGACAGGGCCCAAGCAGTGATGTCACAGCAGGCAGAGGTGTGGCTGGCCTTCCACGTATCTAATTTTCCCATATATGGGCAGGGAGAACAATCGGACTTCTGGCAAGCAAATCAATAGAACCAGATGGTGGGCTCCCAATTAGAGATTAGGCGCATTCCAATCCAGCACAAATAGACCATCAATCATACAGGAAGGAGGTATTTATAGTCCCTATCACATTCCTTAATTAATTCAAAATGGCCAGGGCAGAAAACACAATCACAAAGGGGCGATCTCCTTCTGAGCTGCTGCCTTTCTTTGGCAAAGCAGCATTCCTTGCTCAGAGGGAGAGGAATTGGGAAGCCACAAGACAGATGTTGGCTGCATCGCTCTGTGCTATTTGGGAGTGAAAAGAGAGCTGTGCAGCAGAGAAGCGGAGCAATTCTAGCTACATTAGCATGTTGGTTGGTCCAGAATGTGAGTCTGCATATATCCAAGCTTCCCGAATGGGATCAGGCAAAGCCTCTCCAGACTGCTCCAATGTCTGGTCTTCAGCTGCCGAAAGATGTGTGAATGGAAAGTTGCATGGCATATCAAAGCAACGAGTGGAATTCAACGTCGGGCTGATACAGTCATTCCTTCAGCACAAGCCTTTCTGCTTGCCACATCGAACAATCTCCACTCACCTCGCATGCTGTTCTAGGCTTCCACCACCAGACTCTGTCTGTAGCCCCACCCACTAATGCACAAGACCAGCCTTTGCCAACCTGGTGCCCAGCACATGTTGTTGGACTACAGCTTCCATTTGCCCCTGCCCGCACGCTGAGGGGAGGTGTAGCACAACTGCATCTAGCAGTCACCAGGTTGGCGAAGGCCACACGAGAGCACCCCCATTTTTATCTGTGAAATCTGTTGGAGCTAATGGAGAACTGAATGGACGCTTGCTGTGCCATCCTGCAGCAATGGCAGCTTGGAGCACTGCTCAGGGGTCACCCATGCATTGCCTTGACCAAGGGTGCACAGATCTAAAGCTGACCATCTGCACAGGCAACTTACTGTCCCTAAAGCAGAAAAAAAATCCCTTCATCTTTCATGCAAAGAGAATTTCTCCTGACAGCCTCCAAAACGCTTTGATTAGTTGCAGATTCTTTGCAGAATTGTCCTGGAATGAGAAAAGATCCTCTTCAAAGCTCATGCTGCCCCCTTCCCCTTGCATAACCACCAGCACCTCTGCTTATTCTTTCCTTTCAGCATTTCTGGCCAAAATAAAAGAAAATGTCAACCTTCTGCTGTGCAGTCTCCTGTCCTAACAAGCTACTGCCACAAGCTGTTCCTACTGTCGGGTTTTGCAGAATAATATATAACAGAAATATTTCTAGACGCACAACAACACCATAACCATCAAGAGGGGAGGAGAAAGGAAGGGTGGTTTGATGATAAGCAGCTATAGTCAAGGGATCCCAAGGATATTGCACTGAAGGCAACGGTCAAAAGGTCAGGCAGGCAGGCAGGCAGGCAGTGGGCTTATCAAGAGTCAACCGTCAGAGACGGGTGGGTCATTGCTACTGACGGCTAGCCTTGGATGCAGACAATGTGGGTGCTATTCTTAGCTTTGACAAAAATGTCCAGGCTGGCCTTTGTATAATGCAGGGGTAGCAGTCAGTGTGGCACCCTCCTTTTGTTATTGGACACAACCCCTGCCAGTGTGGCCAATGATAAGAGATTATGGGAGTTGTAGTCCAGCTACATCCATACGGCTGTACGTTGGTTACCCCTGGTGTAACGTCTAGAAATGTGCTCTTGAAATCCTGTTTTGCAATAAGCTTGAAGCACTGGGTTCTGGAGCAGTTCCAGCTCAGCTTGGATTGTTGCACCATCTCCCCGCTAGATTCGGCCTGGAAGCCATGAAATATTGGTTGCTGGCGTAAACCTTATTTGTTTCCAAATAAACCTGTCTGCTTGAACCAACTACATCTGTGTCTTCTGCTGCCCATGAAGTATGCTACACTGTGCCAATTTCTGTCAGCTTCCTTGCTGTGTTATAAGGACAAAAGTCAAGAAGATGCAATCAAAGCCTACCTTAATGCAGGCAGCCCACCAAGAAAATTGCAGGATATTTGTTCCTTTAAATCTGCTTAATAAAAAAAAAACAAGCATCAGTATTTATATGAAAATGGAGTAACTCAGCCTTTCAGTGTAAGCTTTTTGTAAAATGACTGATAATTCTGGTAGGACTATCTTTCCAGTTCTTCCACTATTCCGGCTGGGCCGTCCTTCAGCATCCCTCTCAAAGCAGAGGAGTGTAGAGTTGAGGATTCTTACAGGTGAAGATGTGCTGATGGAGAAAAATGCCACATGAAGGGCTCCTCAGCAAACCACAATCTTTTCATCTGCTTCTGTGTGGTGTAGTGGTTAAGAGCGGTAGACTCGTAAACTGGGGAACTGGGTTCACGTCTCCGCTCCTCCACATGCAGCTGCTGGGTGACCTTGGGCTAGTCACACTTCTTTGAAGTCTCTCAGCCCCACTCACCTCACAGAGTGTTTGTTGTGGGGGAGGAAGAGAAAGAAGATTGTTAGCCGCTTTGAGACTCCTTCGGGTAATGATAAAGCGGGATATCAAATCCAAACTACTGTTCTTCTTCTTCTTCTTCTTCTTCTTCTTCTTCTTCTTCTTCTTCTTCTTCTTCTTCTTCTTCTTCTTCTCTCTCCTTAATGCTGTAGAGCGGAGTGACATAGTGGTCAATAGGACCTGGGAGAAATGAATAGAAGCCACAGTTGCCACATTCCCTGATTCAGCAGTGAATTTAGAAGTACATGGGAAATATCCAGGTGGCAATCGGATGGCGTATTGAGCATTTCTGGACACCGAAATTGTTTTCTAGCTCCTTTCTTATACAACAGTGTTTGGGGACAACTCAGGTCTGTCTTTATATTAAACCAGAAGCTGTGGCCTTATTTTAAATAAAATAAATGCACTCTGAACCTGCTCAGAGAGCTCTGTTGTCTACACCCACTTTTGAAAACAGGAGCTGCTTCTTACCAAAAGGAAAGCCCCTAAACACATGTGTTTAGATGGTGGGGTGGGGAGAGGTGGGGAGGAGAGGGGAGGGCATGCTTTGCTTCCCTCTAGGGACTTTCAAAGTGGGACTTTGGGGGCTGGCCCCATATTTACATTCCACTTTGTCTGGAGCTGCAATCTGGCCCCTTTCATCTTATATTAAATCACTCAAAAGAATCTGCCGTGAGGAGCTATTCAGGGGGGCCAGGAAAGCTGCTCTCTCTGTAAAATGTGATAAAAATCTTCCTTTATCTGATTCCAAGGAGAAGCCAGTCACAATATTTACACAAGCCTTATGTAGCGCCATTGGTCCCTATGGCCACAACTCTCTGAAACAGAGGCTGCACAACACACACACACCTCCCCACCCTCCCAGCTTCCAGCACTCACTGGCTGAAATTACTCACATTCCTGGGTTTACTACTTCACTTTCCCACCCAGAGATGCTGGCTGCAGCAAATCATGTTTCTTAGACTGTGGAGAGATCCTGTCAGTACTTGGAACAGTTGGGCCTTGAGCACTTAGTTGTCTGTCTCCATAGAATGTAAGCAAGATGTATTGTACTTGTACAGATGTTCAGCCTTTAGCAGCAGCCAACTCTGCATGGTGTTCCTATTGCTTCACTCTCTGTCCTGCAGCAAAAGCACAACAACACTGGCAACGTGACGTGGGCAAGAGGTGCCTTGCTGCAGTGGAGTTTGCCACACTGACAGGCCAAGGAAGCCCACCTAGCCCTTAAGAAACAAAGAAACAAACCATACAGTAGAGGAGTGGGTGGGGTGGGGGATAGAAAATGCACTGAAACTGTGAGGCATTTGCGTCTGAAATCCTGGCGTGCCATTGCTGGTCAGTGAAGACCATACTGAGCTAGATGGTCTGACTCAGTGGAAGGCAGCATCCAAAGAGAGAGAAAATGTTTTCTTCTTACACCATGCCATAGAATCATAGAGTTGGAAGAGACCACAAGGGCCATCCAGTCCAACCCCCTGCCAAGCAGGAAACACCATCAAAGCATTCTTGACATATGCCTGTCAAGCCTCTGCTTAAAGACCTCCAAAGAAGGAGACTCCACCACACTCCTTGGTAGCAAATTCCACTGCCGAACAGCTCTCACTGTCAGGAAGTTCTTCCTAATGTTTAGGTGGAATCTTCTTTCTTGAAGTTTGAATCCATTGCTCCGTGTCCGCTTCTCTGGAGCAGCAGAAAACAATCTTTCTCCCTCCTCCATATGGCATCTTTTCATGTTCCTCGCCACCTCTTCCTCTTTTTTCTTTTATAAAGTGCGACATGGAGACTTCATATAGTTGAGCCAAGAATTCTCCACCCCCTTTAATTTAAAGCAAAATGAACTTTTAATGGCAAAACATGGTGAGCAGAGTTTTGTTTCGCCGGTCATTAAGTATGGTTAGAACCCCTGTCCAATAGTTGCTTGGGACCTCTGCACACTCATGTTACACACAGGAGTCCGATAACAATGGTGCCACCACTGTCTGGGGTGAACCACATCCCACCAGTGCAGATTCAACCAGATTCCATCTAGCTGCAATGTGCATGCTGAAGCATGACTGGAAGCAAAGCGTCTGAGCCTCCTGGTCCACATTGCAACTTCTTGAGTTCCCAGTAATACCAAACTCCATGGGGAGGCCAGTGCAACCTTTGTTGTGTCTGCCCTCACACGCATGTAATCCCCACCTTACAGGTATGAGCCTGAGGTTACGCAGTGCATCATTTGCTTGATTCCAGGGCCTTCAAATCCAAGGTCAACCATTCTCACCAGATGTTATGAAGTTGCCCTTGATAATGATGTATTCAAACTCTGCACTATGTCCTTGTAGCAAATCTATAGAGCAAAGTGAGAATCATCACGATCTATACCAGTGGTACCCAACCCTGGTGCCTGGTGTTTTGGACTACAACTCCCATCAGTCCCAGCCAGCATGCCCAATGGTCAGGAATGTAGTCTAACATCATCTGGAGGGCACCAGTTGGAAAACTGGTATGTTCCTGGCTTATTTTTAAATGCCTTATTTTTTAAAAAAAGTGATTCGCTATCGTATCTCAAGCTGTTGTACACACCTCGAGTTTTGGTCTCATGGTGTCTTCCATGGGAGTAAACATCTCCCTAGACTAGAGTTAATTAGAATAAAAAGATTTGCTTGAAGCCACTTCAGTTCCCCTTCTTTCTTGTATCTTGGATTAAGCTGTTCTGCAAGGATCAAACTTTAAGCAAATTTGTTGGTTTATCGATTGGCACCCCTCTGATCCCCGGGGCTTTCCTGATAAAGTTTTCCATGGAAGCTGTCCAGAAACCTGCCTGGGGTGTGTTCAGTTTTCAGACATGTTCAGCCTATCATTGCTGGGAAATACGTATTCACATGTTCCTGATTGGGCAGCCTGATATTGCCTGCTTGCCAGGAGGCAGAGCTGGGCTTTTGGTTTGCATGTCTGAAATGAGAATGCATCTTTAAATTATCCGGGAGAATCACATTAAAATAAACAACTGCCTCATTTAGTCCTCTCTGGTTAAGTATTTTTAATTATACAATTGTTTGTTTTCAGTTGCATATTCTAATGCCAGGGATGGGGAACCTGTGGTCCTTCAAACGTGTCTGGACTTCAACTCCCAACAGTCTTAGACACATAGCCAATGATGGGGTTTTTAGCTCAACATCTGGAGTGCCACAAGTTTCTTATCACTATTCTAAATAAATATTTCCAAGGAATACAAGTTCCTGATATCTGCTCTGGTTCTAAATCAAGGCTCAGTTTACCATGTTATGCTACTGCTATAGTCAAGCTACTAAAAATGTGTTGCAGCCTTTGAATGAACAATGCAGACAGAGACTGGGAAGCCAAGAAGTTTAGGGCTCAGACCCCATGGTACAGACGCGGTCCAGGGTACATAATCTTGACTGATAGACCTACTGCTAAGTAATACAGTCATACCTTGGTTTAAGTACACTTCGGTTTGAGTACTTTCAGTTTAAGTACTTCGCAGACTCGTCTGGAACAGATTAATCCACTTTCCATTACTTTCAATGGGAATGTTCGCTTCAGGTTAAGTAGGCTTCAGGTTAAGTAGGCTTCAGGTTAAGTACAGACTTCCGGAACCAATTGTGTACTTAAACTGAGGTACCACTGTACTGTAGTGGGTGACAGTTTCCAATTTATAGTATATGTGGGTTTAGTAATAATGCTAACACTGAAGAGACTAACTCCTTTCCAAATCTGACTTAACAAGAGATCTCTGAGGATACTAATTGAGAAGAAGAGCAAGAACTTTCCACGAGGCTTCAAGTTGTGTCGCCAGGGCCGTCTTAAACGCCCCTGCCGCTGTGGTGCGCCGGATCTCTCTGGCGCCCTCCCGCCCCGTTTCCCAGCGCGGCGGGAGGGCGGGCGCAGCGGCGGGCGGGCAGGCACAGCGCAATCTCTCTGGCGCCCTCCCGCCCCGTTTCCCAGCGCGGTGGGCGGGTGGGCACCGCGCGCAGTGCGGCTCCCACAGGCGCAGCTGCGCGACGGATCGGCCGATCCGCCGGCCAGCAGGTGGCCGCAGCTCGCGGCGCCTTTCTGGCGGGCCGGCGCCATGGTGCCCTGCGCCACCGGGGGTCTACCTAGAACCGGGCCTGTGTGTCGCATTAGACCATGTTGGTTCTCAGCTCCTCCAGAAATCTGGGAATTCAGTGGCTTCAGCAGCAGTCAATCGGAATCATCTTACAACCCGATCCAAGCACAAAGCTCATATATGCACATATATGCCACCTAAGGCTCAATCTCTGGGTTTCCCACAAGGTTGAGCTTGTCCACCTTGAAGTCAAGCATTGCATTTCAGAAGGTCTGGTATTCCTGCCTGCAATATTAGCAGGCAAAATGCATGAGAGGTAGACGTCATCTAGCAGTGCAACACAGCTCCAAGCAGAAAGACAACAATGGTCCTCCACTGGTCCCAAGAGAAGTTGGAGAAAAGTGACTCTTGAGGCATGCAGAGTATATACAGTGGTACCTCTGGTTAAGAACTTAATTCGTTCCGGAGGTCCATTCTTAACCTGAAACTGTTCTTAACCTGAAGCACCACTTTAGCTAATGGGGCCTCCTGCTGCCGCCGCACCGCCGAAGCACGATTTCTGTTCTCATCCTGAAGCAAAGTTCTTAACCTGAGGTACTATTTCTGGGTTAGCGGAATTTGTAACCTGAAGTGTTTGTAACCTTAAGCGTTTGTAACCCGAGCTACCACTGTACTTGGGCTTGAGGACAGAACATAAAGCCATGTCTATAAAGCCATGTCACTCATAGCCTTCTGGGTCCACTCACACACACACAAATTCACAATTCCAATGAATACATAGTCAACATGCTTCCTGACACCCAAATATACTATTCTTGCGTCCTACACAAGCAGACCTGACTCCCTTCTAGTCAACCAATTGTCTATGTCAGTTCTTTGTGTGCTTGAGCAAATGTCAGCTGAGGCAGAATGGAAACGCACAGATTATTTCTATTTCTGAATGTGTAGCCTGTGTACATTGTGTACTCAGCTATAGGGAAGGAAGGTGGGGTTCAGCATTGCACAAGCCTTTCCAGCTCAATGGGGACAGGCTGAGGGCTTGGGTCTTTGAGGCCCCAGGGAAGCTCTGGCATAGGAACCAGAGTCCCTCCATTAATCCCTGACTTCTCTGGCTCAGCTAGTAGTAAGCGATCCTGAATAACAGGAAACTCCCTTGACAAACACCCTGTCTACTTCTGCATTATTCTGCCTATTATAGGTGCCCCATAAGAAACACTATTTTGACTTGCCACAACAAACTGAGAAAAAGAATGCACATCTGGACACAATCAAAGCCGAAGCATCTGGCTGACCTGGCGAGAACAAAGGGAACAATATTTCTCTATCACTCTCTGTTCTCTGCAGTACGGTAGGAGCAGGGCTGGGATCAGCCATTGCACAAAGGCATAAATGAATCAGAATCGGTGGGCAGGCAGGAGCCTAAATACAGAGAGAAAAATGGAAATCCCCCCTCTCATGCTGGTTGGTTTATTTTAGTCAGGGCAGAGATAAGGAGAAGCTGCTTCCATATGTGACATTACCAAGCCCTGAAAAGTGAGGCTACTGGAAGGATTTTTTATTTTTGTTTTGGCTGCGTCAGACCAACACGGCTACCTACCTGTAACATGCATTAAGTATGTTTTGTGTGCTGGTAAAACTGGCGCCCATGCACTGGGATTGTCTGTGTCTTTGCTGGTGTTTGCTGGTGAGCATACATGATGTGAAGCAGGCTATACGCAATTCATTTATCTTCAGCTATAATTTTCCCACACTGCCTGGCATGGCAATGTGACACCCAACAATTGTACTAGGTAAGTCAAGATCTCTCAGGCAGCAGGCAGCATTTATACCATATAAACCGGCAGCTATATTTGCTGGCTAAGCCCTTGGAAACTAGGAAATGCCAAGTTTAAGGCTACTCACACAAGCTGGATAAGGTTCTCCTGCTCATGGCTTGGGTTGCCTGAGCCAGGACTCAAGTGGTATCTAAGCCATGGCCTTCAGCTCAGCAGTTCCTCCATAAAGCCCAACCCCCTGTATTATTTTTAAAATAAGTGGCTTTCATGTGCAATAGGAGCTGGCAGAGGACAAACCAAGCCACTGATCAGTTTCTAGTGGACCACCTAGCACACACTGATGGCAATGGGGACTGGACTAGGTGGGGTTTGGACTGACAGAACAAGGAAATTCTTGAACAGTGAAACCTCTGGATGACCTAGATCAGCCATGTCTCATGATTAAGGGATCCAAAGCATGCACTTTTGCGTTGTGAACTTATAACACATTGGTGGATTCCAGTGGAGGTACAGCAGCAGCAGTAGCAGCCAGCCCCTCCCTGATGCAGAAGATGTAAATAAACTACACTTTATTCCTCTAACAACGGAAACCTGCCTAACCTGAAGCCTCAGTTTAACCAAGCAGGATGAAGTAGGGCATTTAAAGTCTTCTCCCTCTAATTTTCCAGTGAACTCCCGTACCATGAATAATTGGAGAAAATGGCCTTTCTTAGCCCTCACAAACCAAGCAATCTCATCACCGTGTGCCAGGAGGGTGTTGGATAGGATTCTCTCCTAGACACAGTGCCGCCTGTTCTGCACTGGGCCTGTGCTGTACCTGGCTCTGCAACGATTCCCTGTAAGGAGCGGGCAGTTGGCAATTTATTCTCTGTGACATGTTGGCTTCATGTGCTCACCCAGTCTGTTAACTCTTTCAACATTTAACACGCACCCTGATCTTGCTTTAAATCGGCGGCTTGCATTTCAGCTGGTACCTGAAGGGTTAAGCAGCTGGCTTTTTCCAAGACAGAGGAGCACAGCAGTTAATCAGGGTGGAATTTGGCTTAATTGCACGTTGACAGGAGTGCTTGATGGCAGCTGACCTTCAACAGGGATATGAAACGGCAAATATTTATCCACATGGCAGCAGATCTGGTGCTCTCCAGCCTTGCCTCCAAAGAATCAGGGGCAGAGGCCACTGCTTCTTCGGCGCTGTCCTGACTGGCAGTGGAGAAAGGAAGTACAAGCTGCACAGAGGTTGAAGCAGCTGCAGCAAGGACTCTTGAAAGGAGGAGGTTAGCAAGCAGGCAGCGGGGAAGACGTACTCTGGAGTGCCTTTGTGCAAGGGGAAATGATACCCTTTCCACATAGCAGATTGCAGAGGGCCACTTCGCAAATACAGTTGTACCTGGAATAAGTGCTAACCATGGCTACCCATTGGACTGAAAAGCACAGCATCCTCCAGACTGACTTTACTAAAGTGGCTTCATGCTGAAAAGCAATTACAGAGAATATATGACTCTCAATGCTCTAAGTACCACCATACTACTATGTAGGTTCAACAGGGCATTCAGGTTGATCACATCAATACACCAATGCAGTTGGCTTTGCAATGCTCCCATTGCTCAAGAAGGTAATGGGATGTCTTAGGAAACTTACTGATTTGGCCAAAGGCGGCAGAGCGGTATAGTCTACAAACATATGCCCAGACCTCCTTTCCTCTTTTTCACCCCAGTGATTTCACACCTCAGGCAGCATATAGCAGACTTGTACTTCAGACTTGTACTTCAGACTTGTACTTCAGACTGCAGAGGGGGGATATCACACACACACACACACACAAACACACACACACACACACACACACACACACACAGCAGACACCTCAGGGAGAACAATTCTAGCCTATTCTTCCCTCTGCTGTGCTACTTTTCTCTTCCAGGGTGTTTGGAACAAACTGCAGCCTGGAGTACAGCAGCCTGTTCTACTAATTCTGCTTCGTGTGCAGACCTGTCCTTGTGCAATTTCCATTCAGTGAAGACAGGTCTCTTCTGCCAGTGCCTGATTCCAAACAGGCCTTTAGGAGAATAGTGTCTGTTGCAAAAAAGACACCTAAAGAGCTGTGGTTTTTTATGGAATAAGAGATTTTTTGACCTTTAACTTAAGCAGTACCTAGAAGCAAAATACACTTGACTTCTGGTAGTGCTGTCACCAGAAACTGTCTGGTTGGAGATGAGCTATGACAGGGCCTTTTCAGCGGCACTTCCCCATTTGTGGAATGTTCCCCATCACTCTCATTATTGACTTTCATGGGAAATTTAAACACATTCCTCTTTAACCAGGCATTTGATGTCTGAAAGACACTGTTCCTGGCAACTCTGAAATAAGTGTTTTTGGCAATGCTTTATTATAGTTGCATTTGCCACTCTGGGGTCTTGGGGGGTGGGGAGGGCAGGATATAAACTGAATAAATAATAATAAACCTCAACAAGGATCAGTGGGTCTTCAGAGCCTTCATTAGTAGCCTCTTTTCACAGAAAACAACTTTTCCAAATGTGACTCCCCATCCCCACCAAAAAACAAACAAACCTTCTCCCTGCTCATCCAGATGCTGAGAGGAGACTTTGAGACAGGAGTGGGCAACTTGAGACCCTAAGGCCACATGCAGGTAACTTTTCAAATTACACCCAGCCCTTCAAGTGACTTGTTCAGACTTCTGACAAGAACATTCTGTCTCTTCCCAAGCCATAATTCTACTTGGGGTGGGGGAGAGAGAGGGTATCCAACCCACTTTTGGCTCTGGCCCTTCCCACTGTTGACACGCCACTGGCTCCCGCCCCCTCTCCCCCCCCCATTACTCCCGAGGGAATGAGGCTCTTGACAACAAAAAGGTTCCCCACCCTGCTTTAAGCAAAAACCTCTGAGAGAAAAGTCTGTTTGAGAAAAGCTTGACAAGACTTTGAGGGGTGGGTAAGAGTTGATGCATTCAGGCTTTGACAACTGGAAGGGAACGAGCCAGACCTTCCCTCCAATTTGCCTCAAGTGATATATTTGGCAAGGTGTTTTGTTCACAACTCTCCCTCATGTTACAGGATTACCCGACTACTGAGCACAGAAGTTGCTGCCCCACATCCCCGAACCTGTTGCCCCATATCCCCAAACTTGTTTCAGTCCCACACGCATCCTGCCATATCTTAACTCCTGTCAGAGCTTAGCTGTGCATTTCTCGCAGACGAGGTTTGGGCCCCAGCCAGGCGTTGTCTTAAATGTTACCAGAAAGGGGCTGGCGGGGATTCAGCCGTAATTCATTGCAGATCCCATATACGTTCAAGCTAGGGATGGCAAGCGGCCTCCTTGGGACCCTGACAGAGAATTTAAATTAAAAATAACAAATCCGGAGAAGCAAAATTCTTGACATGTATGTGGATATTAAAAAATGCCACTCATTTCTCCTAATGCAGACCAAGAGCCACTGTCTTCAGCTCACAGACCGCCAGGATAGTCATGATGCTTAGGAAGTGCAGGCGCTGCCAGGAGGCCATTTTACTGCCACTGATGGTCACCTGGCACATCACATGCTTCAGTGAGTTTCACACATTGAGAGAGAGAAACCCTTTGGCTCCAGATCAGCCTTTCCAGTCAGTAGATAAGACACTAAGGAAAAGATCACTGGTGTACATATCACAGACACTGCTTAGAATTGCTATGGTGTGTTCCTGGCACTGAGTTGCTTTGTCTTCTCACTCACTTGCTGTGCTCTCTTTTCCTTAACTCCTGAGGCAGCTCAACTAAGAAATCTGAGGGCTGCACATTACAGCTGAAGACAGGAACCTCTCTTGCCAAGTACTATGGGGTCCTCAGGAATGTACTTAGCCCAGGTCCATCCATAAGCCTTTTTACAATGAAAGTGCTACCATGATTCAGCCATTGGGATGTTTGATCCTGCCTGTTTCTTAATGCCAGGAATCTTAGAAAGTTAAGACTGGATGATGATAAAATCATTAAGCTCACGCTCCTCTTTTGTGGCAAGACTATTCACCCTGGTCACATATTTTCATCCGGAGGTCACTTCACTCTGGTCTCTGCTCTTACACAATAGAATACCGACTGCTAAAATCTTGGCATCCTAAGATTCCTTCAGACCACTGGAGGCATGCATCTAATCTAAGAACTATGGCTTCATAGTCACGCCTCTAATAGTTCAGTGCGGAAAAAGTGGCTGAGGCCCAAATTTTTTGATGGCAAGTCCTGCAATCTGACCATTTCTTTAGGTAGTAAAATGAAGTTTGGCCTGGAACCAACTACTCCTCTTCTCCAGCTCCAAACCATTATGAGTGCAATGTTAGCAGCTGAAATCTAAATATTGGTTGGCTAATTAAACGAATGTGTGATCCAATCAATAATTAAACTTAGTTCGATTGTTGCTGCCAGCTCACATTTCAAATGGACAAATCAAAGACTCTCCAAGTTCCATTGGCTGGGATAGATTTGGTCTCGATGAAGGTACTGGTGGCATCAGAGGCTGTGTACACAATGCAATTTTAAAGCACATTTTAAATATCTGAAGCACATTCTTTTCCTCGAAGAATTCCAGGCACTTTTAGTTTACTCCTCAAAGAGTTGAAATTCTCAGCAACTCCTTACAAATTAAAGTGCCCAGAATTCTTTGAAGGGGAGGATGTACTTTGACTATGCCTTACAAGTATAGTGCGTAAACAGCCTCAGCTCCTTAAGTCATTGAGATTAGGTAATGACATTGAATTTATAAGGGCAAGCATAGGCAAACTCGGCCCTCCAGATGTTTTGGGACTACAACTCCCATCATCCCTAGCTAACAAGACCAGTGGTCAGGGATGATGGGAATTGTAGTCCCAAAACATCTGGAGGGCTGAGTTTGCCTATGCCTGTTTAAGAGAGTACTCTTCATCCCCCTACTACGGGTGATAATCCTGTATCATTGATTCAGGTTATTCTCCTGCCCCACCAAGCACTTGTAAAGATGAGCTCCAGCAATCTGAAAGCTGGGTCGCTCCAACATACTCTGAGCCCTCCAGTGAGTCTTTATCCAGCCAGTTTTGTCTGGGACTGGGGACCCCAACACAAAGAGTTGACTTCTTAACACAACTCTAACGCAACATGGAATAATTGAGTGCCTCAGAGAACTATGTTAGCTTGTCATGCTAGTGGCACACAATCATTAGCTGTATGCAACTCAATGGTATGACCAGGAAATGTCCTACTGTCTGAACATTTATGTTCAAACCTGGGCAGCTGGACATCCATCAATGGGCAACTGCTCAACCACTGATGAATAACTCCAGCGAAATTCCATGCTCTGGCCCCTGCTGCTTCTACCCTGACTCACTCCCAGCTTGTACCGTGTGCTATTTTTGCTGATCTGACCTCAGTTTTTCAAAAGCATAGCCCACTGCTATTGTGCAATCCCAAATAAGAAACCTTTCCATTCCTGTTTTAGCTGCTATGCAAACTTTCGGGGGGGGGGCTATCTTCCTAGAAAGATAATGAAGTTCAACTCTATAAAACACACAAAAGAAGGAACCCTCACTTTCCCCATTGATACATAAGAGAATATAAGAGAATAGAACAGGCTTCATTTGTGAAATAAGGTTAATGATTGTTGTTGTTGTTTAGTCGTTTAGTCGTGTCCGACTCTTTGTGACCCCATGGACCATAGCACGTTAATGATATCTGAGTGCAATTTTTGTCTTAAACAGAAAAGTCAGATATTCAGCAAGAAGGCTAACATTTTAAAACTTATTATTGGACAATTCTGTCTGAACATTAGGAAATTTTTGTATGTGTTTTGAGTTCTGGTTTTCCCCCAACCCAAAATGATGAATCCTGGATTCTTCCTCCCCCCCTTTACCCTTTCCAATAAAAAATAACCAATAAAAATAACTTTTAGCTAAGTGTTTTTCACCGAAGCCAAAAATGGCCATCCAAACTTGCTTTAGGACAACTGAGTTCCATTCTGAAAGGTTCCAGGACTAAAATAGTATGTCCATCAAAGAAACATTCCAATAGTAGGCACATCAGCTTGAATTAACACTCATGATTCAATACCCCAGGAAGAGAGACAACCAGTTGAGCAGAGAAGTGAAGTGACTCGCATGGACTCAAATGACGAGTAAGGAATAACAGAGACAAGAATTCTGACACCGTCTTTGTAACCCCTGCAGAGTTCTCCACAACACAGTGAGGTCAAACCATTCCT
Organism: Zootoca vivipara; assembly: GCF_963506605.1. Classification (NCBI taxonomy): domain Eukaryota; kingdom Metazoa; phylum Chordata; class Lepidosauria; order Squamata; family Lacertidae; genus Zootoca; species Zootoca vivipara. The sequence goes on along the minus strand of NC_083277.1, from coordinate 85,366,438 downwards.
GTTTAGTTCCAGAGTGATGCCAAACCAGGTTATTATAACTTCCACGGCCATCCCTGAAATGTGTGGCTCTGCATTACTGTGCATTTAAGGTTATAATACTTCTTACATGATGAACCACACAGCAGGAAATAAAACATGTTTGACTAGTTATCAGAGAGATCAAAAAAATCTTAGAATTGTAGAACTAATTTAACCTGTAAGAACTCGACCTGACAAGCCACTTCTGTCACTTTCCTAGGAAGTGTGGATGGGTAGTCCTAGTGGATATTTATTGGCCATTTTCAGACCGTTGCAGAGAATGCAGGGTGACTATTGTTTAGAACACCACAACACACACGTAACTGGCTGTAAAGTAACGTAACATTATATGTAATAAAACTGTGATTTAATCATAATATATTTAAAAAATTGCAAAGCACAGTTCCTGATGGCAATTAAATATCATGTTATTTCCAGGAAATTTTTCAGTAGGGTTTTTCAGCCGAAAGTAGTCCACAGGAACGCAGAAGTTGCCAGTCAGAGACGCTCCATATCAATGACCATTGAAACTAAGCTACAGTATATAGAAGCAACCCCTGCAATGGGGCAGGTGCAGGCAATTAGAATTAAACATTGACTGTTTAATTCTAATTGCCTGCACCTGGAAACCTTGTCGCTGAAGAAGCCCAATGGGCGAAACGGGTGTATCCTGAGAACTGGTCTAACATCAGCTGCCTTGTTGTTACTAAGTAGTTCCGTTTGTTACACTCTCTTTTTTTTTAAAATATATTTTTATTAATTTTCCAATTAAAACCAATTATATCACATTCATTATTTCAAATTATACACATATATATATCAATCAAACCGAATGTTATGCCAAATCGTCTAAAGAATTTTTTATTTGGGTTCCCATGCTTCAAGAAATTGGGGATTCCTCGCAACCGTCCACTGCCGTCTTTTTTCTAAAGTTCAAATCGTCCTCCAAGTTCATAATAATCCAGATCTTCCCCTTACAGTCACATAGATGTTTTCCACTTTCAACCGGTTGTTTCCCAGCTGCTGAGATAAATATCAAACAAGGTTTCACAAATGTTCTTTCTCCTGTGTGGGTTAATCAGTCCAGCCTCCCCATAAATCTTCTTAGTCTGGAGCTCCCTGTTGCGTCGAAGCAGCGCCATCTTAAAAAGCTCAAATCACTTTCGTTTTCTCTCATAGCCATGAAGATTAACGATCTTAATAAAATTTACAGCTTTTCCAGGCAGAAGACCCAAACATCAAACCATAAACTCTTGGTAAATTAATGGATCTCCCTGCCCTATAGCTGCCCTATAGCTGAACTTAGCTTCAGGTCGCTGCTCCAATTCAAAGTGCGTCACAGCTCATAAATCCTCCGAACGCGTCCAGGACTCCTTCCGTCCGACTAGGGGGGGGGCTTTTCTCATCGGCAACTCCACATCTTTAAAAAATATGCTCAGTAACAACAGTTTATAAAGTTCAACTCACACAGTCTTTTGCTTCTCTTTCACTCCAAACAAGCCAGGACATCGCGTCTGGGAAGGTACGAAGTAACTCATATAAAGAAAAATAAAGAAAAGACTCCATTCCCTTATCGCTCCGTCCCCATCAATCCTTCTTCCAGATGATATACAGCCTTTGACTCCTCTCCCTCAGCAGCATAAATTTCTCAGCAGTAAACAGCGCTTCTTCCCCTCCTTCTGAAGTATGTCCATAGATTTAATCCTAATTATCTTCTTTAACCATGGAAATCCCCGCCATGCAGATTAGCGTCCGGGAGTCCTGGCCCTCGTAAGTGCTTTTCAGCCCAAGCTCCCCCCACTCCATAAACAGTCGGAGTGGGTCTGGGAGCATCGCGGGCCAGCGGCCCCTCTCTGTAACCCCCGGAGAGGGTAGGGGGTTGCCATTTACTCCCCTAGCAACCGCCAAATTCCTCACGAAGGTCAGAGGGATGGAAAACAGGTCCGCCATTCCTGCCGGCGGAAACCGGAACCAGTTCCCGTTTGTTACACTCTCAAGACATAGGATGATGCAGAAGATACAGTGGTACCTCTACTTACGAATAACTCTACTTACGAATGTTTCTACTTACGAATGGAGCTCCGTCCGCCATCTTGGATGCGGTTTAGATAAGATTTTTTCTACTTACGAATTTTTAGATAGGGTTGCTTCGACTTACGATTTTTTTCTCCCAATGCATTCCTATGGGATTCGACTTACAATTTTTTTTGACTTACGAATGTGCGTTCAGAACGCATTAAATTCGTAAGTAGATGTACCACTGTATCAGTATAAATGAAATCACCAACAGGAACTGTACATTGTAATCTTTGGACTTGACAATCCTTGGACTTTACGACAATAAATACATATAGAAGGTTAATAGTAATATGATATGTTATTGCTATTAGGAACTGTGCTTTGCAATTTTTTTGATATGACGATTAATTTAGTTTTATTGCATATACTGTAATGTTATGGTTACAGGTAGGTAGCCGTGTTGGTCTGGGTCGAAGTAAAATAAAAAAATTCCTTCAGTAGCACCTTAAAGACCAACTAAGTTTTTATTTTGGTATAAGCTTTCGTGTGCATGCACACTTCTTCAGATAATGTTATGTTACTTTACAGCCAGTTACGTGTGTGTTGTGGTGTTCTAAACATGATTTATGTAATGAGGCAATTGTGGTGTAGGGTGACTATTGTTGCCAGAGATTTTTCAAGATAGTTGTATATTAATTAGCTATCACTATCCCTACATGGAAGTGAATACTTGGCATTAGATCTAAGACCATGCACATAATAGCAATGGAAATGCAGCAGCCCAACACATTCCTTCATTGCTGTTCTTTGATCTGTATCAGAGATCAAATCCTGGCAATGTGCTGCTAAAACTTGGTTGAATGAAACACAGAGTACTCCAGGTATGTTCACATTAGTGACTTAAAATGCAGTGAGGTCATCCCCTAATGTGCTTAAAAAGTCTACTTTGATGGTTCAGTGTACTGTAAAACATAGGAGCCAACTCCTGGGGGCCACCCCCCCCCAGTTGATAGGCATTGCAATTCAAATGGTGTGTGTGCATCGTCCCATGTGATTTTGTGCGGTGGGGCTTATCTGCTCCCCCCATATTTTATTCAAGTTGGCACCCCTGCTGTAAAATCAAATCACATGCTCTCCTGCTACCCATTCAATCTAACAAGAAGCACTGTTGAAAAATGCATCCATAGAATGGTCTTCCCTCTTACGCTTTTGTCTCACATTTATTTGGGGGCATATGCTACTGGCAAAAGATCTATGGTCTTTTGTGGGACACCTGACAGAGGGCCACCTCTCTCTTCTTTTTCTCTCCGAGGGACCTAGCCACCATGAGCAGGACATGTCTAGGCACACTGCGAACACATGTGCTGTTTTGGACAAAGTATGTGAAGAGCAGGTTTCTGAGTGCAAAAACTGAACTCCCGTCACCCCACAAAGCAAACTTTCACAGAAGTCATAGCCATAAATCAGCACAAGGCATTTAACAAAACTTGGATCCCTCATTCTTTTCTAAGCTCTTTATCTCCAATACACTCCCTGGAAGTTAGTTTCAAATTTAAGCGTAATCCAAAGGGATTTTGCTGTTGGCCTCCAGGTTCTGTATGATGGTGTTGGCACTAAGAAGGAAATGTGAAAACAGTTGGGAATGGAAAGAGTTCTTTGGTCCACTGTTGCACAGACTTGTTCACCCCACCATATATGACCGAATCCATTTCTTCAAGGAAGTAAAAGGAGCCACACCACCGGCTCCCCTGCTTCTGCAAAATCTTGCTCTATTTAGGTTATAAATCCAGCTGGCTTCCATTCCAATTGTAGGCAGCAAAAAACTCCTACTAAAGTCAGGTTTATAATGTAATCTATCATTTGAGAGCACATAAAAAATGGAAAAAGCAAGTCCTTGTCTCAACCCACATATTCTTTCCTTTTAAGAATGCTTAATTTTTTAAAAAAACATATATTGTTTGTTTCCATTGTTTAATTAGTTTCCATTGCTTTAACCCAAAACAGTATATTACTTGACATTAAAGGAGCATAATGTTCACAAAAAATCCTATGAAAGTTCAGGGCTGGGTGGCAAAGATGAATCAAGATTACTATTATTTAGAATAGTGTTTAGTATTCAAAGTACTTCACATACATTCACTTGTTAAAATGTTTACAAGTCTCTGTAAGGTTGATCAGTATTGTTACTTCTATATCATGGGTGGGAGATGCGAGTTCAAGAGTGCTTTAAGAATACATGGTGAATTCATGGTTGACACAACATTTAAACCTAGGACTTTTTTATTTGCAGCTTAAGATTGGTGCCCAACTAAGTCGTAGACAGAATTGGGACTTAAGTTATTTAATTCCACTGATTTCAATTGGTGTATTCTGCATATAACTAGTGATGGATTACAGTGTAATCCTATGAATGCTTGCTCAGAAGAATCTGTTCAAAGCTCTGTCGCAAAAGAGCTTTGAAGCAGAGGCTGGTCTGAGTCAATTTTGCTGTTTAGTTTTTTTTTCTTTTCCATTTTTTAGTACAGTGGTACCTCGACATCTGAATGTCTCGACTTCCAAAGGTTTCGACTTCTGAAGTCTTTTCGCCACGCACGCATTCTGCACCTGCGCAGAAGCAGCGCGGTCAGCGCATGTGCAGAAGTGCGAAATCGCGCAGGTGCAGAATGGGCGCTTCGGCAACCGAAGACTTCGACTTACGAAGACAGCCACGGAACGGATTGTCTTCGTAAGTCGAGGTACCACTGTATTTTAAATTGTACACCCCTTGCAGTGGCTTAGCAGAAAAATCCCAAATAAGTGCAGTAAATACATAAGTAAATAAACACTTTCTATGGAAGAAAACATTCTCCTAAGCCATAAACTGTACTCTTTTTTCCTCATCATTCAGTTTTTTATTCAGTAATATTTGTAATAACAAATATTTCTACAAAGGGGGGAGACTGCACAGCACAAGACAGAATTCCAGCCCTGATAATGTGGCAGGTTGATAGGAAGAGACCATTCTGGCGCTTGACAGTTTGATGCAAGATACAGGGTTGTGCTGGTAAGATTGGAGCTGCTTCTCTTTACAGGCCGAGCTTGGTCCTCCTCCAGTGTCTCCTTTTGGAGTTGTATCTGATTTTATTGCCAGTTTTCATGCGGATCCATTGCGGGATGGGACGGTTCTGCTTCTGCTTCTTAGCGAGAAACCGCTTGATCTTGAACGTCTTGTGGGAAGACATGCTCGAGCTCCACCAACCGCTTACCACAATGGCAACAAACAAAAAGAGCAACTGTACTCTTTTTGACACCTGTTGAAAACATTCTTGTTTAGACAAGTCTACCAAGATGCTAAGAAAGTTGAGATAATTTTAATTTGTTTTAGTATTTAAACTTTTGTAGGTTTTAAAGCACTGTCATATTTTTAATTTTTTTCTTGTTGTACAGTATTTTAAAATTGTTTTTCTTGTTTTATCTTTTTGTAAACCATTTCATGGGTTTTCCCCCCTCTTTCAATCATTTGATGCATATATTTTATTGCACAAAAGAAGAAAATAAACAAGTGTCAGCTCCCTCTTCTTTTTAAAAACTGTTCACAAAGACATTTCACAGCAGCCTGAATTATCCCTTTTTCACTGTACAGTGAAAGAAGGACCTGCCTTTAAAGGTTTCAGGTTCTTTCTTCAAATAACCTAACACCAGGGTTTTTTTAACCTGAGGTTCATGGATTGAGGAGTTTCAGTAAGTTTCAACTCGAAGCCTACAAATCCCCCAATGCAATAAAATAAATTACTGTACTTTTCAGTGTATAAGACTAGGGTTTTTTTTAAAAAAAACTTTAAAATAAGGTTAAAAATATGGGGGTGTCTTATACATGGATAGTGCATATGTCCATGTTCTAAATTTGGGGTCCCCAAAAGTAGGGGGCATCTTATACATGGGGTTGTCTTATACAGAGAAAAATACGGTATATGCAAAATTTTGTATTTTTGTGCATGTTTTCTGAGATCCATAGCTTTCATCAGATTCTCCAAGGGGTCCATGACTAAGAAAGATTAAGAACCATTGACCTAGACCTTCGAAGGACAGGACTGAGCAGGTTCTGGATTTCCATACAAACATTCCAGGACAGAAGTTAATTCGGGGTTAAAAACCCAGCACTCATAAAATATTGGCTTTATTTTTTAAAGCAAATTTTAGTCCATATGTTTGCAAAGAGAGGCTTGAAAATGTGATGGGAACTAGGAGCGGCTCTCAAGAGAGCTGGGATCAAAGTAGGATTTCCAGATTGGTGCTTCTACATTCTGTATAGGACCATACTTCTCCCCATAATTAGAAACAGCAAAACACATTATGAGCATATACAAACATTTGCATCAGTTATTGAATTATTTTTCTTGATGGAGAATTTGCCTTTGTTCTTTTGAAGTGCAGTATATACATTAACCCTGTTAATGAGTTTCACCTGATCAGTCTCCTTAGCACCAGATCCAATTAGCCCTGTGAACTCTCTCAGTGACCTCAAGTCCTCTCCAGATACATTCAGAAGCCAGCCTTGCTGTTGCTGAACTGAGATTACGAACTATGCTTACTGGATTTTAAAAATAAACTTTTTGGCGTGAGCACACACAGAGAGAGTTTCCCGCCACTCTGCATTTAATTATCAGTAGCATTCGGAACAAGTTGGTTAAACCTGTAGAATATCATGAAAGATGCCATTCAAGAAAAGCATGTTATGGTTAAATTGTGATCAATCACTCACTTAATGTCTAAGTGTCCATATCTAGTTATTGGCAATACCGTGTTTCTCATATTATAAGACATGTCTTATATTTATTTTTTTCTCAAAAATACACACTATGGCTTATTTTCAAGGGATGTCTTATTTTTTTCCTCCTCCTCCTGCCGCAGCCGGCATTGCTGCTGCGCCTATCACTATGTCTTATTTTCGGGGTATGGCTTATATTCCTTGAATGCTTAAAAATCCTGCTATGGCTTATTTTATGGGTATGTCTTAAAATATGAGAAACAGGGTATATTATGTGCATGTGTGGTATGAACGTGAACTGGCAGAGAATGAGTGTAGCTGTGAGCAGCAAAAAGCAAAGGGTGGTGTAGAGGCCAAGAGATATCAGAGGTGTGAACTCAGTTTCTGGTGGGTGTACAGTACAATCATTCTACACAGACCCTCAAGACTAGGGGGGGTGGGGGTGGATTTGTTGCATAGGGAATGGGCGAGGAAAAGCTATTTACATGACGTTATTTGTACTGCAGTCTTTGCAGAAAACCACCCCTTCAGATGAATGAAAGGGTAGTTTTCCATGAGAACGGGAGTGGTACTTTAAGATATCTAATTCACTGCAGGAATGCAATGCAAAAAGCATCCGAGCTTTTGTACCGGGTGTGAGGGAAGTGGTCAGCACGGACGTTGTGTAAAGTAGAGGGGTCTGCAAGAGGGAGGGAGTCAATGCAGGGTCTGGGTTTGCTACAACGCCACGGCCTATGCGGCGGGTGGGGCGCAGCGTGCATCGTACCCCAAGGCCCCAAGGCCCTGTGGGTCTTCTCCCGCAACGCTACACGCAGCGCCACAGGATGGGCAGCCCCGCTACACGCATCGCGCTAGTGGCATGTCCTAATTACACCAGCCACGCAGTAGGCACGCAGAGCGGGAGGAGGGCGATGGCGTGCGCGGCAACTGCAGCTGCTTGCAGATGCATGCGGCGCAAGTGGGCGGGGTGCTGCTACATGCGACACATGCACTCCAGCGGGAGCAAAGGCTGCAGCGCTTCTCGGCCCCACGGCACGCGCGCGCGCGCATTACCCTGGGCGCTGCACCTGACCCCGCGCGGCGCCGCTCTGGTCCGGACTCGCTTTGACCTCGGCGAGGAAAGGAGGAGCAGCAAGCAGCCGCCGCCGCCGCCGCCGCCGCCGCCGCCGCCAAACGGGACAACCGCAGCCGTCCAACCTACCTTCCTTGTCCCGCCTCTATCCCAATATGCTCGGGTGACAAGCGTTAGACGCCCAGCACTTGAAGGGCTGCTTCCCTTTGATAGGCAGAGGCAGCCAGCCAATCCGAGGCCTCGCAAAGGGTCGGTGAAGCGGGAGGAGATGGAATTTCGGACGAGAAGCTTTGCGAAGGTTGCTATGAGCCTGGCTTGGACGGGGGCGGATCTAAAGGAGAGGCCAATAGGCGGCGAGGAAGGACGCCGATAGGCGCGCGAGGCGACCAACGGGGCAGCCCGGCAACTTTCTTTTTTTCCACCCTATTGGTGGGCGGTGCCAGAGAGGAGGTGGGGAGTGCTCGGTGTGGCGCTAAAGGCGCCGGGAGCGGGGGCGGGGCGGGTAGTGCGGAGTCGGTTCGAGCGCGCGCGCGCTGGGAGGAGAGGCGGCTCCGCATACAGTGGACCAGCTTGAGCGGCCGAGAGGACGGCGCGGGCACGCGCGCGCGGAGAAGAGGTGAGGCGTGCGGGGAAAGGAAGAAGCGGGGAGAGGGGGAGGAAGCTGCGAATGCCCCCCTCTATTTTCCCCTCCCCCACATTTTCCCGCCTAGTCTGGACGAGATGGGGAGGGGGAGGCGAAAGCAGCGGGGTCTGCTCCTACCGGTGCTTCCCTAGACGGGGGGCCGGTCCTTCTCCTCCCCGCTTGCCTCGCTTTCATCTTCAGGCACTCTCCTCTCCCACTCCACCTTCTGAGGGAGGTGCGCGAAACGAATAGCACACGTCCCCCCTCCTGGGAAATGCAACTGAATGGGGCTCTCCTATAATGGTCTCCCACCTCCCGTCATTTCCCTTCCCCTCCCTTGCAGCGCGCTGCATGCGCGCCGGTGCAGACGTATCCAAAAGGTCTGCTTGTTCGGGGCCCGGGTCGCCGAAAAGCGCACGTGTCCCTTTGTTTAAGGGGTGGGTGGGATTGCTTGACGGCGTGGGGTAAGGGGTGCGGTTGAAGCCAGAGGGGTAGGCATCGGTTTAGTCCGTACGCGGTTGAGGTTTCGGTAGCATCCATCTCTGGGGGCCGTATAGGGTTGAGGTTAGGGGCGCTACCCTCTCCCGCCCTCCAGCTGCCTTTTGTGTGGCCGCTAGGAAGGCGCCGGTTAGCCGTAACCCCGTTTTTCCAAATAATCTCCCTGTCCAATGAAGAGGTCTTGGCGCCCTTCCGTGGGTTGGCGGCGTCTGTTTTCTTCCATCTTCCCGGTGAGGACTGGGAAGTTGTCACGCAGCCCTTTTGTCCTTCACCGTGGGTGCTGGTCACAACTGGTTCCAAACTTGGGAGCACCTACCACTTAATTTCGAAACTACCGGCCACAACAAGCACGCAAAACTGCTTGACCTAGTGGGCTACGTAGCATTGTTCTGTTCCTCATGCGAGATGCTCCAGGTGTATGTAACATGCTTCAGTGTTCTTGAAATGGCTGCACGGAACCTCTAAAACCTCGCCCCATCCTTTACTCTGCTCTTTTCTTATTCTAGTCACTGTTGTCTAATGATGTGAAAAGAGTGATGTAGCCTGACAAGTGATTTTTTTCTTAACACTTAGTGCTGGTTTCTCTGAATGGCAAACAACAGAGGTCTTGTCCAACTGTGTGACAAAGTAAGGTTGCCCAGGTAACCCATTTGGGAGCATACCCACCCCTCTGCCATGTGACTGTATTATTCCATACATTCCATGTTGATTCCTTCTTTGCTTTGCTCTAGAACAGGCACCCCCAAACTGTGGCCCTCCAGATGTTTTGGCCTACAACTCCCATGATCCCTAGCTAACAGGACCAGTGGTCAGGAAACATGGGAATTGTAGTCCAAAACATCTGGAGGGCCGAAGTTTGGGGATGCCTGCTCTAGAAACTAGCTGATGCACTCACCTGGATTATTGGTTATATGTTGGTTGCACAGTGCTGGTCGGCTACTTTGTTGTATTAGAATGACACCTGGGCCTGCTTTGGAGTTCTGGCTTTAACCTAGAAAGGAAAAATAAATGCCTATCAATTTGCTGTGTTATATATACAGTATACATGTATGTGTGTATGTATGTATGTATGTATGTATGTATATGTGCACAGGGCAGCTGGAAGTATAGAGCCCCTGCTAGAATAATACTGCTATAGATGTCTTCATGTGTTTTCAAAGGTGCCATCTTTATTTCAGTCAAATTTGTCTATAGCATCTGTAGAGCTAGTGGCTCTTACTTTGGGCATGACTTATTTGGGTTCTAGATTCAATTGGAGCAACCTTACTGCTCCTTATTTTCTTTCTTGGGTCCTTCTTTTGAGCAGTTTTTTCTAAAGCACTTTTCCTTCTTAGCTGTGCTTACTGTAGTCAGTTCTTGGTCTACTGATGTGAATTCATCTGGTCTGCAGCAAGTAAGGCAGGCTGCTTCATGGCCCTCTGGTGGATTGAATGACTTCACACTTTATTCAGCTTTAGTAACTTATCAGTCTGACAAGTAGGTGTCTCCCTTGAAGGAGAATAGACTTGAATGGGTTGTATTCAACTAACTTGTACTCAATGTAGACACGTTGAAATGAATACCCGTGATGAAGTTGGGTCCATTCTGAGTAAAAGTTAGTCGAATACAATCCAATGCGTGCATCATTCTTAAAACTGCCTCATTTAAAATGGGTGTTGGATTGTAACACTTCATTTTAAATGGTGAGATGGGTTAGCACTCTTACTAAAAATTGTTCCAGGATGGTGGTGAACAAGTCAGCACAAAGCAACCACCTAGCAGAGAATACTGTGACCTGTTTGTCTAGAGCAGTGCAGGAAATGCTACTATTAATCTGCATGCTGGAATGCATGGCAATATTTGTAAATGAATGTTACGTTGCACAACTTTATTTTTATTTTTTTTGGTAATCTTTACAAAAGTGTTGTCCATTATAATAAAATGATTTATATGCTAAAAAATAGGATAGCAAACTCTTGCATTTGGAAGGCGTCCTAGCAAAACATAATTGCATGACACCTACTTAACACATCATGAATTTTATCTTTCATGGGAAGAATTAACATTTTAACTTGCTTGACCATGTTCTTAGACAAAGTGAGGTTGGATTGGATATAGTAGTTACGCAATGCATCAAATAAATCAATGAAGCAATATGTTTCCTTAACTTTAGATAGTGTCCTTCACTGTTAAATTTGATATACTGTATTTCAAAACATTACCAGTTGCATCAAATCTGAACATCTGCCCTTTGATTGCATTACTGTTCCAGCGTCAGTAGAACTTTGGTTCAGCTCCAGAGCACATCCAAGTGAATTTATTGGCTGGCATTTTGTGCCTTCAGGTAACTTATTATTAAAGGAAATGCACAGCACAGAACTTCATTTTACTTGGTCTCTTAAGTTTCTGGCTAAATTTCTCAAACTTGATTCTATGCTGACAATATATTTCTAAATGTGTGTCTTGGCTATGGCGGAAATCATGTAATTTCATTAAAACTGCTGCAATTGATTATTTTCAGAAGTATTACATATTCTGCTATGGATTAACATTCCCATGTTTATGTTCTAGCATTACACATAGGCTCAACATTTATTTTGCAGTCATAGCTACTAATGTGCATTTTATGTCGCCTATGCTTAAGTGCCATGCTTAAGTTATGCTGGTCACTATTTCTAGACTTATGACCAAGCAGATCTGAGTTTAGGGATTTTATTCAAGTGATTCGCCTGAAGATTTAAGTATGGCTGGTATTACAGCATTGGTGGGGAACCTTTGCTTTTTTTGGTCAACAGCCACATGCTAGTAGTCGAATGGATGTGCCAAAGCCAAAAGTACACAGGACCAGGGGGGGGCCCTTTCCTTTCTTTCTCTGAAACCACAATCTCTTACTCCCTGCCCAGTTGGCTGCTAAAGGAGGGACTGATTACTTTTCCCAGAGAAGCAGGTAGCTTTTGTAATTAGGCTCAGGGCTGTAGGTTACCCATAAGGAATAATTTTCTACCAAAAGAAGGATTGGAGCAGTCATAGGCAAACTTGGCCCTCCAGATGTTTTGGGACTACAACTCCCATCATCCCTAGCTAACAGGACCAGTGGTAGGGATGATGGGAGTTGTAGTCCCAAAACATCTGGAGGGCTGAGTTTGCCTATGTCTAGATTGGAGAGTTAAAGATACTAGGTTAATTGGGTGTTTATCTTCATTCAGAGGAAAAGGTGCTAGGATGAGGATACTTGTTTTAAGTTGATTGCACATCTCCATCCAAAAATCCCCTGAACTAAAGTTCAGACTGCTAAATGGTTTCTCGGAGCTTCTGCTTACATCTTTACCCATCCCATTGAAGACTTACAGGTGAAACTCGGAAAATTAGAATATTGTCAAAAAGTGCATTTATTTCAGTAATGCAATTTAAAAGGTGAAACCAATATATGAGATAGATGCATGACATGCAAAGCACGATATGTAAAGCCTTTATTTGTTGTAATTGCAAAATGTGCCTGGCGCTCGGGGAATTTCGAACACTGCTTCTGTTTGCCTACCATTTTCCAGCGGAGCCTAGCTGGCAACTCAGCTGGTTTATCCTCCTTCAGAAGTTGCTTGCAAAGTCTTCCCTCACACAATTCTCATACCACTACAGGTAGTTCTGTTTTAGGATTTTCTCATTGGCATATCTGCTTGTCAAAACACACTTTCTCCACCTTGTCCATCCCGTCCTCCATCCCCCCCCCGGGGGTGTTATTCCTATATCATACTAACTGATTCTCATTGTTGTGTCAAATACGTAACATATAAACATTTTTTGTATTAGCCAGAAATGAATGGAAGTGCTTCTTATTTATTGGACAGTTAGTTGTGAAACTACTGAATGAACTGACAGCTGTGGAACTGTCATGGAGTGGTAATCCATTATTTCTGTTACTGCACCAAAAACAAATTGTACAGTACTAAATATAACTTTCATATATATAAAGTTAAAGCCATTAAATACAGAAACTGGTATCCTGCATCAAAGTACTTTGGCATAAGAAAGTCCATTTTTAATTGAAAATAAGCCCTATAGAGTTGAATATTTGTCCCTAGCTTTATAAGATTGGAGCCTCTGGTTTGACTGGATGGTTAAGTTCAATCAGCTGGAGTTTGTCCACAGACAGCTTTCTGAGTCATGTGGCCAGCTTGACTAAAACACATCTGGTGCAACGGGACACCGTGACAGAAGCCAGAGTGCATGGAAACGCTGTTTACCTTCCCGCAACTCCAGTACCTATTTATCTACTGGTGCTGTTACGTTTACGCTTTCGGGGAGCTCACCCTGTCGCACGGATTCAAACTGCTGACCTTACGATTGGCAAGCCCAAGAGGTTCGGTGCTTTAGACCAATGGGCCTCAACCTTGGGCCTCCAGCTGTTTTGGAACTACAACTCCCATCATCCCCGGCCACTGGTCCTGCTAGCTAAGGATGATGGGAGTTGTAGTCCCAAAACAGCTGGAGGCCCAAGGTTGAGGAACACTACTTTAGACCACAGCGGCACCTGCGTCTTGGTGGACTGTAGTGTCAGTGCATTGAAAGTAAATGGGAAAAGCAAGCTGAAATGCAGATACTTGCATGGCTACAGATGGGGCTCTTATTAAGCAAGCATGAGCATTACATTAGAGCAAAGATGCTTTCTTACAAAACTGGCCTGGTTTCATAGGATGTTTCGCTTTCATAAGCACCCATTTCTGCAGAATCTCCTAAATCCCCTATTTGGGTATACATCCTTGAGATTATTCAGTACTCTAGCTATAGAATCTGCTGAGTTTGAGAAACTAGCCAGTTCAGGTTCATGTATTACTACTAACTGCTACTTCTGTTTTCATATCCCCCCAGGTTGCAGTTTTTTGTTATTTTCCCTCATGATGGCGCAGAGGATAGGACAGGAGGACCCTGAGAGATATCTCTTTGTGGACAGGGCAGTAATCTACAACCCTGCTACACAGGCTGACTGGACTGCTAAAAAACTTGTTTGGATTCCTTCGGAACGCCATGGCTTTGAAGCTGCAAGCATCAAAGAGGAGAGGGGAGATGAAGTGCTGGTTGAACTGGCTGAGAATGGGAAGAAAGCGGTTGTCAACAAAGATGACATTCAGAAGATGAACCCTCCCAAATTTTCTAAAGTGGAAGACATGGCAGAATTAACCTGCTTAAATGAGGCCTCTGTTCTACATAATTTGAAGGACCGATACTACTCTGGGCTCATTTATGTAAGTAATAATTATTTTACTGGACCATGGAGCAACCAACAACAGCTTCCTTATTGACTGAAATGTGAAAAAGTACCTGTATCTTTTTAAATGCCAGCCTGATGTTATATATAACTTGTAACTTGTTCCACAGTGTGGTTAGGGTTCCGATAATCACCCTACTTTTTCTTATTAGATAGTCTGTGGCTCTTGATACTTTTGACTGTGGGGTGGTAAGGTGACCAGGACTCACAAACGTTTTTGAATGTTCAGCATTTGTGGCTGGGAAGGCTTTGAAACTGGTTACGAACATCTCTTCATTGTGTGACTGGAACCTTCTCTTTCCAAGCTTCACTTTTGTTCTTCAGTTTGGGGTTGTAAAAAAGAATGATGAGTGTTTGGCCCCTGGTCATAGTTTTGGGCATAGACAAGTAGTCGGTGGTAGTCGAGAGAGGTGGCATGGGTGAAACATTGCTCTCCTATCTTCCCAAGCATCACTATTGTTAGAGGGGAAGGGACGAAGCAGCAGGGAGCTAATCTGACTCTCCCAACGCTGTGGCCTAGCCTCCCCCTTAACATGCAATGTTAGGAAGATAGGAGAGCTGACTTGCAAGCTGCTACTGCAACTGGTGAGGATATGCAGCCTTGACTTTTTCGTCTAGGGCTGCACCTGTCCTTAGAATGATTATTCAGTGTTTGGAGATGGTCAGGAGCTGGATACAGGTGAATCAGCTGAAGTTGAATCTTGGCAAGGTGGAAGTGATGATGATAGCTGGCAGGTCCTGTGGCCTTTGGGAGTTTAGGATTCCTGTTCTAGATGTGGCTTACTTCCTCCTTGTCAGTTGAGTTTAGTAATTTCTATGCATCTTCAGCTTTGCTGGCTGGATTTCAGCTAGGCATTTCTGCTTGATGGTTGGCATCTTTTATTGTTGGATAATTCAAATCACCCTCAAAGGACTGGACACTTGTAAAGTGCTTTGTGTGGGGCGTGCCCCTGTAAACAGAATTTTCCACAGGGACAGAATGTGGTAGATTATCTAGGGCTGGGTTTGTTGGAACCAAATTATATATGTGCTCCGAAATATACCGGTACGTTGCATCTGTATTGTGTCCTGTGCACAATATAAGGTGCTAGTTTTGACTTATAGGCATGGCTTAGGTGTGACAGTAATGGCCAAATAACATGGTTTATTTGACTTAGAAAAGGAGCATTGTGCCCATATTTTTCCTTCTTTTTTCACCCACATGCCATAATATAAAACTTGTAGGTTTTTATATCTGAACCTGGAAACTGCTTTAATAAACTAGACTCTTTGTGGTAATAGTTGAATGACATTGAAGACAAGCCTTCACTAGTGGCCCCTTACTCGTGGAATACAATCCCCCAAGAAATACAGTGGTGCCTCGCTTAACAAACGCCTTGTAAGACGAAATTTTCGCTTAAAGAAAGGATTTTTCTAGCGGAGGTTGCCTCGCTAGACAAATTCGTTTTACGAAAAATTCGTCTAGCGAATCGCAGTTTCCCATAGGAATGCATTAAAATTCAATTAATGCGTTCCTATGGGCAATTTTTTTTAAAAAAAAAAATAATTCAATGCATTCCTATGGGATTCGCTAGACAAATTTTTTGTTATAAGAACAGACCCGTGGAACGAATTAAATTCGTCTAGCGAGGCACCACTGTACACATGACTTCCTCACTAGCTATTTTTAAAAAGTCTCACCATTTTTAGATTTTTATCTGTTTTGCCTTGGTACCTTGTTCCCACTCTTACTCCTACAATGACCGTCTATCATATCCCTTGCCATATTGTGTGTGACAATGGACACTGAGTCAATATGACACTGTTTTTGCATTAGTGGACTTCTAGTTCAATGTGCCCCATCTTTCAGAATCTTATAGTGGCTCATGTTGGGCTTTACCAAATTAAATACAAATATGCCCCCTTTTAAAATCACTCAACTTCCCCCCATTTTTCAAAAACTAGTAACAGTGACAATATTTCCTCAACCCACCTAAATAACTCCCAAAGTCACACTTCCACCCTTTACATGGTTTTTGGATAACAGTAGAGCAATAAGTTCGCATAAGCTTATAAATTCCTTCTCCCCTCCCTCCAATACTGAATGTAATCAAACTATAGCGTTCTGCTGCATCCTACATACTCAAATAGCTGATTCATGCTCCTTCCCCTTCCATAAGTTCATATGTCAAGACACAACAAGAAAACTTGAAGCTTCAGACTCCCTTCTGTCCTTCACTAATATATTTCATTTTTTCTGCTCTATTTTCTCAAGACAGAAGAAAAAGCAAGGAAGAACTACAAAGGGGGTTGGGCGCAGAGGAAAGCCCAGCCCAGTATCTAGATATAACGCCACCTTAGGGTCCTGGATTTATCCATTGGTATATCATACGTTTATCAAATGTGCATATTAATAAGGTAGTAAAAGCTCAAGAGAAGAACTGTAGCTCAATGGTAGGGCACATGCTTTGCATGTAGAAGATCCTCAGTTCAATTCCCCACATCACTTCTTTTAAAAGGGGCTAGCAGCATTGGAAAGACTCTTGATTTTGATCTTTAGGTGGCTCTCAATATAAAACTTCTAATGGAAATGTTTAAAATTTCAAAATTTGAATCTCTCCATGCCACATCTGAGATTTGTACAACTTATTTTGAGGTCTAGTTCAAAGTGAATAGCTGTAATTGAACAATCCAGTTACTGTGTGGCATATTATTGGCACTGGCTTAGATCTTAATTTCTACACCAAGAAAAAGAAGTCAACATTAATAATACCTGAAATGTTTAATCAAAGTTTTGAGTCGAGTCATATTATACCACATATTCAAGGCAAACAGTCTATGCAGCCTTCTGTTTTAGAAAGACCTGAAGTGAAGAAATTCATATTTAAATTGCATTGGGAAAGGAAAATTTGTGCTTGAGCTATAAAATAGTATTTGAAAGAGGAGCTGTAGCCAAATACAATACCACATTTGTATTCAGTGAATCAGGAAATATTGTACTGCCTTCTACTTTTCAAATTAAACCATGAAAATCAATACAATGCAAATTTACTTTGCACTGTGTTTTGTGTCAAGTGGTTGATTTAGGTGTTTTTTGCGAGTTTTCTTAAGGGCTGCCCCCAGAGAGCTGAGAAAGTGGTAGGCAATAGGGGGTTTAGGAAGAAGTGATTATGAAATTATGTGGGGTACATAAACTTTACTTTGTGACCAGAGGCCACTTTTGAGCTTCTGTAGCGTGACTAGAGACTCGATTTTATTAAACAACAACAACAACAACACAGAATTCTTGCTTTGGTTATTGTGATTGTACCAGATACTAATTTCTCTACGAATTCTTCGCTTTGCAGAAGTACAGATGTACCGAACTAAACTGCTAGGATCAGTGTAAAGGACATATGCATTCTATTATAATGAAATTATAATTAAATTGAATGTAATTTTTCCACTGCTTACATGATAAGCAATTGAAAACCCTGCCAAATTCAAGCAACTGATAGCTTCCTTTTCTTGAAGAACAAGTCTTAGGTCTTATTGTTCAAAAGGGTCTAGGAATGCTGGAATGTACTCTTGACAGGGTTCCACAAATATCCACACTCCAGTGATAACTGTGACAAATTGTACCATATTTTCCTTCAGGATGCTTTGTGGGCTTTATGTAGACTTCAAATTACTAAGCAATACTGTCTAGTGCTGTAGTAGCATTAAGTTTCAAAAACCTGCTGATAAGGAGGCATAAATAAGTATTTTCCCCACGCTACCTCAAGACATAGGGACCCAGGTGGCGCTGTGGTTAAACCACTGAGCCTAGGGCTTGCTGATCAGAAGGTCGGCGGTTCGAATCCCTGTGATGGAGTGAGCTCCCGTTGCTTGGTCCCAGCTCCTGCCAACCTAGCAGTTCGAAAGCACGTCAAAATGCAAGTAGATAAATAGGAACCGCTACAGTGGGAAGGTAAACGGCGTTTCCATGTGCTGCTCTGGTTTGCCAGAAGCGGCTTTGTCATGCTGGCCACATGACCTGGAAGCTATACGCCGGCTCCCTCGGCCAATCATGCGAGATGAGCGCGCAACCCCAGAGTCGGTCACGACTGGACCTAATGGTCAGGGGTCCCTTTACCTTTACCTTTACCTCAAGACATGCATTCACTTTTTTATATATGTGTGTACTTCGATCTGTTTTTCATCTTGTTCAGTACTATTAGGTTAAATATTCACACTAACATGAGTTGTAGAACAGTGCACATGATGGTCTTATCTTTTATTGCTTTTTTAAAAATAAGGTTCCCATTTCTAGGCTACTTAATAGTACGGCATAGATAAATTAGCCCTGTACTTATGGAACTGAGGATTGTTCTGTTCCTCCTTAGGAAGTGGCAGCTGAAGTGAGGGCCCCAAATCCTAAGAAAGTTGTAGAACAGTGACTGGCACTACTGAAGAAGGGAAATATAGGACACAGGTTTATATGCTGCTACTGCTACAGATTATATATCGTTTCTTCACTTGAGAAGCAGAATTTCAAAAGAGATACAGTGGTGCCTCGCAAGACGAATTTAATTCGTTCCGCGAGTCAATTCGTCTTGCGAAAAATTCGTCTTGCAGGGCATTCGTCTTGCGAGGTACCACTGTATTTGGGCCTGTGTTTTAAGATGGTCTAATATCTTTGGCTTAAAATCTAGCAAGACTCTGACTTGCCACAAATGGAGCATCTAGTTATGCAAAGAGGTACCAGCATCAGCCTTGAGACTAGAGCTTTTCCATTTTCCATGCCAAGACTGTGGTCATAGTATACAGTAGGCTTGCAATTTTTGCACAGGGTTATTTTCAGGGAGATTGTGCGTAAAGCTGAAATCATTTATAGTCAGAACAACCACAGAATTTCCCCTCTCCATGTGACCATCCCTACCTTTCTGAAGCTGGTGTGCTGAGTGGGCCTTGCCCCACCCGGAAGGCAGAGAGAGATTTTAAGCCCTCTACATTGCTTACTAGGCTCTGGGAAGGTCTCATGCAGGTTCTGGAGGCTCCTGTGAGATGTCACCAGTGCATCCAAGATCTTGTGGGAGCCTTCCAGAGCCCAGTGAGCAAAGCAGAGAGCTTAAAATCGTTCTCTGCACCAGCGAAATGCAACACTCCATGTGCTTGGTTGTCATCTGAATTTTTCTTCTGCTGGTTTAAGTAGGAGGGCAAATAAACATCAGTCCAGACCTTGTGCTGTTCCCCCCACCCCCGACGTTGACATGAGCTATAGTGGTAAACACTCTTTTGAAGCTGAAGTCTTCTAAAAGACCCACCAAGTACCTTTATTTCAATAATGCTGTAGTGTGGAACATTTCTCCCCTGCTTGCTTGCTTGCTTGCTTGCTTGTGTCTATGCAGGAGTGAAATTTGTGTAAGCTAACAGTACATTGTGTATGTTTCTGAACAAAAACAAAAAAACAAAGCATTGAGCGTTGTGTGGTTAAGGACAGGTTGGAAAGGAATCAGTGGCTCAGCTTGCATGTCACACTAAGCCAAATTATGGCAGAATGTGAACGAGCAAGCATGTTGCTGCATATTTAGAAAATAACAAGCATCTTTCTCCTCTCTGCTCCTGCTAGGCATGTGGTTTGACAAACCACAAGGTGTAAACTAAAAGCAAACCTTGGTTGCAGGACAAACCATGGTTTAGACCAGGCATCCCTAAACTTTGGCCCTCCAGATGTTTTGGACTACAACCCCATCTTCCCCAACCACTGGTCCTGTTAGCTAGGGATCATGGGAGTTGCAGGCCAAAACATCTGGAGGGCTGCAGTTTGGGGATGCCTGGTTTAGACAAACCATGAGTCTGGGTTCATGTGTAATGCTATGCCAAACCATGGCTTATTTTCCAACAGTGCAGTAGGAGTGAAGTAGCCACAATTTTATAACTCTGCACATGCATGCTTGCCTGTTCACTCTTAGCCACAATTTAGCATTGTGAATTAAACCAAAGATGATGATGATGATATAATATTATTTATACCCCGCCCATGGCTGAGCTCCCCCAGCCACTCTGGGCGGCTTCCAACAAAACATTAAAATACAGAAATCCATCAAAAAATAAAGGGGGAAAAGTTTTATTTATTTATTTAACAATCAGTTTAAAAAATTAAACAGTAGTACATACAGGTCAAATCAACTTTTCTTTCCCCCTCCCTGTAGACATACTCCGGGCTCTTCTGTGTAGTCATAAATCCTTACAAGAACCTCCCAATTTACTCTGAGAACATCATTGAAATGTACAGGGGAAAGAAACGCCATGAGATGCCTCCACATATTTATGCAATATCCGAATCAGCATATCGATGCATGTTGCAAGGTAAGATGCACGTTTTAAACGTAATAAATAAATAAATAAATAAATAATTTTCCTTCTTATTATTAGTAAAGTGTTAAGTATGCAGCTGGGAATCGTTTTCGGTATCTGCCTGTTCGTATGCTACATTTGCACCTTTCTGTTGGTAAAACTGACCTGTTTATACTTTCCCAATGACTTCATAGGTTATTTGATATTTCTATACCGTGGCTAATAACCAAAGTTCTTAAGGTAGCTGCCAGTATATTTAAAAGAATGTTACAAATCACATTGGAGACATCCTAAATATTGATTTCACAAAGTTTGCTTACTGCACAAATGTTTCAATCAGTTTGTATGCCATATTGTTAAATATAGAAACACCCAAATAATGCACTATAAAGTAAAATGTTACTCTACCTACCACATCTTGCTAAGTTCTCAAATACCCAAATACCACTGTCTGACAAGTTCTTCAATGGTGGATAAATTAATTACCGGTAAAACCTCGGATGAATTATCTCTCCCCCTCCAAGCTTTTTAGTGAGAACTAATTCTGAAACTGACAATGGGGAGGGAGGGGTGAACCCTACTGTGAAGGTGCAAATTTTTAAACTTCATATTTTCCTTGCTACTTGAGGAGCTGGATGCATGGCTTCTGTTTCACGCATAGGATGCTGTGAAAAATGGCTAGAAGAAGATTATGCTACAGCATTTTCAGGGTTTCTGCATACTTCAAAGTATTGAAGACGTAGCTGGGAATTCACTTTTTCCATGGCCTTCATAGGTTATGGTTACAGTGGTACCTCTGTTTAAGTACACAATTGGTTCCGGAAGTCTGTACTTAACCTGAAGCGTACTTAACCTGAAGCGAACTTTCCCATTGAAAGTAATGGAATGTGGATTAATCCGTTCCAGACAGGTCTGCGGAATACTTAAACTGAAAGTACTCAAACTGAAGCGTACTTAAACTGAGGTATGACTGTATTTGATATATTCATACTCTGCCATCTTAAGAACTTCAGTTAGTAGGCAAGCAATATAATCAAAATAAAACAGGGAAGACTTTTTAGGGCAACACAGAGAGAGAGAGAGGGAGGGAGGGAGGGAGGGAGAGGGAGAAGGAGGAGAGCTGGTTCTTGGATTTTCCAATTGCCATTGTGCAACTGAATCCTCTTACCTTGAAATGGCTGCAGAAGTGCTAGATGTTAAGTCCTTTGCAAGTCTGGGCTACCCCACTGTTCAACGGCTATTGCCAGTACTCAAATATTCTGCCTTTTTATCTATCCTTTCAGGGTTATGAAATAAAACTTTGACTGGACTTAACTGTCCAGGGATCCTTTATGTTTACCTATTTAAGTAAACTACAGTGGTACCTCGACTTACGAACGACTCTACAACCGAATTTTTCGACATACGAATGGGGCAAATGGCTGCACGCTTACGAATTTCTCCACATCTGAACGGAAACCACAGCTGTTTTAGATAGGGTTTTTCGACCTACGAAGGTGTATTTTTCATTTTCCCATGCATTCTCTCAGTTTGGAGAGATCCTTTTGGAAAGCAGTGTTGTTTTAATCACCTTGAACAATTTACCACCATCAGCAAACTTGGCTACTTCCCTGCTGACTCCCAACTCTAGGTACTGTAGTTTATGAACAAGCTGAAAAGCACAGGTCCGAGTGCTGATCCTTGGGGCAGGGGGACTCCACATTCTACACTTGAAGAGATGCTTAGTACTTACGTATGGAAGACTTTGCAGGCTAAATGAAACCGCTTGCAGAAAATTTGCCCCTTGGGGGCTTCCACTTCTCGCTAATAACATTGTTATCCCTGGAGTTTGTCAGCAGAATCTTTTATGAATGGTTAAATTGCCTTAATAGACATTAATGCATTAAAGACAGTTAGCATGATGTTTAACATTAATTAGAGCCCTCAAGTTTTGGCCTCTCTCAAATGGGAAATGGGAATAAATTTCAGGCAATAGGCTTTGAGGAGATAATTCAGTTCCATGACTTCACTGCCAAGTGAAGAAAGAACTGGAGAATGGAGCACTTGGCAGCTGTTGTGCTTTAACACTTGGCATTATTAAAACTACAGTTGTTGCTTCTGGTACATGAAAGGCAGAGCATTGAAAAGCTGTGCTCTCTGCCTCCAGGACTGGGGACACATGCATGATTTATTTATATATCAAACAATTTATATACTGCTTAACTAGAGTCGTCTCTTAAGTGGTTTGCAGGAATACAATGCAAAAAAATAGTCAAAACTATAAAATCAAACCTCAATTACAATACCTGCTGGAATAATAATAATAATAATAATAATAATAATAATAATAATAATTAATAAAGTCTTCAGTAGGCACCAGAAGTTTTTTTTTGGGGGGGGGATGGTGGCAGCTGCCTGACGTTAACTGGAAGGGAGTTACATAAAATGGGACCAGTAATACTATGTGCACAGCTCCTGTTGGATATGAACTATGCATTTGAGCCATGGTGGACCACTAAAAGTGACTCCCGCAAAGACCTCAGTGATCATGCAGGGACACAAGGAATTTGGAGAGAAGCAGTCACACTGCTCTCTAGGTATCCAAGCCTTTAACTTAGGCGGGAGTAACCACTGAGGGAGAGCTTGAAGAAACTTCTGAATTACACTAGGGATGATTTGTGCTACTCTTTTAAAGGCAGGCTTGTCCAAGCTGCTTTGTCACATGCTTGCATCTTGAAGACAACTTCTGTGCTTTTAAAAATAGTACCACTGTGTTGAGGGTCATTTAGGTCACTTGTTCTGTTTGGGGGAGTAGAGGCGCTTGGAGTTTCCAACTCACACGCCGTCTAGCATCCTGGGGGGGGGGATAAAATTTGAACAGCATGCTGGCAATTACTAGATTTTTCTCAGAATTTACAGGAAAGATGAGAAAAAACCAAAATTCTACTAAAGAAAATGGATGCACCCTATTTTGTATCTGCATATCAAAATTGCGAAACTGGAGGGGGGTTTCAGCTTGAGCTACTGCAAAGCGTCTGAAAATTGGCTCTCTGGTGTAATAGGGGAAGTATCTGCACTTTGAAGTAGGCTTGGAGGCCTCAAGTTTCTTGTGGCATATATGATGTCTAGAATCCTCATCTAGCGTAGGCTGCTATGAAAGGAATCTAGTTACATCTAGAAAATCTACCACAGAATTTAGAAAGTCATATTTGCAGCTCCTCAAATGCCCTTACAGGTTCGATCTGGATGGAGTTCAAAATGTGTTGTCAGTGGTTGGGGGGGGGGGTGTTTCTTCCTCCAATATTCAGTACTGTAGTACTAACATATACAGGTGAGGTTTGCTAAACTCTCCCACTGGCCCGACTCAATTGTTCTGCTTGTTCCTGTAAGTTTGGCCTGATACTGTATTGATATGCTTGTTCTTCAAAACCATTCAGTTCTAATTGTATTCCTAGCTTTCCAGCTAGCTGAAAATTTGCAGAAGGGCCTACAATGTTTGGGTTTATTTCTTCTTCTTCTTCTTCTTCTTCTTCTTCTTCTTCTTCTTCTTCTTCTTCTTCTTCTTCTTCTTTATTTTGCCGTTCTTCCTACGGTATTTTATCTTCCTTGCACTTTGAATGGGTTGCAGTTGTGCTTCTGTCAAACTGCCAACCCTGCTAAAGCCTCACTTAGCTCTTCATGGGACTTGGACAGACCCAAGAGTAGGTAAACAAAGTCTGCTTTTATAAAATTTAATGATAGTGTTGCAGCAGATTAGAACGAGGCTGAGTTTCTTAAGTGTGCAGGGAAGAACTGGAAAATGTCAGATGAATTGTGTCTTTGTCATATGCAGGAAGTGGAGCAGGAGTCTGGCTATTCTCTTCGAACTGCTGCATCAACTGTGTCTAACAGTAAATTCAGTCAAGTTGAATGTTCGTTTTCAAGGTCTTTGTGCCGTGTGTGGGATATCCTAGAGCAGGGGCTGGGAAGCTATGGCCCTCCAGGTTTTGTTGGACTCCATCTCCCAACAGCCCCATGGGCATGTTCCAGGGGGGGTGATGGGAGTTGGAAACCAACTACATCTGTAGAGCTTTGGCCCAGAAATTGATAGCCTTATCCTCTATGAATTTGTCTAATCTTATTTTATAGCCATCTAAGTTGGTGGCCATCACAGCCTCTCGTGGGAGCAAATACCATAGTTTAACAATGGTGTGTGAAGGAGTATTTTCTCCTTCAACATTCAACTTCACTGGTTGTCCATGAGTTCTTCTGAGTGGGGGGGGGGATCTCACAACTTTCTCCACACCGTGCATACATTTTCACACTTCAGCCATGTCCCCTCTTTCTTTTTCTCAAAACCAATCTTTCTTCACATGGGAGTTTCTCAACCGCTTTTTTCCATCATTTTGGTTGCCTTTTCCCCCTCTGAACCTATTCCAACTCTGTAATATCCTTTTTGAGGTGAAGTGACCAGAAATTATACACAGTATTCCAAATAAGCATATGATTTCTTGCAGTGTTTGATAACTGGAAGAAATCGTGGAGGCACACAGAAGAGAATGAGGAGTGAGTGTTCTCTAGGAATGCAGGAAAAGCAGGCTTGCTTACTTGAAAGATAAAAATTCATGAAGGAAAAAAACTTCAGGCCGATCAGGTTTGAAGCCAAGGGTATAGGTTACAAACTAGTGGATAGCATCCCTTCCTACCCCCCTTCAGGATAAAGAAGCATTTTAAGCATTTGCTTTGCTTCATTACCTTTTTCCAAGATAATGCCTCTGGGTGGAATTCAACGTCACATTCTTCTAAGTGTGGCAAGCTGAAATCCCCCTCTGCTGCCCCCTGTTCTTGGGATTCTCCCCCACCCCACGTGGCATTGGAAAGATGGCTTAACAGCGCATTACTACCGGTATCTGTGCTGACTTGCTAGCTGCTACTGAACTTAACTGTTCTATTAAACATTAGTGCATGAAATCTACGTTAAAGAAGCTTGTAAAAAAATCAGTAACTCTTGATAAACTTAGCTGGGGTACAAAATTTCTTAATCATGTTCTTGCGTGCATGTCCAGTAATACACTTTGGCTACATTATGAACATGAATTAACTCCAGAGTTCTCTTTATAAACTAACTTCATTTTTCAAAATGAGTTGTGTTCAGACAAGTGTTACTGAAAGTTTTATAACTAGGTTTAAAAGTAATAGCTGCCCTTGTATAAACATTGGCATTACTTTTCTGGCATTTGTATATCTGCTTTGGGCATGCTGTATTTAGAGGATGGAGTCTGTTAACTCTTACAAAAACAGTTTAATGTTGAATGAGTTTCCTGTAAACTATATTGCCAAGCTGGGGTCATGATTAACCTAGTTTCATTGGCTTTGTTATTAATAGTTATTTTTCAAGCTGTCCAGTATTCTCTCACACACATACTTCTCTGTATTGGTTTAATGACATAGTACAGTAATAGGAAGGTGGGGGAAGTATTGTGTTCCTCCAAACAGTTCATAGCAATAGTATTTCTTCAGAAGATCCCAGGTTAGGCTGAGAGGTAGTGACTGGCCTAAGATCACCTAGTGTGAGGTGGCTTCACGGGCACTCACAAAGGTCTTCATTCATTTTACCTGTGGGTGCTGTGTTGGTGACCCTGTATGATGCGGGGGGATGGGAATGGCAGAACGATGCAAAACAGTTGCTGGAACTAGAAGGGCCTGCACTGTTGCATTGCGGTTGCTTTGGAAGGATGTTTGTGGGTGAGAGAAGTGGCAGGGGTGGTTTTCCTTGCTGCCTACCAGCCATTTGGAGCTGGCAGCAAATACTTGCTTCCTCCCATGATGGGGCTTGTACTTCACTTATGAAGATATTCAATTGGGCTTTACTTCACCTGAGTTCTATAGCACTGCAGATTAAAATGAAAAATGATTCGTTATAAAAGGCTATCCTTTTTATTACCGTGTTACAGACACACAAGGTGCACAGTCTTTCTTTGTTCAAGAAACAGAAATGTAGAAACTATAAATAATTAAAAAGAAGGAAATAGCTTATGGTGAACTTTGGCAGGAAAATCCTGTCAGGTAAATTCTCATTTAAATTTTCCCCCACAAAGGCTTTCTGATATCTTTCTCCTAGAAGCATACTTCCTTGTGGGTTTTTTAAGTATTGAAAGGCCAACATCTCCTTTTCTGCTGTATCAACACAAAAGCAATTGTAGCTGGTCATGGTGAGGAGTGTCCTAGTCCAGTGTTTCTCAACCAGTGTGCCTCCAGATGTTTTGGGACTACAACTCCCATCATCCCTAGCTAGCAAGACCAGTGGTCAGGAATGATGGGAGTTGTAGTCCCAAAACATCTGGAGGCACACTGGTTGAGAAACACTGTCCTAGTCCCCAAGTCTTATGTGTTATGTCAGCTCAAAGCTCTTTAAAGTTATGACTGACAAAGCAGTGTTGATCTAAACCAGGCACCCCCAACCTGTGGCCCTCCAGATGTTTTGGCCTACAACTCCTATGATCCTTAGCTAACAGGACCAGTGGTCAGGGTCGGGATGATGGGAATTGTAGTCCAAAACATCTGGAGGGGCGAAGGTTGGGGGTGCCTGGTCTAAACACTTGGCTTTTTGTCTTTACAAGGCTTAATATTAAACACTGTCCTCTCCCTCAAAAAATAAATGAAGAGCAATGCTAATAAACAGGAAAAAGTGGAAGTTGCTGCCCATGCATTGATGGTGAATTAGAATACAAATTGCCCAAAATTTCGTGGCTAGTAAAGAGTGAATTAATCTTCTGACCACTAGGGAAATTGGTGGAGAAGCTCATCATATGTTGTGTAGCACAGTCTACCAGCTATTCCAAAGTATTTCTAGCCATTTACTTTGTTTTTCATTATTTCTATTTTCTAAATTACCCCAGAAGCCCAGTCCAAACTGCTCTTCTCTTGCTTCATATTCTGCTTTTGGCTCAGTTTGCAGTCTGCTGTTGGTGGCAGAAATGAGGCAAAAGCATTCTAGCAGCCTTTATAAATTTTCTTTAAAGGAAATAATGCTTAAGTTTTCATCCTTTGCTCTGCGCAGACATACGCAGCTCTATAAATTATCTGCTGCTATAACAGAACCATATTTTTGTGTTCCATGAATGTCAAAGTGATGTGTAACAGCTGCATTTATTTCTGCTTATTGTTGAATGATTCCCGAAGGGTATTGCATTAGTTTATATCTGTGTGTGCTTTTCAATATGCTAACATTTCTTCTACAAATATAAGTTTAAACATTAATCTTTTTAAGTGGATAGGGCTTGTATCTGACATGACACATCACCTTTAAGCCAATATTTTAAAATTAAGAGTCTTTCACCACCTGGTTATGTCAAAAACATATACGTTGTATGAGCAGTCCCTGAAAGGAAAAATGTATGCTGAAATGAGACCTGGTAGTTATATGGTTGGTGGGCACCTCAACACCAAACTTCAACAATACTTGCTGAAAGATCTCTGTCCAGAGGAGGCTAAGTTGTATAGTTGTTCGAATTGTCTTTGCTTTGCTTGCATATGAGGCTTCCCACCCATTTCGGCAGTCACAGGCAGTACCTCCTATGGTACCTTTGTAAGGTCACAGTAAATACGCCTTCAGAAATCCACAATGCACAAGAAACTGTTTTCTGTTCCTGCTCAGTTCCTGTTTACACTTGCTCAGGCCTCTCCTACACTGAACACACACCTTTGAAACATGCCCATATTTCATTAGATGCTAGGACTGGACATCCACACTCGCATCTATTCTTAACAAGAGGAGAGGTGCAATGAGCTGCTTTCTGAGCAAATACAGTTGCAGCTAATATAGGTGTTTCCCATTGGTGGTGTGACTATTTTGTGCTCCTGTCTTTTTTCTTTTCTTTTTTAATGTCATAACTATTCTGTGTTATGCTTTACCCCTATAGCAGCCACTTTGTGTGACTGGTGCCCATGGCACTTGCTCAAAATTCCAAATTTGCTTACTTGTCCCCAAAAGGCTGGCAGTGCCAAAGGG
This sequence comes from Zootoca vivipara, assembly GCF_963506605.1. Classification (NCBI taxonomy): domain Eukaryota; kingdom Metazoa; phylum Chordata; class Lepidosauria; order Squamata; family Lacertidae; genus Zootoca; species Zootoca vivipara. The sequence continues at coordinate 85,337,954 of NC_083277.1, read as the reverse complement.
GGGGGGGAGATGTATGGTAGGCATGTTGAAGTGGTGACATTCTTGTCTCCCTACTGTAGACTTATGCAGAGAGCCCTTTTGTCAGCGGTAGTATAGAATAGCGAGCCTTAGTAGCATATTGTTCGGTTAGTACCTTGTATGACCTCTGTTTAAGTTAACACCATTTTCAGGCTCAATTCAGGGCATGTTTTAACCTTAAAAGTCTTCCATAGTTTAAATCTAGGGTACCTGAAGGACTGCATATATACATGTGCCTACCGGTACACTTAATTCTTTAAGACCTTGTCTGAGTGATTTGATTTAAAAATTAGAGGGGTTGTGGATGGATGTTACAGAGGTGAGAATTTCCCTTTGGATAATATTAAGGTTCTAGCTGTTCCTGGTGACTTCTTGTCACCTTTACTCTCCCTCCTCCCAGGTTTTCTGTCTCTGCGTACCTTATTAGCAAAATATGTGCACCAAAATGTCAATCATAAATTGTTCCCTTTTCCTTTGCAGATCGTGAGGACCAATCAATTCTTTGCACGTAAGTAAATACATTTTGGAGCTTAGCTTTGTTCTGTGATAGTGTGATGACTACTATTTGTCAGATTCACTGGGAACAGGGCCTCCTAAGATGAGTTACACAAGAGTTAACATTTAACTTTATTCACTGAACGATCTCACGGGTGGCAGAGATCATTATTACCAAACTATGTACTAAATTTCCTTTGCAGGAGGCAGGCTGTGGCATTCCTGCCTTAGTAGGAACTGGATCTAGTGTGTCCAGTGCCTTCATGGAGGTGAGCTTGGAACTGGGAACTTCACAGTTTACTGCTTGCTCTCGCAACTGTTATTCTAGCTCAGGGGTCAGCAAACTTTTTCAGCAGGGGGCCGGTCCACTGTCCCTCAGACCTTGTCTGGGGCTGGACTATATTTTGGGAAAAAATATAAATGAATCCCTATGCCCCACAAATAACCCAGAGATGCATTTTAAATAAAAGGACACATTCTACTCATGTAAAAAACACCAGGCAGGCCCTACAAATAACCCAGAGATGCATTTTAAATAAAAGGGACACATTCTACTCATGTAAAAACATGCTGATTCCCGGACCGTCCGCAGGGTGGATTTAGAAGGCGATTGGGCCGCATCCGGCCCCTGGGCCTTAGTTTGGGGTCCCTGTTCTAGCTCCTGTTGCGAGCCAACTCTTGCTGCTGCTTGCTACCATGGCTTTAGGATGGAATAGGCCAGGCATAGGCAAACTTCGGCCCTCCAGATGTTTTGGACTACAATTCCCATCATCCCTGACCACTGGTCCTGTTAGCTAGGGATCATGGGAGTTGTAGGCCAAAACATCTGGAGAGCCGAAGTTTGCCTATGTCTGGATTAGGCTATAAATATAAGCATATCATGCATGTGAGATCTGGAAGAGAGGCTTCCAGCTATTTAGGGGTTTAGTGAAGGGCAGTAACCCCACTTCACACTATCTGCACCATTCACGTGGTTGCCAAGGCAGTCACTGTCTTTTACCTCAAACATCTTCCATTCATAATTCACAGATTCATAAGGAATACAGAAGTCAAGAGGCAAAGGCACTGAAGATACCGGGGGGAGATGAAAAGACTAATGAGGTCTTCAGTCTGTCTTCTGAGGATCAGAGAGTCATTTGTCACATAATAAAACCAATGAAAAATGTAAATGTTTTGGGTTAGTCAGTGGGGTCCCCATCATAGCTGCCAAGTTATCCCTTTTTTAAAGGGATTTTCCCTTATGCTGAATAGGCTTTCTCGTGAGAAAAGGGAAAACTTGGCAGCTATGGTCCCCATACGTAACTAATAAGGTAGTATCAATGAACATATGTCTCCAGTATATAACAAGTCTATTTGGCAGTGAAATCTGAAAATCCAACATCAATCATGGAATGATCCAATAGTGTTCTAAAGGCCAGGAGTGTGTGTGTCCTCTTTCATCAAGTATTTCTATTCCAGGAAATCTTGTATAGTTCACCATCTGGCAACAATACACTATTGTGTGTGTGGGGGGGGGATTAACTTCATTTTCAGCTTTGCAGCCACTGCTTATAAAGAGAATAGAACTTCTGCTTGACATGTTAAATACCTGCTTAAAGTTACGTTCTTTTTTTCTTTGTGCAAGCTAGATGGACCATATGCAATTGATTATAAAATAGCAGTAATTTTGGATATTGTACATGAAGTATTCACCACCATTTAGCTAGATCCTTTAAATTCTGTTACTCCTCACAGCATAAAGAAACTTAGGGCTCTTTCTCAAGTGGCTCCTTCATTTGCAGCAATACATATTTGTGTTTGAAGAAGTCTTATATCAGGCAACTTGAGAATGGTTGTGCAAATTTATATATTCTTCCAGGAGATTCCTTTTTTGGTTCTCAGCGTGTATATCACTATCTCATCTTTCATTTTTCCTAAGGAATTGAAACAGGAGTGACAAACTTGAATGTTTTGATTCTTGCTATGCTTTAGTTGTCAATCTTAATGGGGCAGGACAGGACTCTTGGATCACAGCATCCTACAGTTGAGTGGTGAGGGAGACTCAAATGGTATTTCCTGAGTGGCGGAGGTGACTTCAGATAGAATTGTAGAATTGGAAGGGACCACGAAGGGTCATCTAGTCCAACCTCCTGCAGTGCAGGAGTGTTTTGCCCAAGGTGGGGCTGGAACCCACAACCCTGAGATCGAGTCTCATGCTCTACTGACTGAACTATCCCAAACTCACTGGAGTTTTCATTCTTTACCATTGGGTGACTGAAGAGTGCTTTTAGAAGTTAGCTCGGAATGTCTGGTTTTCATTATTTAAAATCCACCATCCAAGTGAAATACCTTTAGGGTATTTTCAGTTGGAACAGCAAGCTGCCTCATTGACAGGGAGAGTTCCTTCAGTGAGAAGTGCTCTCAGTACCAAGTGTATCTGCTGTACAACAGTGGTTTAAAATAAAACTCACTACTGAACAACTCAATTCAGCATCTTCTCATATCTCGGGAACCAAAAAGTACCTTGCAATTGTCCAAACCTGGCATTAATAACATTATCCTAGACATTAAGTTGTAGTGAAAGCCTGATTGTTGTTTCTCTTCTACAAATTTAGCTTTAAATTATGTGTGTTCTTGCAGAGGTGAATCAGGTGCTGGGAAAACAGAGAACACCAAGAAAGTCATTCAGTATCTTGCACATGTTGCTTCCTCTCATAAAGGAAGAAAAGACCACAATATTCCTGTAAGTTTTACATGGTATTTCCTTAATTTGTAATTGTTGTATTCTGTAAATAAGGTTAATACCTTGCTTTGAGGTTTGCTTCCGAGACCCTGTCCATGGTAAACAAGTGTTGAGAAACAGGCCACTTAAAGTTGGAATCACTTTGTAAGCCCTGCTGTTTGCTTCATTATCTATTCAACAAAGAGCTTGCTTTGGTTTAAAGGAATAGCTATCTAATAGTTGTGTTACAATTGGACTCTATTAGAAGTTACAAAGCATAAACAGTTGGATGCCAGCTTGGTAAATTTCAAATTGCTATGTGTACATAACAACCCTCTGGCTGTTACAGCTGTCTTTAGAAACAATTCTGTAAAATCCAGTATGTGTGTGTGGATATAATGAATTCTTAAAATAGAAATACATTTTGTACAATACGCCGTTGGCATTAGTTTCTGTGGTGCTATAAGCTAAGTTCTATAGCAAAACAAAACATGTTCTTGAATGAAAAGTCATTGCCCCACTTTTGTGCTCTCTTGGACATTGCAATGTCTCCTTAAGTTCTTGCTGTTAGCATTAGGATTTTTTTTTATGTATATTTGAGATGCAAGGAGCATAGCTGTCAAGTTCTCCCCTTTTTAAGGGAAATTCCCTTATGCTGAATAGGCTTCCTCGTGAGAAAAGGGAAAACTTGACAACTATGGTAAGGAGGATCCGGTACCAGATACACCATGTGCTTTTAGTGTGCAGTTGGGTGGCTCCTATTCCTCTAGATAGAGATGTGCCCTGTAACTGGGGACTGAAAAATTTAAAGTCATTGGGCATTTAATAGATACAAATCCTAGGAGTCTGTTAGGTCTAGCACAGGTAACTTTTAAGTTTTCAGTTCCAGGAACCACTTTTAACCCAAATATGCATTTGGGGACCCATTTCTTAAATTTTGCCATATATTTGCATCCTAATAGTCCCAGCTGTTACGACCCATATTGAATCAGGACACAACACACTAGTGGGTCCCAGCTCACCACTTGAAGACCAGTACTTGAGCATACCCCCAAAAATGGAATCCAAGGAAAGGATTATTCATGGAACTGTCTTGGCTCTCAAGGGCTAGCAATGAGTTTTGTGGAGCAAAATCAACAGCAACATGAAGCATAGGACATAAAACCAGTCCCTTCCTCTGTTGCTGGGGTTTAGTCCCATACCAAAATGGTATCCGAGTATACACTTTTCATGTTGTTCATGTGAATGGATGGTTGACTAACCGTTGTTGACAGAAGAATAATGAATTTGGGACGGTGTCGTAGTTGGGCACAAAACATGCCCTCTGTCCCTAGCAGTCCATATCTTGGTTTCCACTAGTTCTGGTGGTATAGATTTGTGTGTACACTGTATATGTATGCACGTGCAGAGCAGATGCACTTCTCCTGCTATATGGGGAAGTGAGAAACGGAACACCATTAAATTACCTCTGAAGACACTGTGAAGGCATACCACATTCTGTAGCTTTAGAACTATTAAGGTATTTAGTTGCTACCCTCCTTTAATTCTGTAACTTGCAACAATTAAGCATCTGTTTGTGTAACTTGCACCTGAAAACTCCCTACTGTTGCCTTCCGAAACTTTTTCTTGCTTTGACAAACAATTGTAGAGCACAATGTTCTTCTTTAAACTGCTATTGCCTTATAGCTATGGAGAAGGCACCATGTTTTGGAACATGGGCTTTATCTGCCCACAATATTCATTGTATAGTGCAATATAAATGAGTACTTGAGTTGTCCAATTGATGTCACAGAAGCACAGGATTGAATTTTTCACCATTGGTCTTAGCTGTGTTGCTTTCTATGAACCAATATTTGACATTGCATCTTTAACAAATAGGTTTTATTTAGCATCCCTTGTGTGGATAATCCAATTTTGATAAAAGGCATTATGGATAATGAAAATGACATCTCAGTTTGTTGGGTTTTGGAATTTTTGTGTGTGGCACAGTACCCATATGTAAACTTCGGCAATTTTTGTGCTACTGTATCCCAAGTTTGGGAAATACTCTAGAGTGATACAGAGTTCTGATTCACATATGGAGTTCTACATGTTTGTGTTGTGTTTTCTTCCGAGTTAGGAATTCCCCTGCATGTGCAAACACTGCACACAGCTCTTGCATGCACACATCTGTATGCATGTTGGAGGCCCTGAATGCACATCAGGCCTGTTGAATCCTGGCAAAGGAAATTAAATACACTGCCTAGAGACTTCTATGTGATCCAGAAAATAAAAATTCTAGGTTGTTTTTTTGTCAAAACCTTTTGGAAACATTGTATTTAATTATGTCTTGAGAGCATACAGTGTATATTGTATTACCAATCTATACCTTTTCTAAAAGAAGCCAGTATCAGACTTGGAGTCATGAAATAAGATTAAAAAGTACTTTTAGATCTTCAGCTTTCCTTGAATGAAGTTCACATTTAATTCTATCTGGCTAAAATTTAGCTATTGCCACGACGAACACAGTGGCTAAAGAAAACATACTAGCATGTATATGAGAGTGAAATCTTGGTGATGGATGGGAAGGCAAGGTCAGATTTGCTAACATGTGAATTTGTTTGTTTACAACAAACAGCCCGAGTCACCTAAGCCAGTGAAGCACCAGGCAAGTGTATTTTTTATGCTTCTAAACTTTATATAGGCTTAATCATTCTTGTTTTACATTTTTAGGAGACTACCTGTCAGCATCCAATATAAGTATACAAGTAATTTCTGGTACAGGCATGCAGCTAAGAGTAAACTTCATTATTGCACATGTACAGAAACACCAATATCCCGTAATTGTCCTTTGAGCGTGCATATTACTCAGCGCAACTGACAAAGTAGTCAGACACAGATTCTCCCAGATTGCTGGGCATCATTGTTCCATATTTTGCTGACTTTATGGGGAAAGCAGGAGTGTTTTAGTGCTGGTATGCCTAGAGATTTCCTGCAGCTCAGGATAAATCTGAACTGTAGTCAACCTATGACTGCATAATTTCTTAGTTCTAGAGGCCAGTGAGGAAAGAGGGCATTCGAATCCCAGGAGTGATTGTTCTGGATTCTTCTTGCTCCCCATTCTTTTTTTACTCAAGCTGTCACCTGCCTAATTAAATAAGTGGCCTATTACTTCCTGTATAATGTCATGAAGTGATGCCTTGTACTATGTACAGGTATTTGACGTTGAAACTAAGATTTTTGGGGTGAGTAGGAGTTCGCTGTGACTCTCTCTTGGCATGTGGATTATTTTAGGAGCAGCCTAAGTACTGCTGAAGGTTGAACCACCTATGGTTTGGTATGTGGTTGACTGGTTAGCTATTTGGTCCAATATGTGACCTTCAGCAAGGGAAAGGCTAATACTGCTTACTTTCTATGAAAAAGCAAACAAACAGATTCTGTTATAGCTCTTCCATCTATAACCGTTATGGGCCACTGCTTAATCAGTAGGAGAGCTTGAATGACTTCTTATCCATAGACTAGGGTAACTGGAGAATAACTCTTGGAGTGTAGAGCAAAACATGGATGGATCTCCTTTAAACAAGATAAAAGTTTTTGCTACCCGGTGTCATATTCATCGGGTTTATTTTATACTGTGAAGTTGAAGAAGGGTCTGTCAACAGATTTTCTATATTAAAAAGATGAGTAAACTCTCCTATAGGAACCCAATAAAGCCGTTTTGTATTTTTAATTCCAGTGTGTTTCTGTAGGTTTCATAAGTTCATAACCATTAACATTCTGTTTCATTGTCATTTTGAACTGCAGAGTGGATCCCTGTTGTATGTGAGTAGCATGTAACTCTTCTAGCTTCTCACCCCGCTCTCAAAATGAGTCAAATCACAGGGATGCTGAGAGCAAAGCCTCTCATACCTATCATTACACTGTTGATTTGCATGAATATATTGCATGTTACCACACCTTCACAATATTTTGGATGCTTTTTCCAAGATCTCCCTGAATTTATGTGTGAAAGCCAGTGTAGATCTTGCCTATGGTTTCAAGGTTCTGTGAAACATTGCAGAATGGGGTGGTGGTCTCCATAGGCCTCTTGTCTGTTTCCTCACATGGGACTGATGCATGACACCAAGACAAGTGCGCCAGGCATTTTAGAGCCATAAGTAAGATTAACTAGGAAACCTATTTTAAAGTGTTCATATCAGGGATTAGGAATCTGTAACACTCCATGTTTGCTAGAGTCCTGTCATCCCTGACCATGTTGGCTGGGGCTGATGGGACTTGGGAGTACTGTACACAAGATATGGAGGGCTACCAGTTCTTAATTTCTGTGTTATAGGCAAGCAATTATACAAACCTCAAGATCTGACTTCATAGAGACTAAAATAACAGATTAAACCTGTTGTATTGATTACACACTTGGGGGGTGCAAATGAATGTCTCTCTTCAAGTGAAGTCTGAAATTTTATTTTGCTTGCTGAGAAAACAGCTAAAGGCACACTATGCTAGTGTGTTTGGGCTGTTAACAGGAGGTAGCATCAGTATTCCATGAAATGATTTATCTTGGCGTATTTCAGTTTTTTGTAACTGTCCAAACTGAGATAAACTCGGTTCTTGACTAGATGTATTCCTGCAGACTCCATAGAGCTCATTTCTGCAGTTCATATTGTTTACAAACAATTACGACCTTTTCTGCTTGTCAGATGTGTGCTCACTTGAATTGACTCTGAACTAGCTGTTTGAGCCCCTATTACTTGGTTTCTGTGTTTTGTTTTGTTTTTGTGCTTTTCAGTGCGCATTGAAAGGCATTTTGCTGGGTAATCTCTTAGAAAGGAGGAACTAGCAAGAACCTGCCATGTAGAGTTAAGATGCAAAAGGCAACAATATGTGTCTTTCCTGTATGAAAGGGGGTTTTTTTATCATGGATATCAACCAGCCTTGCACTTCCTCTTACTATAGATAGAATGGTGTAGTCTTAGTTAAACATTCAGAAAAAGCACATTGAATTACGTTACATTCTTCTGCCAAAGCATTGCATATACAGGGTGAGTCCTTTAAAAGAGCCCCGTGGATACAGAGTACACATGTTCCACGGGGCCTCTTTTAAAAGACTCACCCTGTATAAAGCTCACTTGTTTAACTCCAACAGGAGAGTTAAGCACTTGCTTCTCTGAAACCAGTGAGTGTTTGATGTTAGCTGGATAAGCAGAGAATGTTCAGTCAAGAGACTAAGCGATAATTCTGTTCAGATAATGCATTTCTAAAAAGGTACTGTACAAACATTAACCAACAGAAATCTTTATCTTATATATAAAATTGGGACCAAACAAAACCAATCGTACTGTGAAGTATTGGTATTTCAAAGCAGTTGGATGGAGGCCGCTTATTGTTAGGTAGCCTAAGGTTCATATGTTTTCTACAAACAAGATTGACTGGAAAAAGCAGACCTATTAGCGGTGCTATTATTAATTTTGCAGTTATATTCCAGATACAATTCCACTCTGCCACACACCTTTGCTATCCAAGACATGGCAGGGAAAATCTCATCTTTCACCAACTTGACTCCTCATTGGGCTAATGGATACACACAGGTGTTAACATGGACAGCAGTGGGAAAAGAGTTCTCCCAGATATGTCTGAGCTGGCAACTCAGACTTAAAAACCTTTCTAAAAAACTGCAAAATTAATTGTGTGTCCTGTGCTCGTAGTTGAAATACTGTTTCACCTCAAGTTTGAGAATAGCCAGAGCTAAGGCAACACTGCTCACTTCAGTCTAAACCAATCCTATAAGTTTTGTTTAGATGTGGGAGCAGAAATCTGTGCTGCACAGATGATTAGTTAAAATGATATATGTCTACTTCACAAAGTTTTTTTTTTAAGTGGAAGATGGAGCATAATTTTTTTCCTCAAAAATTGCCTGAAAGGTGGCAGTTTGTCAACCCTGTGCTTTATCCATTAGCCCTAACATAAATTGTATCTATTTCTTTAGTTTTTAATACCATATTTTCCAACTGTTTTTTATAATGTTGTCCATCTCAACTGTTAACAGCATTAAGCATATATTTGAAGATGCTGTATTGAGAAGACATATGCGGTCAAAACGGAAACCGCACCTAGGAAATTGTGCTGCTCTTGGATTGGAGTTGCCTAACTTTGTGTTTGTGTCTGTGGGTTGCCTTTTCCCCCCAGGGTGAACTGGAACGTCAGCTTCTACAGGCCAATCCCATTTTGGAATCCTTTGGGAATGCAAAGACTGTGAAAAATGATAATTCCTCTCGTTTTGTAAGTTTTTAAATTTTAAATTTAAACCAAACAACCTTAATTAAATGCTAAACTATTTTTTCTAGGCAGATCTACTCTTCAGAAACCTGTTGAAATGCAGTAGTTCTTCTCTTTGGGGAGGGGGGAATTCCCCCCCCCTCTAATCTTGGTCTTCAATGCCCAGACTTACGCTGGAAGCAACCAAACTTGCATTACAAAGCTACGTATCACTTGGGCCAAAACAAATCTTGATTCAGGTGCATGAAATTTTAGATCATTGTCTGCATATATTCCATAAGTACCAGGGTCTGTGCCAGTTACTGGTCTAACAGTGCAATCCAATACATGCCTAGTTAGAAGTCCAGCTGAGTTGAATGGGTCTTACTCTGTGGTGCCTGGGTGTAGCATTGCAGTCTAAATGAATCCATCCCCTGTTGTGTTGGTGTAAACATGCCTTGGATAAATAAGCAATCCCCTCCCGATTAAATTCCATGTTTACCTATGATACATTTTTTAAAAAAAGAGCTCAGGGATAATTTTTCCATGAGCAAGTCATGTAACAGCTGAAGTTTACAACAGAAAGAACCAATTTGTTACCTCTTTCTCTAGAAGAGGAGAGGTAGCAGCATATAGTCACTCCATTTATTTAGCTTATGACTAGCCTTCCAATCTTGCTTTCATTATAATATTGATGCTTTGTAAACTTTAAATGACTACTACAAGTTGAGCATCAGTAGTACCCTGTAGGTGTGCATATACAGTACATGGTGGAGCCAGAACCAGGGGGACCAGGGTTCCAGTCCCCACTCAGCCATGAAGCTCATTGGGTGACCTTGAGCCAGTCACACTCCCTCTCAGCCTAGCCTTCCTCAGAAGGTGGTTGAGAGGATAAAAATTGGGGAAAAGGAGGAGGAGCACTTGGACAATATAAAAGGCAGGGCATAAATGTCATGACAAAATAAACAAATAGTTTAGCACCATGACAAAGAGCACAGGCTGTGAGTCCCTAATTAAAATCTTTTATCTCGGATGTGAAGTCACTGAATGACATTGTGAAACACATTGTGGCCAAATATTTTAATATTCATAAGCACAGACGAGAGTATGTAAAAAAACAAACAAATGAGAGGCCTTTTCTTGTAACTGGGTTGGGATGAGTTAGATCAACCAAATCTCAATCTGTCCAAAGTATGATGGCATTGCAGAGTAGACGTATTTAGGCTTCTTCTCATACATGCTATCTGAAACCTAATGGTAGCTCCACAGATAGGACATTGGCTAAAAGTTCGCAGGCTGCGCTGCTGTTTTGCTCAGTTTTTACAGGAGGTGCAAAGACGTGAATGCAGTAAAGTTTCTTTCCTGTAAAAGTCCTTAAGCATCTGTTTCCTATTACATTTTTCATTTAAGTCTGCATTGATGTTGTGAACATAATCACTCCAATGGCTCTGGCACTATTTTTGTAATGAGTAGTTTAATGCAGTCCAGATGGTGATTTATTTTTGTATAGAAGTAATCTCCAGTAGTGAAGGTTTTTAAATTCTGATTTGATAAGAGAGAATTCCTCCCCTGAAGGAGAAATCCATTGTGAATTATCTTCACCTGATCAAAGCGTAATAATAGTGATACACTAAGAAATGCATTCAAACATTGATTTAATGGATGTAAAGGTAAAATGTAGCTGTAGTTGAGAGGTATTGCTGCTTCTCATTTTAAATAAACTTGGATGCATTGAATTTGTAAGGTAGTAATTTCTTATATGTGTTTTTCCTACAGGGCAAGTTCATCAGAATAAATTTTGATGTTACTGGTTATATTGTTGGGGCCAACATTGAAACATGTATCCTGTTCTCAGTAGCTCATTTGATAAACTCTGATTATGATCTGGGAAAGTGTATTGATGGCTTGGTTAAAATATAGTAGACACTTCTTCAGTGGCTATGTTTGAGAACTTGGGGCTCATGTAGAGGTCCACTTCTGCACTATTGGTTTGTAAAATAAGCACCAAATATGCACAAACCTTAATATTGAGGAAATTCTGGTGCACACTCCTGACTTGCAAGGTACGCAATTTTTAAAATATGCCACAATAGGCTGGTCAACATTTATCCCAATTCTCAGTGCTGTATAGGCTCAGGTTCTGCTGAAGTAAATAAAGCTTCATCAGTTGAGTCATCTGAAGACTGAGTTACAAGGCTGTGTTCTGTCTTGGTATACACTGAAATTGCACCTGGGTGATTTTGTTGCTGGGGAAATTACCAGTGGACTAGATATGATAGGAAGTAATTAAAATGAGTAACTACTTTACAGCTTTTGTGACTGGTTGTGACAATTGCACAAAGGTCTGCAGGTCAGAATACAGAAAGGGGAAGACTTAGTGTAATGGGCGTGAGGTGGTTACACACGAGTAACGACGCTGGACTCCAACCTGGCTTTTTACAGGTTTATTGTGCATACTATGTACAGTGCAGAGCTAACTAAAACACAGTCATCTCAGTCACTCGCAGAATCTGGGAGTGCCCCCTTCCTATTATGAGCCCAACAGAAGAACTTGGACACCCCCATTCTCCGCCTACCCTCTTTGCACTTGACCTCTCTGCGCAGATAGGGCGCCGGAAACAACGTCTCCCCTTCTGAAACCTCCTGTTGCAGGCAGTGCAAGGGTTCTTCGCTACCTTCTCTGAGCCCTCTCCCCACCTTTCTGACCACCCCTCCTTCCTCCCCATTGGACGACTCGCTGCTATCCCGGCTGGAAGAGGTGGTGCTAGAGAGGAGGAGCTGGGGATCCCTGTAACCCAATCTGGCCTCCCTCTCCTCCCGCAACCCTCTGGGAGTTCCCTGGCACTTAGCATGGAGTTCTTGCAACCATTTTGATTGCTTACCACATTTTCCTCAAATCTACATATGCTGCACTTCCAAATTCCCTACTTTTCCCTTTCTGAAATCCATTCAACTGTTATAGCCAGCTCAAAAACAGTACGCAAGCAAAATCCCAATTTCATGGTTGGAGACACAACACTTTGCAAAGCTCCCTGAAGTATGAACTTCTTAAGGGCCTCTAGATTCTAGAATCAAGAGAGGAGCTTGCCATATGATTCTGTCAGCAAATAAAAATGGAGCATCTAGGCTTCATGGACTCGCATGTTGTATATCTTGCTCCTTTCTGTTGTGTTGAAATCCACTGTTGAAATGCACCCCCACCCAAAATGGCATATATATTTCCTACACAATACTTACCCTTCCCTTGATCATCATACCTTATTTTTTTACATGTTTTTGTTCTGCCTTATATTTCCTTTATAATACATACTTCTGAAATCCAGCTCCCTCAGTTGCTCTTTTCACATTTCCACTCTATTTTTTTCCTTCAACCTTCTTTTAAAAACAATTACGTCTTCTTCCTCTTCTTCTTCTTCTTCTTCTTCTTCTTCTTCTTCTTCTTCTTCTTCTTCTTCTTCGGCTCCAGGCAAAAACTTTTCTCTATAACCAGGCCCTTGGCCTTTAACTATCTGTGGCCTTTTAGAAGTTGGTGGAAATTTTTAAATGTATTTCTTTACCTCCTTAGTTTTAGTGTATCTATGTGGTGTTTTATTTTGTTGTTAATTTGGTTGTTGGTTGGTTGTAGGTCACTTTGGGTTGCCCAGAGGGACTAAAAAATTTAATAGATGATGATGATGATTTAAAAATGTCACATTTCCTTCAAGTCTTCCCTAAATGGACGATTTACTCATAGCAGGGTTATACGTCCAAAGCTGCCTCCTCTGTTAGAGCTTAGCTCTGGAAGATTAAGTAGTTTGAAAAAGACCTGTGGCTATTGCCACATGCAGAGAGCATTTATCTTGCCACTGAGCAATTGCAAACAGGAATCATGGGTTGCTGAATCTTCTGAATCAGAGCCTAATGGCATTTAGTAGTCAAGCACCAGCAGTTTATCCACAGCCTGTAAGCTTGGAGGGAGTTTCCCACATACCAGGAGAACATTATCTCTCCTTTCAGTGACATATCCATGTCTCTCTCTAAGTTGGCTGTGAAGTAGTATTGCACCTCTGCTTAATTTATGGATTTTGTGATCTCTCTCTCTCTCTCTCTTGAAGACTCAAGGAAACAATTTTGATCTGATTAATTTATGAATAGTGCAGCCCATGGTGGATGTAGCTCAGACTATTTGGAAGAAGTGTAGGACCTCTAATGATTTCAGAGGTACTGATTTCACACATCAGATTCTACCCTGAGAATTTCTGGTGCTGATAAAGACACAGTGCAAAATAGAATGTGTGAAAAGAAATGGGGTGGGGGATTGGTGTTGTTAATTAGGAGGAGTTTGTTTCCTTTTCATGGCAAAAATGCATAGTTGTCCATAAAAATCCTTAATTGCTCTGGCTCAGACCTACTAGAAAAGTCACGTGCCGTCCGTCAAGCCAAAGATGAGCGGACTTTTCATATCTTCTATCAGCTTCTATCCGGGGCAGGTGAACACTTGAAAGGTGAGCCAGTGCATTATTCTTTTGAATTTATTAGTTGCAGCCTTTAAACAAGCTGAATTGATTTCATGGTTTTAGCGTCTTTTTGCATGTGTAAAGGGCACAGGTGGCTCTGTTTGTAAGGTCATTTAGACTGGCACTGTCCAAGATACCTTGGGTGAGTTATTCCTAAGTAATGAACTCTGCAGCTAGGCTTCAGTTCGGTATTTGGAGTTCAGGTTCTGCATTTGGAATGCTGCAGCGGTGCAGGCCTCAATGAAATCTGCATCACCCATATTAACAGATCCAGCAGACAATTACAGTCTAAAGCTTTATAAAATTTATTGAGCCCTTTCCTGGACAGAAACACATAAGCTTCAAGCCACAGGCAGTTAAAGGAGTGCTGGCATCAGTTATCAAACTCACACTGGACAGAAGAGTACTCAAGCTGGGAATAGTGCCAAGGTGCTGTTGGTAGACCAAAGCAGCATGGTATTTACACTTTAGACGAAACACAAATTTACCGTGTTTCTCAAAAAATAAGACACCGTCTTATATTTATTTTTCCTCAAAAAAAACCATGGTGGCTTATTTTCAGGGGATGTCTTATTTTTTTATTAAGTATGGTACAGTTTAACCTACAAGGTTAAACTGCCTATCACTATGGCTTATTTTCGGGGTATGGCTTATTTTCGGAGAAACATGGTATTGTGAGAAGGCTTCCACTTCTTCTTGGGATCATCAGCATTCCAGATGTAGATGTTCTTAATTTTTTACTTTTGTGTCTTCTGGAATATTGTTTGTCTACATTTGTCCTCTGGAAAGTTTTTGTTTGTTTGTTTGTTTCCAGCCCATAGTTTATAAATACTAGTGAATTGTTCTTTGAACTGTTTAAACATTGTCATTGTTAGAGAATAAAATACTGGCCTGCCATAACATCTTGTATAGGCTCCCCATACGTCTGGAAAATTCCTGCCATGTCCTGGTTTTGGGGTGTAAAAATGGTGCAGGGGGGAATTTTGCCGAATTGGCAAAATGTCAGGGAAAATCCGGATGTATGGCAGTATTAGGGGGGGGGGGGAAGCAGTGGAAACACCATTATTTTGGGGGGAGGTTTTCCCACAAAAGCTCAACAATTTGGATTCGTTCCCTACAAAAGCCCAACCACATTGCAGATGTCAGGGATTTTGCATTTTGAAGTATGGCAACCCTAGGATTAAATGAATGGAAAGTTACTTTACCCAGTGTATTGAAGAAACCTCTCTTGCGTTTTTCCTCCTCAATACAGCTGATTTACTCCTTGAAGGGTTTAATAACTACAGATTCCTGTCCAATGGCTACGTGCCCATTCCTGGCCAGCAAGATAAGGATAACTTTCAGGAGACAATGGAAGCCATGTATATCATGGGATTTTCTCATGATGAAATATTGGGTATGTTTGAAATAGCTTCGGTTTTCTAAGCAGGGAAATGTGTGTTTTTATACTTAAAACCCGTAACATTTTTGTAAAAATGCAGAAAGTAAGTTCAGTATTATGTAGTTCAGTGTTTCTCAACCTTTTTTGGGCCACGGCACACTTGTTCCGTGAAAAAAATCACGAGGCACACCACCATTAAAAAAGTTAGAAAATTTAACTCTGTGCTGCCCTATATTATAATTATGACTGTAAGAAACACTTGCCAAATATTGCTTTCCTGGCGGGTTAGTGTTGTGTATTGGCGGCCGCCAGGCTCGTTTGCACTGAGCTTTGGGAAAGAGGAGGAGAAATATTGCTTTCCGGCGGGTCAGTGGTGTATATTGGCGGCCGCCAGGCACGTGACAATGCAAATCGCCCTTCTCGTCGCGGCACGTCGCGGCACACCAGCCAGCGTCTCGCGGCACACTAGTGTGCCGCAGAACAGCAGTTGAGAAACGCTGATGTAGTTCATTAACTCCAAGAGTAGCATAAATCCTAAAAAAGGGTAATCACTTCTTGGTGTAGAACTGGATTACCCTAGTGTAGGATTTCAGTACCTTTATTTTAGGGTTTGAGCCTCTGACAAATACCTTGACTTGTTGAAACCTTGGACTTGTCAGATACAGCTATGACCTTATCTGAAACAGAGGGGGCCTGTCCTGTGGTTTTCCTGATCCAGTTAGATATTCTTCTTTCATACTGAACTTGACTGCCTGTCAAACATGTATACAGTACATGATGTATTTATCTGCTTTTGTCCTCTGCTCTTTTGTGTGCCTCCAGCTATGTTGAAAGTGGTATCCTCAGTACTGCAGTTTGGTAACATTTCCTTCAAGAAAGAGCGAAACACCGACCAGGCATCTATGCCGGAAAATACGGGTAAATATAATTACAAGCACAGTAGACTTGAATTTAGTATATCTTCTTAATCAATGATTGATATCTGCATAGATGCTTGCAAAGAAACAGCTCCCTCTATATCAAGGATTGCCAATGTGGTGCCATTCAAACATTGAAGACTGCAGCTCCCATCAGCCCCAAGCACCATGTTGGTTATGCCTGCAATATAAAGGCAGCTGTGGTTGTAACGATAAGTCCTAGCCTTCAGATACTAGTAAGAAACTGGTATTGTTCACACATCTTGTGCTTTGTTCCCCCCACTCCCAAGCCTACTAAATACTGCAGAATCCCTGAGACTATGTTGAGGTATTTCCTCTTTGAAAAAGTATTTGAACTCTAACCTCATTAAGAGCTTATCAGCAAAGTCTTTAAAACTCCCAAGTAAAATGGTATGTGCAGTTGAATCGGTTTATTTTTCTTGGGTCTATACAGTGATTATGCTGCCAGGGACAGTGATTCTGGAGCCAAAAACGACTTTTTGGAGAATTGGAGACAGTAAATGCTAAGTTTAGAAAATCTGATCATTCAAGTGACAGGGTGGTGTGCATAGGACTGGCTTTATAATTTAATACTATCTGTGTCTAATCTCCCTCTTAATCATGGGGTTGTTTTTGTTTTTTGAGAATCCTGACACAAGTAGGATTTTTCTCACGTTCTTAGTTCACTTTTGTATTCTCTGTGACAAGGATCATCTGTATCATTCAGCCCTTTGTGCTTAAGTGGATTTATTAAGGGAACTTGTTAATGCATAGTGTAGTATGTGACTGGCTTTGTCATCAGAGTGGGTTCAGTATTCCCCCCACCCCCAGCGTTGATTTAATATTGGGTAAAATGTATGCTGTGACATGTATGAAGCACAACTATATTTAATCTGTATTTCCTGAATCTACAGAGTTTCAGTGATAGTTTTATTATATGCTAACACAAAGTTTTATTATATGCAAACCAAGGTACACGTTCCTGGTGGATGAATGCTAGAATTATGATCTTATTGCATTGGTTGTTTGGAAGGCTTCACTTGTTGAGTTGCAGAGCTTACTCATCACCCTACCTTTCATTAATGTGAAGTACAGTGATACCTTGGAATTCAAACAGAATCCGTTCCGGAAGTCCTTTTGACTTACAAAATGTCTGGAAACCAAGGCACAGCTTCCAATTGGCTGCAGGAAGCTCCTGCAGCCAATTGGAAGCCCCATCGGACGTTCAGGTTCCAAAGAACGTTCACTTCTGGGTTTGTGGCATTTGGGAGCCAAAACGGGCAGTTACCAAGTCGTCTGGGACCCAAGGTACGACTGTACTGGTGTTACTCCTTGAGTGATTTTCAAATGGTGTTTTGGAAAATGCTGAGATTCCTCATTGATAGAATCGGTAATGGTGGAAAAGCTTCCTTGAAGGTCAATTTGCCCACCATTGCCAGCATCATTCCCCTGCAACATGTAGCTGCAGGGCAATGGCTGAATGTGTGCTAGGGTGTACGCTTGGTTCATGTAGGGTAGTACAAAGGCTCACTAAGCCTATATGAACTGAGTTGTCAGCCTAGAACAGGCACAGGCAACCTTGGCTCTCCATAGGTTGCCTATGCCTGGCCTAGAACATTCACTGGAGCCCTCTGCAATACACAGGGGGTTCATTGGCAAACAAGCTGACTAGGAAAGGGTTCCTTAGCATTAGGAAATGTGGGGAATACTTTTTGGGGACCCTTATTTAGTGTTACAACCAGTTGTCGAGGTTCTGGTAACTGATTGCATTGTTTGTATTTGTAGTTGCACAGAAACTCTGCCACCTGTTGGGGATGAATGTAATGGAATTTACTCGAGCAATACTCACTCCACGCATTAAAGTTGGCAGGGACTACGTCCAGAAAGCACAAACCAAAGAACAAGTAAGCTCTGTGATGCAAAATGTCGAATCTTATTGCACCCAAAGTAGCCACCAATTTCCGGCCAGAAAACATTCTCACCATTTCTCTTTGCCCTGGGGGGTGGTTAAATATCCTGTGTGTGTTAGTAAGACTGCATATGAGGCCTTGGGTTTCACTTGGAGCCCTAAAACTGCTGACAAGTTTTTTTATGGCATTTCAAAATTGCCTGGATCCCCATCAATGCCTCTCGGTTGAGCTTCAGCATTGGAGTTCCAAATAAGGAGACAAGTACACTGAGCATCAGTACACTGGGTGCAGTGGTTGATCAGTGAGATACAGTTTGATATGTGTGTGCCTATAGAAAAACTAGAAAGCCACATAATAGCTGGCCTTCTGTGTCTAGGTGGTACAACGTTCAAGCTTAGATCTTAATTAGAATATGACCTCATCTGCAACATTTATACTCCTTTGGGAGGAAGGGTGGGGTATAAATAAAATAAATATACCTAGGAAGTAGCAGGTTCATTATCTTTCTATTAGAAATAGTAACTGTGTTAAACTTAATATTTCTATTTTCTTATGACCTCTTTCAAATTCTTGTTCAAATTTTCAGGCAGACTTTGCTGTGGAGGCATTGGCAAAAGCCACCTACGAACGCCTTTTCCGCTGGCTTGTTCACCGCATTAACAAAGCTCTGGATAGGACCAAGAGACAGGGAGCTTCTTTCATTGGAATCCTGGATATTGCTGGATTTGAAATCTTTGAGGTACTTAAACAAATGAAAGGAAATCTCCAGTACTTACCAGATTGGGAGATTTTTGTAACATTGCAATGGATCTAGTAGCTCCAAACTGCAATATTGAAAGTTCACAGTTAAGAATTTACTCTACACGTGACCACATTTTTCAGTGGCTTTTCATGACTTTTAAGCAGTCTTGGTAAGCTCTGAATGAGATGGGGTTTCCATGTAAGAGATTAGCATGTCTTCCTTATTTCCTTGCTATCATAGCGTCATTTGCAAAACTGTCTGCATGTTTGGCCAATTGCTTGTTAAATGGTTTTCCCTGCAAAACTTACCTTGTAGTATACCAATGCAAAAGCTGTAAAACTCTAAAATGTTAACTTTCTTGATATTTTTCCCTAGTTGAATTCCTTTGAACAACTTTGTATCAACTATACCAATGAGAAGCTGCAGCAGTTATTCAACCACACCATGTTTATCTTGGAGCAGGAGGAGTATCAGAGGGAGGGCATAGAGTGGAACTTTATTGACTTTGGACTGGATCTGCAACCCTGTATTGATTTAATTGAAAGACCTGTAAGTTTTCATCCTTGCCCTTTTAACATCTCATCGCTTTCTCAACCAAGATCTCTCTTTGATGTAAATCATTCCATACACCTTACCAATCCAAGTTTTGTTTTTTTGTTTTTCTAAAGGATTTAAGTATTGCATCAAGAGGCATTTCTGTAAAGTGTGCCTGTAGACAAATCCAGCAAGTGCTACTCTCCTGATTTGCATTTGTGGCTTTATTATTCTGCTCTTCTAATTAAAAACTGAACAGGCGACTTAAAAAGCACATTTATAATAAAAAATAACCCAGCCAGAAAAATTTGTTATGAACTGAAATTCAGGATGATGTTCTTACAGGCAATACGTGCCTCACTTGATCTGATTAACAAGGCGCTGGTAACTTGGAACATGCCCAAATGTACTGTAGGTTTGCTTGTGGCCCAAATTATTTTGTGAGCTAACTGATTGGTAGGGAACCATGACTTTCAGTGTATATGTCACTGAGCTCTGTTTCTTTTCCTATTTCTCATCCTATACCTTTAATAGCTCTTTCCTCGGTTCTGATAATTTTGATTACATTTCAGGTAGCTCTGTGTTGCTATGAGACATCCTGTGAGGCAAAGTGTCAAGTTGGTTGAACTTGATGCTTTAGACTTCTTGATATGCTTGTATCTTGTTCCCTTGTTGTATCTGATTTCAAAATCAACAGACTTGTGGGGGGGAATCCATTGCCATTAGTCACGTATGTCCACTTGTATCTCCCATTGAAATGCGAATATAGATCTTATTTCTGCATAAGCACGTGCTCTGCTTGAGCTGTGTTGCTCAGGTGCAACTGTACGGTGAAAGGAATATCGAACAAGGGGAGGTGAGAACAGAATAGATTCTGGCAATAAAACATTTATTTATGTACTAATCCTTGCTAGGCCAACCCCCCTGGTGTACTTGCTCTCCTGGATGAAGAGTGCTGGTTCCCCAAAGCAACTGATAAGACATTTGTGGAAAAACTGGTCCAGGAACAAGGAACCCATTCCAAATTCCAAAAGCCTCGGCAGCTGAAGGACAAGGCAGACTTCTGCATCATTCATTATGCAGGAAGGGTAAGCATGAAATGCTATATGATTTCTTCAGCATTTATCAGTGTGTCCCATTTGTGGGATTTCTGAGAGGCTACAGGAGCCTGTGTATCTTCCTATTTGAGAATAAGTTTGGCCTCCTGAGTCTGGTCATCAGGTAGGATTGAAGAGTGAAATATGTTGCTTCCAAACTCTGGCGCCCATTTTGATTCCATGCAAGATACTTCACATGCTGCAGTACTTCAAAGAAAATCAATTTCGCCCTTATAGGTATTAATCAGTTAATTTGTAGAAGAACTTCATCATTGAAGAAGGTACCGTGTTTCTCATATTATAAGACATGTCTTATATTTATTTTTTCCTCAAAAAAACACACTATGGCTTATTTTCAAGGGATGTCTTATTTTTTTCCTCCTCCTCCTGCCGCGGCCGGCATTGCTGCTGCGCCTATCACTATGTCTTATTTTCGGGGTATGGCTTATATTCCTTGAATGCTTAAAAACCCTGCTATGGCTTATTTTATGGGTATGTCTTAAAATATGAGAAACAGGGTACCTCACAATTTGAATCAATATTTTGCCACTGGGGATTACCTAGCTGGGTTTCAAAGTGTCTATATCCCACTGTGATCTTTGCAGGGTGGTCCTGCAAATCTTGAATCGAAGTCAGTATGATCAAACATCTACTGAATTTTGGGTGGGGCGGGGTGAGAGGTAGCCATGTTGCTATTCATCCCTCCTGAAAGTTTGAAGGCTGGGTCGTGTTCATGAGATGCAAATAGTAACTGGCTAGTGCTTTGGGCCGAGGACTGGAGAAGCCTTGCTATCAGTTGTTTCCCCTTTGATACACCTCTAGCAGCATGTACCTCGGTTTACAAACACAATTGGTTCCGGAAGTCTACTTAACCTGAAGCGAACTTTCCCATTGAAAGTAATGGAAAGTGGGTTAATCCATTCCAAACGGTCCATGGAGTACTTAAACTGAAGCGTAACTAACCTGAAGCGAACTTTCCCATTGAAAGTAATGGAAAGTGGGTTAATCTGTTCCAGACGGGTGCGCGGAGTACTCAACCTGAAGCGTACTTAACCCGAAGTATGAGTGTAATTGGTTCTAGAAGTCTGTACTTAACCTGAAGCGAACTTAACCTGAAGCGAACTTTCCCATTGAAAGTAATGGAAAGTGGATTAATCCGTTCCAGACAGGTCTGCGGAGTACTTAAACTGAAAATACGCAAACCGAGGCATACTTAAACCGAGGTATGACTGTAGTTGCCAGAAACTCATAGTGTTTTTTTCATATCTTGCCCTGACAAGTCAATTTCAGCTCCTGAACTTTTACTTACTTCGCCAAACCTTTATTAGGCATTACAAATATAGGCCATCATAAAACATCCATATATAAATTTTTAAACTATATACAAATACCCAGCCATGTAAAATATGTAATAACGAGGAGTTTCTTCCTGCCAAATTGTGCCATTCACCACTCTTTAAGAGATACTATTGACAAAAACTCAGCCACCTTTGTAGTTACTTCCGGGTTAATGTCAGCCTGAACTTTTGCAGGCTCAAGGAACAAAGTGTTATCCATCAGTGAGGCGCTGCCCAGGACTCCAAATGCCTCTCTGAGCACCTTGTGGTAGAAGGGTGGGATAATTTTAATAAATAAGAATCAGAATATATATATTTTTAATGATAATAACCCTGCAATCAGTGGGGGGGGCATTTTCTCAATAGTAACCTACCGCCATGTAAACATTGGAAAGTTGTGATCTCTAAAATGAGTTTGAAAGACTTATGGGTCACTTGCAGCAGAGGGAGAGTCTGGAAAGCATCATGTTAAGTGGATCCACTGTACACGTAAAAACCCTGTTCAGACAACCCATATCATGCATTCAGTGTGACGGAGAGGTTGTGCCTTGACAGTGTGGTACATTCAGTGTTTGTCTGAAAAGGGAGTTCAGTATGTGCAGAGGTTCCTCACAATTTCAGCACTGCTTAAATGTCAATCACATATGAGGAGATGCAATATTTGCTACCGGTATTTACCCCGTTTGCTTAATTCCAGGTGGACTACAAGGCAGATGAGTGGCTTATGAAGAATATGGACCCTCTGAATGACAACGTGGCTACGCTTCTACACCAGTCTTCAGACAAATTTGTGGCAGAGCTTTGGAAGGATGGTAAGATTCTGCTCCTAATCTATATAAGATGAGCTGGTAAATCCTGGTGGGTGAGTGGGGGCCTTGTCTGGAAAGCTTACCATGAATCCTTCATGGGTTAGTGCAATTCCTCTGATACTCCTGCCAGCAGTGGCAGCAGGAGGGTTTGAAGTGCCGCTTCAGTATCAAAATTTACTTGTACATGTGTCATTACGGGTTGATTGCACTTCCATACATCAAGCTACTTAGCTGCAAGTGTGTTTTGAGTACACTCTTTTCATAGTCATTCAGGATAGTTTGAAAGTCTGTTGCGACTAAACAACTCTCAACCTTTCATGACAGGTAAAAGTACCGAAGCTGCTGTTTTTGTTATCAGCAATGGGTTCACTGGTAAAACGGGACTGTAAACTAAGAATTTTGAATAATCAAAGTTTAAATAGCTCTTAAAGATTTTATCATAATAGTACATTAAGTCTTTTTCTTGCATTGTTAATTTTCTGTGTGCCTGGTATGGCAGAACATAAGCTTGCTTAACCAAAAACACTTCTTAAAACTTGGTTGCTTTGCTTGGAGTGCTTCCAATATGGTGTTATAATTTAGTATCCTTTTAATGACTGCTTAACTCCTAGCTTCACATTAACTTAATTTAGGAAGGGATCTGATGGATTACACCAAAAGACACTCTTAATCTTGGATCCCTGTGTTCCATAGTGACCAAACGGATGCCTATGGGAAATTAC
This sequence comes from Zootoca vivipara, assembly GCF_963506605.1. Taxonomy (NCBI): domain Eukaryota; kingdom Metazoa; phylum Chordata; class Lepidosauria; order Squamata; family Lacertidae; genus Zootoca; species Zootoca vivipara. The sequence goes on along the minus strand of NC_083277.1, from coordinate 85,314,564 downwards.
AAACCAGACATAAGCGCAAAAAAGCGTTTTATGGCTATTGACAACCAGCTGATTCCTGGGTGCTCAGAAAGTGCTGTAGGAGGGGCGTTTTCTATAGATACATAAAATATATCAAGGCAGCTGACAGCATAAAATACAATAAAATCTAGAAACATCTATAAAACATAATTTAAAACATGAGAAGATACTGGTTGGTTTAAAAAAGAAATGCATATTGGGAAGGCCTGTCCAGAAAATACAGCTTTCATGGGGTATCTCAAAGGAGGGGGGGCTGGTCCCTGCCAAACCCCTACAGGCCTGTAATGAAGGCCTACCAAACCTCAGGCCTGTGAGGGACCACCAGGATCTTGGGGAGTGAGGTGGTGTATAAGAGAACAGGTGGTCATTGAGGTACTGTACTTCGGGCCCAAGTTGATTTGGGCTTTGTGAGCTAACACAAGAACCTTGAACCTAACCTGCTAGCAAAATTAGCAACAAATCAAGATGGTCTGCTTTCCGTATGTAGGGGTCATGCTTAAGGCCCCTGGTAAATTTGGTTGCCATTGTTCGGCATCATTTTCAGGTCTACAAACATCCCTTTAAAGATACAGTTACCATCTGCACTATACAAGTGTGGCCCATCATAGATTTATACAAAGGCGCAATGTTAGCAGTTTTATTTCCTCGCTAAGGTCAACTTTAGTGAAGAAAAGTAAACATGCTGAAGACCGAAGATATGCTTTTGAGGTTTTATGGAGCCAGGTTTCAAAAATGTGTAATGACTATGATAAACACCCATCTGGGGATATTGTACCGTATCTGCTTTGGAGCAGGGACCGCGCGTGGATTGTGAGAAGGGGGCATTTCCACATCTGTCATAAGTTAAGTTGTAAACTTAGTAGAAGGTGTGACCATGGGCTTATTGCTTCACAGTCCATACATAGTTTCTCTCAGTGCTTTTTTTCGGGGGGGGGGGTACGCAGGGGTACGCATACCCATGAACATTTTGTGAAATCTAAGTTTAGCCTCATTGAGGTGCAGTATTTCAATATGAATAGGAAAATGAGAGTACCCCTAAACATTTTTTTTAAAGTAAAAAAGCACTGGTTTCTCTGTTAAAGAGACTGCAAACCAGTCCCAAAGTATGCATGAACACAACAATTGTTCCATTTCAGAACATTTTTTCAGTAAACGGTTCCTTGTTGTGAAATATGGAATCACTGTCATGTTTCCTTGTAAATCTATAGTCTGACACCCACCTTTATGTTCACTGTTTGGGCCCTGAAATCAACACACCGCTGAAGATCCATCATTACACCATAGTGACCTGTTATGCACTTTGTTAAAGCTTGCTTGCAATTCAAAATTGTCTTCTCTTTACTAACTAGACTGTCTTGTGTATCTGCTCTTTGTTCTTGCCGTTTCTGTGCCATAGAGATTCACAATATTCAGAGAGCTTCTTTCTATGACAATGTTACTGGTCTTCCTGATACACCAGGTGAATGAATGAAAAACAAAAATAATAACATAGGCCTCCTAAAAGCAGGACTTGGATCTGTAGGAAAAACATTTTTTTGCTTGTTAGGCAAGCATGAACTTCCATTTCATCCTAACCTTAGCGTTGCCTCCACAAGGCAAATGTTCTTGTGCACATACCTATTTAGTTGCTGCTGCATACATAGTCTCATTTTTTGTACTGCACTTCTAGAAGCTTTGCAAGTGCGTAGCTGCATTTTGAAACACAGGCTTGCTTCTCCAACATATCCCGATGACTTTGGGTATTTGAAATTAGGAGTCTCGGTACTCTGGTTTGGTATGATTTGTACATGTTCATGTCCGTATACAATTTTTTTAATTAAAAAAAAATGCAGTCAAAGCAAGTTTTCTTTATACAACTTGCTGCACTGGCATTAAATGGCATGTTGAATGTTTATTATTTCAGAAGCTGCTCAATATTAGTACCATTTCTATTAAATGCCTATATTTTGAATGATAGCTTATGAGGGAAGTCCATCAGTACTTGGGCCCAAGTACAGTGGGACCTCAACTTACGACTTTAATCCATTCCGAATGCACACTCATAGGTCGAAAACTTCGTAAGTCGAGTTTCCCATAGGAAAAGCGGTTTCCCATAGGAATGCATTGGAAATGGAAAAATTCGTAAGTCGAGGAAACCACATCTAGCCGCGAACGGGTTTTCTGTTTGGATGTCGATAAAATCGTAAGCGCGCGGCCACTTTTCCCGCTTGTAACTCGAAAACGTCGGATGTTGAATAGCTCTTAAGTCGAGGTCCCACTGTACACGAATTCTGCCAGGGGTATATGCTGCCCATTAATCTCCAGGAGCACTTCTAATCTTGAAGCAAATCTCAGCTAGGCTGAGCACCTAAGCAGACTTACAAGGAACTAAGCCCAGTTGATTGGAGTGGCATTTACTTCTGAGTAAACCTATAAGATCACCTCATTAGCAAAACTGTATTTATTTTGGTAAACTTTAAAGCTGCTCTTTAGTCTGCTTTGTTTTTCACTAAAAGTATGTTACGGAGCCTGCTTTGGCATTTTATTAGATTTTTACTGCCACCATTCCAAATGTTACGTGTCTGATTGTGCTTTTGTTGTAAGCTAATATACATACATAAGCAGAGAATTTATGTATCTCTGTGGGTGTATCTAAGTTAATCATATTGATGTAGTTTCAAAATGAAGCATGTTGCTTTTTCCTAAGCGAATCTGCTCTCGTGCGGTGCTTCCTTGATCGCTAGAGGGGACTGATTTCTACTCCTGATAGGAAAAAAATGTATTTTGTGAAATACAGGCTTGTGCAAATACTTAAGCATATGGCCCATATTCACTTAAACTTGGGGGTTGGTTACAGTTTGGCTCCTCTTTCATTGGAGGATGCAGCATGCATTGATCTCTCATTAGTAAATACTGTGATGTAATTTATGCCTACTTAATTGAAGTAGACATGGCAGTGGTTTTAGCTGCGGGATAGATTCTTGAACTTCAAAGTACTATGAAGTGCTAGTCGGTCGGTACAAGCAGCATGTCCAGGTTGTCTAAATTTTTATTTATCTAGGGACACAGGGGAAAGGACTCCCTGAACCTAGTATGAATTTCAACCTTTAAGGCTGAGGCGTTTGTGGTCTAACAGGGAAGAAGATGTTAGATTCCTGGTGCAATGACTAGGTTAATTAGCAAGATATTAGGTTGAAGATTTTAATGTGGTGTTTCCTAGGAATACCCAGTACTGTCCTGAGATTTTTTTTTACTTTATTTGCATTTCTCTTTTGCTAACTGACCAAAAAACATCTCTCTACCCCCTGTCCTCCTGCTCCAAATGTGTGCTTGGTTTCATATGCCTTTAGAGTTTGGTTTATTTATATAATCCATAGAGGAAAACAATATAGAAAATCCTTTCCCTTCTGTTCCTCAAAAAAAGCGAAGAGCTTTACAGAAGCCTTATCATTGTCACATACATAGTGGATATCTCAGGTGTACTGATATATTTACTGTGACATACCCACAGAATTGCACTTCATACGATGTGGTAAAGGGAATGTCAGTGGTGAAACAAAATGGCCTAATTATTCCCCCCCACCACTACCATTTCCTATGGGAATATTATTCCATGTTTACTTCAAGTTAAGCAGAAGTTGTTGGGAGGGTAGTCATGGTTCGTTTCTAGCAAAGTTTGATACATGTTGTCATTTGCATTTTTTTTGCTCTATTGTAAACCTTCCCACATATTCACTCACATTATTTGCAGCAGCTTGGTCTAAAATTCCTTTTACGTATGAAAAGGGAATGGCTTTTGGTGCATTTTAGACGGTTAAAGCTGTGACTTGTGCTTTGTAGTGATGGCAAAAGCTACAATGTTCTGCCTGGTGTGTTGCTTTCAATCCTGCTGCTTCCACATATACGTAGATCGCTTTGCCATAGTAGGCGGCACCTTCCACCGTTTGTCGCGCAGAGCATTTGTCGAACCTTTTATCTCTCCTGCGCTGCTCTGTTTCCTGAATCCGCTTAATTCGGTGTTCTTGTTGCCTACAGTGGACCGCATTGTGGGCCTGGATCAAGTCACTGGGATAACAGAGACCGCGTTTGGCTCGACTTACAAGACCAAGAAGGGCATGTTCCGTACCGTGGGGCAGCTATACAAGGAGTCCCTCACCAAACTGATGGCCACGCTGCGAAATACTAACCCAAATTTTGTCCGCTGCATCATTCCAAACCATGAAAAGAGGGTATGTGTTCATTTCAAACGTTAAAAGGTGCTTCTAATTTTTCCTTCCCAGGCACTCATACTATTGACATTTGCCTATTGACTATTGACATTTGATGTATTTGCTGACATGATAGGGTTTGGATTTCATGTTTTGCACAGGTATTCAGAAACCCAATTTTTCCTTTAACTAGGTAAGGGTAAAAGCCAGAAGGATGATTACAAGGAGCTGCTAGTACTGTCCTGTAACAGCTTTTTCTCTGCCTTTAGGCTGGGAAGCTGGATCCGCACCTCGTTCTAGATCAGCTTCGCTGCAATGGTGTCTTGGAAGGAATAAGGATTTGTCGGCAAGGATTTCCAAACAGGATAGTGTTCCAAGAATTTAGACAGAGGTACTATAATAACTAGATTTGGCTTTTACTGCAGAATGCATGTTTAGAGCTACATCATTTCTGGTGGTTAGACCCAGTCTTCCCCCTCAACAAAACTTTCTGTCATTAGTCAAGCATAGCACGGGGATTAAATGAAAATTGGTGCCTGTACATTTTGATCCGAGCTTAACTAGTTGTTTTCTTATTGATTGGTAGATATGAGATCCTGACTCCTAATGCAATTCCTAAGGGATTTATGGATGGGAAGCAGGCTTGTGAACGCATGGTAAGTCATTCAGTAGCAATATAACATTGCTAAAAACCATTATCTTTTTGCCTTATAAATTTTGAATCAAATGGGTTTTGGATATTTGTGTAGATCAGAGCATTAGAGCTGGACCCCAACTTGTATAGAATTGGACAGAGCAAGATTTTTTTCCGAGCTGGTGTTCTGGCACACCTAGAAGAAGAAAGGGATCTGAAGATCACAGACATCATTATCTTCTTCCAGGCAGTCTGCAGGGGATACCTTGCCAGAAAGTAAGTGTTTATAGTAATATTGGCAGACGCTTATATTTGAAGTGCGGATTTTGTGGAAATGTTCAGTTAGCTTAATCAAAAGCACTGAATTTACAGACAGATGCATGGTTATTTCACTGCTAAAAAGATTGAGAAGCAGTCTGATGGAATAAGTTTATTGCTAGGATAATTTTTTTTAAAAGCCATGAGTATTGCCCCCTTGCACTTGTATATGGCTTTGGAAATGCTTTGATGTAGCTGTGAAAATGCAAACATTCCCAACTGAAATAGAAAACCTTGGTTTGTGTTCAGGGCTTTTGCTAAGAAACAGCAGCAGCTGAGTGCATTGAAAGTCCTGCAGAGAAATTGTGCTGCCTATTTGAAGCTGCGGCATTGGCAGTGGTGGAGAGTGTTCACAAAGGTAGGTTGTCCACAAAGGGTGGTGGTGGTGGTTAGGAATTTTCAACAGCACAAAAGTGACATGCCTCTTGTGTCACACTTTGCAGGTGAAGCCCCTGCTTCAAGTTACTCGTCAGGAGGAAGAACTTCAAGCTAAGGATGAGGAGCTTCTGAAGGTGAAGGAGAAACAGACAAAGGTAGAAGCAGAACTTGAGGAGATGGAAAGGAAACATCAACAGGTTTGTATACACAATCTGACCTATGCACAAAGTCGGCCTTTTTCTAATAGCATGTATGACTTTATTATCTACCTAGGCAAAACTAACGCCTTAACTTTCTGTAGTTAGATACATCTAGCTAGTTTGTGTAGGAATAGAAAGCATATTGTGTGATCAAATAAACACGCAAGGAGTTATAGTGAATACATTTTAATGACTGGCCTGGAGAAGGGGTATGAAGCTGCACAGTGGATCTCTTTTGAAATTGAACTCAATCTTTTCTGGATATATACATATAATCAGAGGCAGGTTTAGGGCAGTGTAACTGGTTCCCCCACACTGGGCATGGAGCCACGGGGGGCGTCACAACCATGACATAGCACATGTGCAGAACAGAAGGTGAGTGGCAGGGGATGCTGAATTTTGGCCTTGCATAGGGAGCCACTGAAATTTGAAAGACCAAAGTATACCCCTGTATGCTGTATAGTTTCTCTCTACATATATGGCTACTGGTGGCAAAAATAGTTGAAGGCTGGTATAGTGAACAGGAGCTTAGGCTAGATAAAGAATATATTTGTTCCCTCTTGTTAGTTTATTCCTTCTTGGTTCCATCCTTGAGAACAACTGGAGGAATAGACACAAGATTGCAGCCAATAGCATCATTCAAAAGTCTTTCCTTCTGGTAACTGTGGTTGTCTGTGCATGCCTGTTCTTTCAGCAACTTTTAGGACTGGGTGAGCTATGCAAGATGCTCCCGTAACTATGAAATGGTTGTTTTTGACAATATATCGAAGGAGGATTGACAATACTTTCTTACTGTATTTGCAGCTATTGGAAGAGAAAAATATTCTTGCAGAGCAGTTGCAAGCAGAGACAGAACTCTTCGCTGAAGCTGAAGAGATGAGAGCCCGTCTGGCTTCAAAGAAGCAAGAGTTAGAAGAAATTCTGCATGATTTAGAATCCAGGGTGGAAGAGGAAGAAGAAAGGAACCAAGTGCAACAGAATGAAAAGAAGAAAATGCAGGCGCACATACAGGTATCTCTTGATGTGCTGATGGTAGGATGATTAGAAAATAGGTCTAAATTTTGGTACATTAACTTACCTTTGGTGAGACCATGTGAAAACTGTGGGCAAGTTATAATATAGCTGAGTTGAGCTTTCTGTTTTTTAAGGACTTAGAGGAGCAGCTCGATGAGGAAGAAGGTGCTCGGCAGAAGTTGCAGCTGGAGAAGGTAACAGCTGAAGCCAAAATAAAAAAGATGGAAGAAGAGATCTTACTGTTAGAGGACCAAAATTCCAAATTTCTTAAGGTGAGAGCAAATTGTGACACACTCCTTTAGAACTAGTGAATGTGGAAACAATAATGCAATGCGTGAAAAGTGACTGTTGTGGGAGCCATCTTGTGGCTCCTCAATCTTGTAATCCAGAGAGTAATTGGCACCTGTTTGTTGCTTGGATTTAGGACCCTCCCTGCCCCCCCCCCCCCCGAGCAAACTCTTGTCATGTGTTGTGTTGCTATCATGCAGTGATGTCATAAGTCATGCAAAAAGGGTGTGCTTTGCTGTTCATTCTATGAAAGACAGCTTTGATTTAATGGTCATCTTCTATAGTAGCATTCTTCAGCCTTTCCAAGCCCAGGTCCCACCTTTAACCCCAACCTGCATTTGGGGACCTGTTTCTATTTGTATGGCGGTAGTGCTATTCATCATGACCTGAACATGCATGTATCCAGTCTACATGAGGGTAGTTAAGTCACTGGTTTCTACACTTCCTATTTCGGATGCCTCCTAGATTTCAATCTCCATCTCAAAATCACCACGAGCATTTTGGTCAGGGGGATGACAGCATGTCTCTTGAAGTATTAAATTGCCATTGGCCCAGTATCTCCACCCACAATGGTTCTGTGGAGAGGTCTGCCCCTTTTGAGAATTGTAGCTTGTTGAACTTTATGATGTCCAGAGCAACCCCACCTCCAGTACACCCTTCCTTGTCCTTGGAGCTTGCGTTCACTGCCCCCCACTGGTGCTCTCCAGTCCACCATTCCAGCTGGCCCATCCTGGCTCAGAAACTCAGTGTAAACCCCTATACACAACATCCTTCTCCAAATATCTTAAGCACATGTGTTTGCCCTAGGGAGCTCTTGCCTCTCTGCACTCTCGTCAGTTCTACTTCTCTCCTATCTGAACCATCATAAACATTTCCCGCTCGTCCCTGGGGAATGATATGTCCTGAACCAGGTGATTACTGCTGTGCCCTCTACTAAATATATCTGGATGAGCCCCATGTTTTAATTACCTGGAAGTAATTAAGTAACAAGGCTTCTTTTCAGCTTGCCCAGCACATTTTGCTTTAAAATCTTAGGAGGATCAGTAAAATACGGAGGGGCAATTGAATTGTCCTGTCCTGCCACCTCATTCATGCAGCCTCAAGCTGTATCTGCAGGACCCATGTCTATTGCTCTGAGCCCATATATGTACTACCTAACAGTTGCTTTCTTTTTCCCAATTAGGAAAAGAAATTAATGGAGGATAGAATTGCAGAGTGTACTTCACAGCTGGCTGAAGAAGAAGAAAAGGCCAAAAACTTAGCTAAACTCAAGAACAAGCAGGAAATGATGATCACAGATCTGGAAGGTTAGCAATTTCAAGATTTGCCATATGAAGGGACTCTCAGTAAAAGTCCTAAAGTATGCTAATACTGAACAAAAAACAAGCTTATCGCTGCCTTTATGTGTATCATTTTCTGGGACCAGAGGTACAATAATAGTCTTCCACAGTGTCAGTTTGGCAGCTATTAGAATTGGGCCTTTGGTCAGAAAATAGTTGTTTGATCAAGTATTTTTGAAGCACTAACTGTTGGAGCAATGATATTTTAATCAACTGGCTTGTTACTAAATAAAATCAGTGAATTTACAAGTTGACCTACGGTCTGCCTGCTCCCATGTACATGTTTACAACAACAACCCAAATACAATAAAACTCAGTATAAAATAAACCAACAAAATCCCACACAAACCATGAAACAGCCTTCAGAAACCAGCTTCAACACATTTTGGAATGCTAGCACATACATTGTGGAATGCAGCAGGTGCAGTTTGTGCTGTAGAGTTTTTGTTGGTGTGCTGAATGAATGGCCACCAGTCTGCTATGAAAGTCTCCCCGCTTTCCCCTCCCCACTATCGTATGTAGTTTCTGGGTCAGTTTTTCAGAAAGTGCTATGTCATACCATTTTTGTTCCTTTAAAGGGGAAGGGCTTCTGATGACAAACACATTTTCATCTGCTTTACATATTTTAAAGTATTTTTTAAAGAACTGTTGAGCACAAGTTGGTTTTTAAAGACACATGTGCTTAATTGAAAGCAGGCTAGTTCTTTGGTTACCTGTTTTCCCTGCTTTATTCTTCTGTCTGCATTGGTATGTCAGCAGTATGCTGCTGGCTACTGCAGGGTGAAGGGGCAAGCAGTCCTCATTCTCTGTTACTGCTGATACATAACTAAATAGAAAAGCTAAGCTGTAACCTATCCAGTGTCATACTCCCCTTCATGAAATATTTGGCAGTATTTGGTCAAATAAGAGGTCAGTGGACTACATTTAACCAGTCAGTGGACCAACATGCTAATCCCAGCTGTAACAAATAAGTTAATGAATTAATCAGGGTAAATACGGATTTTCAAATATTGGGACTTGCATCTCTTGGTATCTGAGTATTTCATTATTACAAATGTCAGCACAAAGGAAACTATTTAGGTTAGCAGTTTGCTTTCAGCATTGCAAATGCAAAAAAAATGTGTTCAAATGTTCCTTTGTGTTTTCTTAATAGCCATTTTGGCCATTGGGCACATTGTCTTAATCTGACTTTTGTCTATGTTAAGTGGATTTTTTTTAAAAAAAAGAAAGAAAGCAGCATGTCCTTCATTACTGGAAAATATTGAGTCTTATTCATATGAATTGGGTGTTGCTGTGTTGACCCTTTGGAATGACAAAAGAGGAGAATGTGTTTGTTTTGTATCAACTTCTGCATTCCTAGATTGTTATATGTTACTGCAAATATATAGGCACCTGTCACCACCAAAGCAAAATTCACTCCTATGTGTACTGTTACTTATAGAACTTCCTTCTTTCTCCTATTGGGAGACCAGAGCCATACCAACAAGAATAGGATCCCTTCTCTCACTGGGGCATTCCAGTCTTCATACCCCACTTCCTTACTCCAATTTGCCTTCCAAATCTTACTGACTTCTCTCTTTTTTGCAAATTTTTTAGCATCACTGTTTATGCTGCACATTAGAATACTTTCTGGAAGTTCTTTACTTATCATTTATTTTTCCTATCTCAACTTGCTTCAAAACAGAGTTATTTTTCTTTATCTCAGTGTTCTGTTTATAAAAGTTCCCCTTCTGCTCTTGGCATCCACTGATGGATTATGTTTTGAGAAGAAATACCATGAAATATTTGCAGTGTTGCACTTGCAATATCAACAGTATACGTAACCCCCTTCTTGGATTTAGATGTGCAATAACTTTTGGCTGTAAAACGCATACATCATAGAATTCTGACTTTCCATACACATTTACTTATTTTTGTGTCCTAATTTGGGAATAGTTTCTGCCTACAGTGCTGTGGCCACCTGACTTGATTCTGAAAGTATTACAGTTCTGACATTTAGTTAGGCTGAAATTGAATAACAAGGATTGCAACTGACATGCGCCATATTTTTGAAGTTCATGTTGCAATTTCTTAAGCTAGTCATAACCTTTCCTTACACTTAGTAACCTGATCCTGGAAGAAAGCATAAAGGTGTCACCAAATGCAGTCCATTGGCAGTCCAAAAAGGAAGAGAATGCATTTTTACAGTTTCCCAAAGTGTCTTCCTTATTGTTTTTCTCCTCTGAGGCAACAGGGGAGCACACCAGAAATCCTATAGTTAGCCTCGCAAGATCCTGGCTTAACTTAAGAGATGGATCTCTCCCAGTTCCTATTTCTTCCCTCTGCTTGGGAAGTAGATTTCCCATGAGATCTTTAGTTGAGGGCCAGAAGTTTAGCTTAACACACTGAAGGTTTTGTTGACTAACAGGAGTTGTTAGTCATCTTTTTGAGAAGGAGTGAGGAGATTCTATCCCCAACACAACATCACCCAACAGGAAATTGGCACATTTCCCACCTCAGCCTCTTCTGTGACCATCAGCCATTGACTACATATTTCAGACAAGCTTCTCGGGAGTTACTATTCAGTAGGACCCAGGTGGCACTGTGGGTTAAACCAGTGAGCCTAGGGCTTGCTGATCAGCAGGTCGGCGGTTCGAATCCCTGTGACGGGGTGAGCTCCCGTTGCTTGGTCCTAGCTCCTGCCAACCTAGCAGTTCGAAAGCACGTCAAAATGCAAGTAGATAAATAGGAACCGCTCCAAGCGGGAAGGTAGATGGCGTTTCCGTGCACTGCTCTGGTTTGCCAGAAGCGGCTTTGTCATGCTGGCCACATGACCTGGAAGCTATACGCCGGCTCCCTCGGCCAATAATGCGAGATGAGCGCGCAACCCCAGAGTCGGTCACGACTGGACCTAATGGTCAGGGGTCCCTTTACCTTTACCTTTACCTTTACCTAGTGCTTTAAATAACCAACAGAGGTACTAAAGAGGTTCCAAATACTTTTCAGTTTTCTATAGGATTTCTACAACCAATAATTGTAGAGTACTTCTGGATACTCCAGAGATTCTTCAGTGGCTTCTAACCAGATTTCTATAGTCAACTTCTTTCTAGCAAATATGTCCTTTAATTTGATACAGATGAAAACTTGTCTGTTGTGCTTTCCAGAAGCTAGATCTAGCTGCCTGCAAGAGTCTCTCTTATAGTCTCCAGAGCAAACAAAGTGCAGAGAACCCTTTTATGCACAAACAATGCAATCATGTTTCAGACTAGAAACTTTCTATAAACGAAATACTCCTTAATGCATCAGACTCAAAATGCATCAGGTTGTCATTTAAGATCCTTCTATTCCCTGCAAAGTTATTGCCTCAGCCAAGTGCTCTTTTTGTTGTCTGCACAAATGCAGGTGCACACACAGGCATAACTACCTTAGAAGTTACTGTGGAATAAATTGATGTTTTTTTGGAGCTTTTGGGCAAGAGGGTTCTAATCATGGTCTTCCAGGCCTGGTCAGGTTCTGTTTCTTAGCTGGTGAACCTCTGCTCTTGTCAGAGAACAATCAGGTTTCCTTATTAAACACCTTGATTTGTATTGTCACCAAGTTGTGGTTTTGGTATAGTTTGGGGACTTTGTGGGGAGAAGTTCCTTTCCTTAAGAAGTCTGCCTCCCAGGTTCTAGAGATAGGCAGCCCGGGATATCTTGGTCCCTGGCACAGAAAAGTCAAATGGCAGTCCCATCATTGTGATAAAAACAATAGTAATTATTACATAAGTGGCATATAGAGTTGTTCTAGTCCCAATTCTGTTGCCTTGGAAGATAGCAGAAATTAATCAGATAAGAAATGAAACATCACTGTTCCTCTATAGGGTTCATTTATGTTCTTACAACACTGATTTTAAACCCAGACTGCATTGCTCTTCATGTTGGAAGTGTTCAAACAGAATGCTATTTGAAACATGATAATTTCTAGGAGCTCTGTCCTGTGGTAGTGATCTGTAAGTTAGATGCTCTAAATGTGTGCACTGAATTCTGGCATTTTCACTTGGGAATGATGCAACTCTATGCCCCTAAATCTTGAATTAGCCATTTGGTTACCTTCATTTTTAGCAAGTTCATCCTTGGCATGCTCTCACAAGATAGCGTTTAGTAGACAAAAATTCCCCACTTACCATGATTGTTTCTCCTAAAGAGCGCTTGAAAAAAGAAGAAAAGACTCGTCAAGAACTGGAAAAAGCTAAAAGGAAACTTGATGGAGAAACAACTGATCTACAGGACCAAATTGCAGAGCTGCAAGCCCAGATTGAGGAGCTAAAAATCCAGCTTGCCAAGAAAGAAGAGGAGCTGCAGGCTGCTCTTGCCAGGTAGAATATGCCAAGATTGAGCCGGGTTATTTTGAATTGTAGGGTGCTATTAAGCTATTACTGCATATTTCTGCTTTGTTGGTGCTGGGGTACCGTGTAAATTGCACACTCCACAGCCCAGCCCAGTATCACATATGTGTGTTTTTCCTGAGCATCACCAATTTCCTTTCATGACAAGGAAAAAATAAAATTAAAATCAGGAGCAGCAGTGGGCCTCTGCAGATGTCAAGGGGTGTGTGTTGTCTGGTGGTGTCATGGCATCTGCAAGGACTCAAAATCTAGTCACTGTTGCTATCCAACGCCATTTGATTTCCACCTTAGATCTCCATCTGCAACTAGGTAGACAGAATCCAGTACACTGCCAAATTGCTCTTCACCGATAAGTTTTCTTGTGGAAGTCTAGAACTCTTACTTGTACTCCCAACATTTGACTAGGCTTTTTGCAAAGCCCAGACCCGGAGCTTCATTCTTATTCTAGAAATTGTGTTGTGTTTCCAGAGGGGATGAGGAAGCTGTTCAGAAGAACAACGCGCTGAAATTAATACGAGAACTTCAAGCTCAAATTGCAGAACTGCAGGAGGACCTTGAATCAGAAAAGGCTTCACGAAACAAGGCTGAAAAGCAGAAGAGAGATCTAAGTGAGGAGCTGGAGGCACTGAAGACTGAGCTGGAAGATACTTTGGATACCACTGCGGCTCAGCAAGAGCTCAGGTTAGTAGAAGACTAGATACATAACAAGGAATGTGTTCATATTGCTTTGATTCCTCATAAAGAACAAGCCCTATTCTGGTAAATCTGAAGTGCTGGCTACAACTCTCTCTGGGAGAGGTAACAAGGGCAGGACATAGTTGAAACTTTAGTTAAATCAAAGCAACATTAATGATTTACATCTTTGTAAAAACTCTCACACAGGAAGAGTTTCCAAAAGTAACCCAGAACTCCTTATACCAGGCATCCCCAAACTTCGGCCCTCCAGATGTTTTGGACTACAGTTCCCATCTTCCCCGACCACTGGTCCTGTTAGCTAGGGATCATGGGAGTTGTAGGCCAAAACATATGGAGAGCCGCAGTTTGGGGATGCCTGCCTTATACTGTAATAAACTTAGGACTGCCTCATGTCTTGTGACACAGATTAATCTCCAGTTTGGTGTTTTTTTTGTAACATTTAAGTGGTGGTAGTTCTCCCTTGCCACAGAAATCTGCCTTTGGGGAATAACAACTAAAACATGGTTATTCTATCCAAACTGGATTCTTCTTACTACTACTTCTGGGCAGTGCTGGTAGATTGCTTGTCTCTGAAAACTATCTTAAATTTGCATAGAGGCAAAGATCGTTGGAAAATAAACACTGTGGTAGAAGCTTCTCAGACCTTCAGATCTTGTCTTGCTGGGTATTCCTTAGGACAAAGCGTGAGCAGGAAGTTGCTGAGCTGAAGAAAGCACTTGAAGAGGAAACAAAGAATCACGAAGCCCAAATTCAGGATATTAGGCAGAGGCATGCAACAGCCTTGGAAGAGCTCTCGGAACAGCTTGAACAGGCCAAACGAGTGAGTGGAAGATGCACTTGAATGCACGGGAGACTGCCTCAGAGCCCTTCGTATATACTCTGTTGGGTTCAGTGGAAGGAGGGCAGGATATTCAAATATTAATACATTCAAACAGATGTTAATTCTCGTCTTTCATAAATAACTCTGCACAGTGGATATGGCGGCCGTTTGTCTACTTAAGTCAGTTGATCTTGCATTTTTTTAACCAACCTATCAGCAGTTTTGAACAGGACAGCAGATAAAAGTCCAACAGATTAAGGGTGAAAATGCAGTAGTCTTTGCTACCTATCTCAGAAATGCAAGCTCATTTGACTTTGCTCATATGGGTGTTGCTCACAGATATGCACCTAAAAATGATAAAGTGTTAAGATTTGGGTCCTCTTGCATCCCATGTGGAATTCTGATCTACAGTGGCAGCTCCTGCTCCACCCTAGGTATATCAGAACATTTCTGGCAAATGAGACCACACTTTTATGATTTAATTGCTCACATAATTGTTGCAACCACTGTTATGACTGTAGCCAGTAGCCTACGTGTCAGTGTCAAATTCATGCATTTGTAGGCACTTCTGCAGTGAAGTGTTACAGTTGTGCTGCAGTGCAATATCTAAAGCTGTTTAGTTTCAAAAACAAATTCATATTGAACTTGAAGCAGCTAAGAATTCAAATCAGATGACCAAACTTGCGATGCCTCAAATGAAAAAGCCGGTGAATTTTAGTCTGGATCTAGAAAAAAGAATTTTGCCGCAGGTGAAGCCTAGCTTTTATATTGCAGGTGAAGTGTGATTACCTTTCTTTTGCTTCTAGTTCAAATCAAATCTTGAAAAGAACAAGCAGTGCTTGGAAACGGATAACAAGGAGCTGGCCTGTGAGGTGAAGGTGCTGCAGCAGGTTAGATCTGAATCGGAGCACAAGAGGAAGAAGCTGGATGGGCAGGTTCAGGAACTGCTGGCCAAGGTTGCAGAAGGAGAGAGGCTGAGGACAGAACTTACAGAAAAGTCAAGCAAACTGCAGGTAAAAATTTGGATGAGCGATTCTTTAGCTTTTTCTCACGAACTCTTGGTCAGACTACGCAATTTAGTAAACATCCTTCTAAAATGCTCCTGCTTGATACAGATGTAGTATTTTGAAAAATTGGTGTGGCATTAATGTCAGGTAATAGGACGGGAGCTGCTGCTGGTAATACTTTTTGTTGCACTAGTTATCCCTTGGTGAGCACATGCAAAGTTTCTGCTTTGCATTGATAAGGTTCTTGAAAGTTGAAATAGTTTTAAGCACCTGAAAAATGCAACGTTACTGTTCCTCTTGTGACAAGGAGGCTGTTTATAGAGTTTTAGTCCTACTTCCCCTGTCTTGATCCTGCTCTGAGAAACATTTTGAATTTTGAGAAAGTTGCACAAAAACATCAGAGTGGGAATTATTCCTCATTCTGCTCACTACAGATTCAGTAGAGTTAAAACTAAAGAATCAGTTTCTTAGGGAGGCTGTTGAAACTTTTTGTGGAAGTTTTCAATAAAAGTATTCAAAAGCTCATAAGAAATGTAGGTCTTGGGTCAGGGCTATGCTCCAGGGCCTTGAATCCTTTCCGGCCATTTAGTATATAACAAACATAATGAGCAGTAAAAATGTCAGAGAGATGGTTCATGGGTGTAGAATACTTTGGGGGAAATCTGTACCAATCAGAAACTGCTGCAGTAGGCGGAGGAGAATAGTTTTAAAATTCTCTTCCAGTTTATCATAACACTTTTAGGACTTCTCATGAAATATATTGGAAGTGTTAAAGGATGGTATTTTATTTATTTTGCAGTCAAAGCTGCTTCAAGAAAATTCTACGGTAAAAATGTGGACAGGGTCAAACTTCTAAGTAAATTTTGAGCCACTTCATTTTGAAGCTGTAAAAAAACGAACAACCTTTACTCATGTAATACACAACTGCCCAGTCAAGAGGACTAGAACCCTATAAGAGACATGTGCATAAACAAAAGTTAGCTCTGTTTGACATAGGAAGGCAGTGATAAACTTGCGGATAAAAGGTGGATCATCCAACTGGTTTGCTCTAAAGTAGCTGCAAAAGAAATGTCTTGCAAATGGGTCAACTTGGGCTACTTTTGGAATCAATAGAATGTAGTTGCTGTTCTCAAAGTATTTGTCAAAGTCATGGAGGAAACTGAAATAGCAAGAGTCTCCTTAGTTCCATTGCAGTTTCTCAAGTCTGCTGTATATTTTAAAGCGAAGTCTCATGTAAATAGTCGCAATGAGACATCAGAACATAGTTATTTCAAATATTGCCTTAGATGAATACTGTTATGAATATCCCATACTGAGGATGTAGCTTTGGAAAAACACATTTTATCACAAGCAAGATGTGAGTACATTACCTCTAGATTCCTTTGCTTTGCAGAATGAGCTGGAGAGCGTCTCAAGTCTCCTGGAAGAAGCAGAGAAAAAAGGCATTAAATTTGCCAAAGATGCTGCCAGTTTGGAGTCTCAGCTACAAGATACGCAGGTGTGTCTACAATTCTAGAATGCACGTTTGTTTGAAATTCTTTTATTCTGCCATTCTGTTCTCCAATAAGGGATCCTAAGTCAGCAAAAAACTTATATATAAGCCAAGCAGAGATTAAAATGGAAGTACAAGGGGCTGGTTGTAGTCGAGCTCTTCTGATCATCTAATAAATTTTGATTCAGTGGATCCCTCAGCTAACTGAAGAGGAGGGGAGACTTCTTTTGCAGCTGCTCACCCTGCCAAAATTTGCTCCAACATATTGGAGTCCTCTAGAACAATGTGGATAAAAGCTGCAGTGGGGACTGGTGAAAATTGCCTCCCCTCCTCTTTCATTAGTGGGGACCTCCACTAGATCAAAGGACTCCTGTTCATGGAAAGGCACAAGCGAATGCAATCCAGAGGCTGCTCTGAGTATAAATCAGTCGTTATACATAAAATCAGTAGAAGAGAAGCAAATTAATTCCAGCTATGAAGGCCCTGCAAAATAGAAAGGTGTTCGTGTAGTGCAGATAATGCAACTCCTGTGAACTTACATGCATGTTTCTGGAAGAGTTAAGGCCCAAGCATTTCTAAGCAACAGTGTACAGGTGACCAAAAGTGTTTGCAGATCTAGAACATGGAGCAGCATCCTTTGGTGTTCTTGGTTCATTCCTTATCTGCACAGTGGAAATAAAGGTATTCTGTCTCAAGAGTTGTGCTGAAGATGAACAAGACAATTGCATGCTCACATTTAAAATAATGGATTCAACTTTTCTCTTGCAATGATTTGTTCAAACCTTTAACACAACTTTGGACATTTTATGGCACAGGATTCCCTATGTCCTTTTGATGCGTACACTTGCTTCTGAGGAGCATGATGGGTAGTGCTGCAGTAATAGCATCACCCAGTTTCCACTGTAATGCATGACCAGCTCTGGCAATTCTGAAGTGCCCTTTTCCTGCTGTGCAATTAATGTCATTTTCCTGATGGCAGCAATCTCATCCCGTTCTTTGGCAATAAGATGCTGGGATATTTCCTCATTTTAACAGATGACTCTTTTTGGCTGGGACCAGTTAACTGCTTTTAGATCTGTAACGATGCATCTTATTACCAAATTGTATAACAATGAGTTAATGCTTTCAGATCACCCCAGCATAAACTTGACATCCTTACCCAGCCCCGTACCATCTCACAGCAAGTAAATATCCCCATTCCATACTGAAGACCACCACGTCACAGGCTAAGTTCAGATTCTCTCGGGATGAGTGATAAACATGAGTGCGTTTTTCATTCCCACAACAGGAGCTGTTGCAAGAGGAGACTCGACAGAAACTGAACTTGAGTAGCAGGATTCGACAGTTGGAGGAAGAGAAGAACAATCTGCAGGAGCAGCAGGAGGAAGAGGAGGAAGCCAGGAAGAATTTGGAGAAACAGATGTTGACTCTGCAGTCTCAGGTGAAAAGCCATGGAATACACGGGCAATTGCGCATCTCTGTGCTTTTATTCCAGCCAGGTTTGTCTTAGACTAGTTTAAACTGAATTGGCTTTTCCAGACTCTTCATTACTGTATCTCCAGTACCGGAGCAGGAAAATGTCAGGAGCTGTGAACTTTTAGCAAGGTGTACCGCTCCTGATTTCTTGCAAAGCATTTCAAGGTTACACCAGTCTATTTACCTGTTAGCTTGGATAGTGGATGCAGCTGCTTTTGGGGGATGGGGTATTTTCACCAATTCAATACAATAAATTCAGTAAAAATAGACCTAGTTCAGTAAAGCAGTAAAAACAAATGTGCAGGTAATCCGTACTACTGCAGGTGGCAACTGACCTGAATGAAGGAATGTTTCTCCATTCTATCTGGTTCTAGCCTAGTCATCTGCTGTCTTTGTGTGTAAGCCCTCACCTGCACACAGCTTTGCCCTGAGAACCTTGCCACCTCAATGGAAAACAAGCCAACTTCCACCTGCACAAAGCATGTCTGTCTCTTTGCCAAACACAGAAAGGTTATGACGACGTTATTTTCTGTTGCTCATTAAACTCAGCTCGCTGATGCCAAAAAGAAGGTTGATGATGACTTGGGGACTATTGAAGGATTGGAGGAGAACAAGAAGAAACTACTGAAGGACATGGAAATTCTGAGCCAGCGTCTTGAAGAAAAGGCAATGGCATATGATAAGCTGGAGAAGACCAAAAACCGTCTTCAGCAGGAGCTTGATGACTTAATAGTAGACCTTGATCATCAGCGCCAAATTGTTTCCAACTTGGAGAAAAAGCAGAAGAAGTTTGATCAGGTATGCCACAATATAAATCCTCTTGCTTTCTTCTTGATAATACATGTAGCAGTTAGCTATTATTTCCCCAGTAGATAATCTTGTTACATAGGCATTTTCATGTTCTACCTGTGAGCTGCTGGAATATCTAAACTGGTTTTCAGCTGGCTACTTAACTTGGGGCTTGCAGGAATCCTAATGCATTCTTGAGAAACAGGATCAATATTGAGGAATTGGGGAGATGAGAAGAGATGCACCCTCATCTCTTACATTCACTGTGGTTGCCCCAGAGCTTCTCAAGGTTGAGATGCAAAGTATCAAACTACCATGGTAATTTGGAAGCTAAGAGCTTGAAATCTATATTTATGTCCGACTTCTTCCAACTTTGTATATGTTGCGATGCTCAGATGCTGGCAGAAGAGAAGAACATATCTGCCCGCTATGCAGAGGAAAGGGACCGTGCAGAGGCCGAGGCAAGAGAAAAAGAAACCAAAGCCCTCTCTCTAGCGCGAGCCCTGGAGGAAGCTTTGGAGGCCCGTGAAGAATATGAGAGGCAGAACAAGCAACTCCGGACAGAGATGGAAGACTTGATGAGTTCCAAAGATGATGTGGGCAAAAATGTGAGTGGTGTACTATTTGCATGACTGAGAATGATGTAGAACAGTTTGAACAAGTGCTTAAATGGTTGTATGTCAAATTGAACTTTGGGCAGTTGGAGCACATTCATTCTAATGTTCTGAGAAGACTTCTGGAATTCTGTATGCTTCAACAGCTGCGTGCACTGGGAGGTTCTTAAAACACAAACGCTCATAGTCCTAGGGTTAAAGTTGCATGTCTCTGTGCATTTTTGCCATTGTTGTAACTTCAGCTTTTACACTCTTCTGAACATAAGAGCTCTATGTTCTCTACTATGGTAGCGTTTTCCATCCGTGTGCTCTCCAAAGGCAGAAGCAAATGTGGCATGAGCACTTGTGTTCTATGTCGGTGGTTCCCAATATTTTTGGTATGGCAACCCACAAGCCCAAATCTACTTGGTATGATGACCCAACAGTATATTGTCGTGTGAATTTTGGACTTCAGGTCTTGGGCAGGCATCATTGGCATGCATTTTATCTGCAAGTTTGGCGATTTTATACCTATTACCGTACTTGAGGCATCCAAGCAAAAATCTTACTTAATGCCCCTATTAATGTGGGATTTGTTGAAATAATTATACTACTTAAAAAACTATTCACAGGTTTTTTTGGGTTTGTTTGTTTTTTGAAAAAATGGGAATGTAAGAACACTAATCATTTGATTGTGGCTGTAGGTTCATGAATTGGAAAAATCCAAGCGCACCTTGGAGCAACAAGTGGAGGAGATGCGGACACAATTGGAAGAGCTGGAGGATGAGTTGCAAGCCACAGAAGATGCCAAATTGCGCCTGGAAGTGAACATGCAAGCCATGAAAGCACAGTTTGAGCGGGATCTCCAGTCTAGAGATGAGCAGAATGAGGAGAAGAAGAGGCTCTTAGTAAAACAGGTAAGGCCTTTAACATACGGAAGTAACCATACTGGTGGCTGGAAGTTCTGTTGAGCAAGTGTCCCTCAAACTAAAGCGGTAGGTCGTTGGATTTTATTAAGCTTTGAAGCTGGAATGTTAGTCACCTGAAGCACAAGTCCTTCCAACCCCAAGAGCCAAACAAAATCTGTCTTCATTCATGACACTCTAGCAATTTATGCCTGTTTTATGCTTTGAAAGGGCAGTGGCTGTTGCATTCTCAAAATGCCAGATTTTGTTACATTTAGGCTTTTTTCCACCCAGGTTTTTGAAGGGTGCATAAAGCTGAAAATCTTTGGTAAATAAAGCAGAAAATCTTAATTTGTATTAAGTCCATAGCGATTTATCATAGTCTTTCATACATGTGTAATGCCTATGGATTCAGTATTCACTGAACCACTGTTACAAAAATGCCTTGGGTGGGGGGGGAAGCAGTTTGCTGGCTCTGTGGTTTACACGACGGAGGGCAGGTAGAGTAAATCTGGATCATGGAATTGATAGTTTCCTTTCTGCTGTTGTAATTAATGTACAGAGTGCTGAGCACTATGAATATGGAAACCGTCAAGGAGGATTTATTAACTGTAAAGGAGTACTGTAGACTGCTGACTCAGGAGTTTTGCTAAGCGCAGGTGTCCTTCAACAGATTTCTTTCAATTCTAGTATGGGTGCTGCTGGCTGGAGGTTCTTATTGAGGTAGAAATAGGTGTTGCTTTTTACTGTATACAAGCTGCTGTATTTTTCATACATATTAGAAATAGTCTGTTAAGAAAATGTCTTTCAAGTTCTGATTCAGGAAATGATGCCGTATTCTTTGCCTCTTTCTTTTTAAATTTGGTTTTGCGGTAAAACACATTAAGTTGTTTGAGCTCTTCAGTAGTTTTTTAAGGGTTTTTTTTTGCATAGATGATCATAAATTACTTTCCATTTTGCTTTGAAGAATTAATGAGACTACACAAAGCTTTTATTGTCTCCATTTTGGGAACCGGTGTACCATGAACAAGTGTGCCCTTTTGGCCTTACTATGAGGTTAACAATTACGGTTGGCTTCTTTTGCAACTTAATAACCTGTAATATTCAGCTTTTGCACAGGAGCTATGGATCAAAGGACATAGAAGCTCTCGGTGAAAAACTGCTCATAAAATCACTGGGCAAGTGAAAACATAGCTGATTGTAGCCCATGTAGCTCTTCTGCATTTTTGTCTGCTTATATGCCCTCAGCTTGGCTTGTCTCCTGAACAGCTAATGCGGATTATCAGAGGGTTTCTTTACGGCATCCTCATAAGGGCATGTGGATTCTACTGTCTGTGTTTTTATTTATATACTGCACAAATGTTTCCTCCAGACTTCATCCTTCCTTATAGGCAGCTCCAAACTACGGGACTTTTTTTGAATTCTTCTCTTTTGTCTTCCTGTTTTGCTTGTTGCTGATTTACCGTGTAGGTCCGAGAGCTGGAAGCAGAATTGGAAGATGAGAGGAAGCAGCGTGCTTTGGCTGTGGCATCCAAGAAGAAAATGGAAGCAGATCTGAAAGACCTAGAAGCTCAGATAGAGGCTTCAAACAAAGCCCGCGACGAAGCAATCAAACAGTTGCGCAAGTTGCAGGTGTGCACAGCTATTCCAGAAATAATTTAACCAGACCTTGGCCCCCAAAGTCCTTTTCAGCTTCTCCTTACTGTAACAGAGAAAAAGACCTGGATAACCTGAATATAATTGATCAACATTAATAAAAACAGGATCTAATTGAAACTGGATACTCTAGATGTGAAAATTCTGGCCATGTGATTGGTTGGCCAAGTTCTCAGAATAAATATATTGTCTTGCTCTTAAGATGCCTTTTAAATTTCAGGCTCAGATGAAAGATTATCAGCGTGAACTAGAAGAGGCCCGGGCATCTAGAGATGAAATCTTCGCTCAGTCGAAGGAGAACGAGAAAAAGCTCAAAAGCCTTGAAGCAGAAATTCTTCAACTGCAAGAGGTATGGGCATTGAAAGCTGCCTGAGATATACCCGTGGCTTAAGGTGGAGATAGGAATGTTTTGAATCTTAACATTCTGCAATTTGAGTGTGTATATTTTACAGATGCTTTGCCGTTGAGTGTGTGTGGTTTTGGCACAACTTTAAAAGCGTACACACTAAAATGGTTCATCTGTTTGAAGTAGTTGATTTAAATAGTTTTCAAGGATCTGGTAGAGTCAGGCTTCAGTATCAAAAACTCTTGGGTTAGGGCAATGTTAAAACAAAGTCCAGTTTGAACAGAGTCCAAATACAAACAGAAGAAAATGGGAGAAAACAGTGATTATTGTGTGCTGAACAGTTGGCCAGCTAAAACTAGGTGGAACTGTGAATCACCAAACATTGTGGCACCTTTAGTTGCCCCAAGATTCATGAAGACTTCTTGGATGACACATGGAGGGGGAAAGCATAGATAATATTTTTAAGGAGCTTGTGCTCCTCCAATAGAAATGGCTGCCAATATCTAGGCCCCTTTGCATGTTGGCAGGGGTGCCTTACTTTTTGAGAACCAGGAAGATTGGGGTAAAAAGGTGCCAATTTTTAAAAGAGATTACTCAGCTATGTCTGGTAGACTTGAGTAGCTCAAAAGTGCCTCTGATGTATGTTAGAAAATGTCAGGTAATATGTGAGCTGGGGAACTTCACACATGGTTGGACCATGCTAGAAGCAAAGCATATGAATTTCTTAAAAGCAAAAGGCTGCTTGTGCAGGTCTGTTTGATAGTGATATTCAGCGTAACATGGTAGCTTTCTCTTCCCTCCCCCAATATGCTTGAAAATGGTTTTGCCTGCTGAAGCTAGTGAGATTCCCATAAATATATATTTTCAGGACCTTGGTGCCTCCGAGAGAGCCAGACGCCACGCAGAGCAAGAGAGAGATGAGCTGGCTGATGAAATTGCCAACAGTGCCTCTGGAAAGTAAGTAACTCCAGGTAGACTTCTCCACCTATAGCAGCCATTATGTGGCAGAAGCGTTCTGTGTCTGCAGCAGTTGCTGCGCAAACCTCAATACATGTGACAGCAGCCAAATATCTTAGCTGAGTTTGTAGTGATCCTCTGATGTACCCCTGTGCTATAGATCTGCCTTGCTTGATGAGAAGCGCCGCTTGGAAGCCCGAATTGCACAGCTGGAGGAAGAATTAGAGGAAGAGCAGAGCAACATGGAGCTCCTCAATGACCGTTTCCGCAAAACCACTCTGCAGGTAACCCCTTTTGTGTTAGCTGAATGTTTTCTTCTTGCCCCTAAAAGGATGAGAGTGTTTAAACAACTGCTTGCCTTCCTAAAGGTTGACACGCTGAACTCTGAGCTGGCCGGAGAGCGGAGTGCCGCCCAGAAGAGTGAGAATGCACGCCAGCAGCTGGAGCGGCAAAACAAAGAGTTGAAAGCTAAGCTCCAGGAGCTGGAGGGTTCGGTGAAGTCCAAGTTCAAGGCAACCATTTCAGCCCTGGAAGCCAAGATTGGGCAGCTCGAAGAACAGCTGGAGCAAGAGGCAAAGTAAGCAGGGCACACTCTGAAAAGAGTGTTTCCAGGAGGCTGAATCATGATTTGATTTTGAAAAAGCGCAATTTATTCTGAAACACCTTTTCTGGTAGCTATTAATGAAACAAGATAGTCATCCAGCAAGAAGCTTGCAAGCCAAGGAATAATAATCATCCAGTGCAGGCATTTGTGTGATCTTAATCAAATTTATTTCTGATGGTGTGATTTATTGCTTTGATGTTAGCACTGCTTGGTGCGTGAATTGGTCCTCTAGATCAGTGGTGGCCAAGCTTGGCCCTCCAACTGTTTTGGTACTACAGTTCCCATCATCCCTGACCACTGGTCCTGTTAGCTAGGGATGATGGGAGTTGTAGTCCAGAAACAGCTGGAGGGCCAAGTTTGGCCACCACTGCTCTAGATGGTTAAGGGAACCCACTTCATCATTCTAGTTACAGGTAGGTAGCCGTGTTGGTCTGAGTCGAAGCAAAATAAAAAAATTCCTTCAGTAGCACCTTAAAGACCAACTAAGTTTATATTTTGGTATGAGCTTTCGTGTGCATATTTTGGTATGAGCTTTCGTGGTATCTGAAGAAGTGTGCATGCACACGAAAGCTCATACCAAAATATAAACTTAGTTGGTCTTTAAGGTGCTACTGAAGGAATTTTTTTATTCCACTTCATCATTATTATTTTTTCTATTATTATTTCATTTATGAATCTCTTCTCATGTAACACCTCAAAGCGATTTCTAATAACATATATAAAACAGTACATAAATAAAAAACAGTTAAAACAATTGCATATATAATACAGTTTTAAAGACAACTGTAAATATAAAAAAACAGCAGCACACACATAAACTCAGTTCAAATTGAAAACAAATACCAGCTGGAATACAGATTTTAGAAGGTTTGTTAAAAGTGGAATGACGTTAGCAGGTGCTGAAAAGGCAACAGAAACTGCACCTGGCTGATGTGCAATGGAATGGAGTTCCAAATCGTAGCTGTTGCCACACTAAAGGCCTCATTCTGACATCATATGGAGCGGACCTCCTAAAGTGAATGATAATTGCAGGTTGCCCACTTGTGCTGGATGCAGTGATCAGTGGGGTATGTAGGGAATGAGGCAAACTATCAAGTATCCTTGTCCCAGGTTCTGTAGGGCTTCATACACTAATACCAGCACTTGAACCTAGCCTGGTACCTAATTATTCTCACTAGTGCTTTATTTTTCTGCTGTGGGTTGGTATACATTTGGGCTCTGTTGCACTAATGACTAGTCTGTTACCTTTTTGACGTCAAGTTGAGTGATACTGCTCTGTTGACTTACCTTAGGGAGAGGGCAGCAGCCAACAAGCTAGTACGTCGGACAGAGAAGAAGCTGAAGGAGGTGTTCATGCAGGTCGAGGATGAGCGCCGACATGCAGATCAGTACAAAGAACAGGTGAGGAACTACCTGTGCCACTTAGAATCTCTGCTGTGGATAGCCGACTATAGAAAATTTTCCCTGCTAATGCACATCGGGAAGCATAGTAGGTTGTTTACAATGGCTTGTATTGTGGACGGGGAAGGAGCCTCAGGACTGGAGGCTGAGAGAACTCCCTGGTGACTTCCCTTCCTTGGCCACAACCTCTTTCTCCAGGCCAACCCCCCTCACTGGTCCTTCATTGCACTCTCCTTGAGTGTTTTTTGCATGGCCGAAATGTGTCTTTGAAGTCTGACAATGCCTCCTGCTTGTCTTGATGAAGGAAAGAAAGAGGTGTATGAGAGTGGGTGCAGAAAGTAGCCTAGTTAAAATTTGAATTCAGCATCCCACCCACTTTTCCTGCTGTTCCCCACCCACCACTGGAATGTACTCCCAGGAGGGAATGTTCCCCTTGGGCTGAAAAGGTTCTTCACCCTTGGCCAATAACTTCCATAAAGTTATAAAGTGATCAGGCATGTGCACATCCTGCTGTGTCTCTGCTGCTATGGATCCCATTCACTTGGGTATGGAGTCAGGGGGGCTTGTGCAAGCCTCTCCTGCAGCCCATTCAAACTTCTGCTTCTCTTCCCTCACAATCTGGAGTCATTGCAAATGACTGAACTATACCTTCAGGAGAAGGGTATTTCTGCAGCATGCAACTTCTTGCCATAAGATTAAAAAAACAAAAACCTCAGGTAGTGCATTAGAGAAGAGTTCAACCAATGTTTTGTCAAATCCATGTGAGCAGCACAGGCAGCCAGCACTCTCTTGCTTTGTGAAAGTGGATGAACTCGTCAATCTGCCCCGTGGACATCCCACAGTGGATGGAGACCGAAATATTGTTACACCGCTATCAGAGGTTCTCTGTCTCGAAAAGGGAGTGTAAGTGAAAGAGTATCTCTAATCTCATCTAGCGTGTCGTGCGGATGTTTCTTTCATGGGCCCTGTTTCTGATGGTGCTCTGTAGATGGAGAAGGCCAATGCCAGGATGAAGCAGCTCAAACGGCAGCTGGAAGAGGCAGAGGAGGAGGCAACACGTGCTAATGCCTCACGCCGTAAGCTGCAGCGTGAGCTGGATGATGCCACTGAAGCCAATGAGGGTCTTAGCAGGGAGGTCAGCACTCTGAAGAACAGGCTACGGTGAGTCATGTGGTGGGAGGAAGGTCGAGGCAGGTGTGGGCAAATGCTTCGGGGCAGGTTGCTTTTGAGTTGTTGTGAGGGACTCATTTGATTCACCATTTCCAGTTCTCTCCCTCTCCCAGTTTGTGATAGCTTGCCACTAATGTGGTCCAGAACGTAATGGGAGGGTGCTGTTGAGTAGCCAGAATTGAACATTATGCTTGACATTTAATGTAGCACTAAGTGGGGGATGTGGCCCTCAACAACAGGACGTTCCCCAACCCCCCCCCCCCAGAGCAGATTTTTTTTGGGGGGTGGAGCGGGAGGGGAGTCCTGTTGTGTGTGTGCACACACAACAATTTTGTTGAATCCCACCCCATGTCTACAGGGTCAGATCATTAGCTCATTTTGTGCCAGGTAGGCTGAGACCTAATGGTCAGGGGTCCCTTTACCTTTAGGCTGAGTGCAGGCTGCTTGCAACAAATGGCCCTACTCAACTCCTATACGAATGAATGAGAGGGTAAAGCAGGGGTCAGCAAACTTTTTCAGCAGGGGGCCGGTCCACTGTCCATCAGACCTTGTGGGGGGCCGGACTATATTGGGGGGGGGGGGAAATGAACGAATTCCTATGCCCCACAAATAACCCAGAGATGCATTTTAAATAAAAGGACACATTCTACTCATGTAAAAACATGCCGATTCCCGGACCGTCCGCGGGCCGGATTTAGAAGGTGATTGGGCCGCATCCGGCCCCCGGGCCTTAGTTAGTTTGGGGACCCTGGGGTAAAGTGATGTTTCCTGAGCTATAGCCACACAGGTACCAGTCATAGTTGTAGGCTTCTGTCTATCACTGGAAACATGATTTAAGTGGTATTGTGATCCTCATCTGTGAGCGCTATGGTCTCAACAAGGGGGACTCCTTTATGCTAATGTGGTGCATGGTGGGTAGGTAGACATCCTCAGGGTCTCAGTAGCTTTCTCTGTGGAGCAAAGGTCTATGTCCTTCCAACAACTCATTCCTTTCCCTCTTCCTTGTAGGAGGGGCGGCCCAATCACGTTTTCCTCCAGCCGATCCGGGAGGCGCCAACTGCACATTGAAGGGGCTTCCCTGGAGCTTTCAGATGATGATGCAGAGAGTAAAGGCACTGATATCAACGAGCCGCAGGCTGCCCAAACAGAGTAGAGCCCCCCCACACACACACCATATCTTACAGCGGGCATTCCCGCCAATGTGACTTTTGCTCCATGCATTTGGAAGAGGAGGAAGAAGAGGCCCTTACTGGCCACCAAATTGCCTTGTGGCCCTAGACTTGCCTTAGGCAAAACTGGCACACTACCTGGTCATGCAGGCCAGCCCCAGCATACTGCTGCCTGGCTTTGCCATGATGTAGCCTGCTTTGGATATAGGTACCACTGCTTCTTTATATGTATTAAAAATGTCTTCGTTCAGTGCTCTTTGTCTTCAAGGTATCCATTGTAAAGCCATTTTCTAAGGCACTGAGCAATAGGATTATCCCTCTGTCCCTTCTGATACACCATTCCTAAGCAGAAGTTTCTGACACCTGCCTCTTCCCCTTTTCTATGCATGTTTAGCTGTGTAGCAATCACTTGCGTTTCTTTTGGTCTCCAAAGTTCTGCTTAAGTACCAGCCCTGACTGCGCCTTTTCCCTGATCATTTTAAGATAGATTTAGGTTATTGACTGTGAAAACGCCCTGAGGGGCTTCAGGGGGTAATGTATGGCTGAGTAGCAGCATCTCTACTAGGCAGCAGTTGGTGCTACATAATGAGCACTCTTCAACCGTGGAACCTCCAAATTGGGTTGGTGCTATGTCCTGGCAGATTAGAGACCAAATAAGATACTAACCACTTTCTTCCGTACAGTACTATTAATAGTGCTCAGTGCAAATTGGATAGTCTGAGCCTGGGAATTGGATTACCCCCCGCAGCTACCCAGCAACTGCTTCCTTGCTGGGGGCAGAAGTGTTAAGATTAGAGCCAAAGCTCTTGCCAGCTATTTTGATGCCCAACACCAGTGTTTCTGCCAGAGGATAGCATGAGGACATTGCCTGTAAATGGATACATCCTGTGAAACTGCTCTCTCCCTTTCTTCGGCTTTCATTTGGACAGTGTTAACTGCACCTAGCTTAGCATCCTTATTGTTCCATAGCTGTGAACTGACATTTACAGAAAGTGCCTTAGACACTACAGTACTAAGACAATGTTACATATATAATTTGCCTATAACAATGATTTAATGTATTAATTTTATCATATCATGTTACATACACATCTTCTCTAGTCCAAGTGGTATTGATATTCAGTGATGAGGAATCAGTGTTAACTATGAAATCTTGATCTGTTGCAACATGCTTGAAAAAAAAATAATTTTCTTTGGTTACAAGCTTTAACATCTGTTATAAAGCTTTTGTTTCTGTGCATTTGGGTATTTCTTAATCATAACTGGCTGTTGACCACCAGGCATCTGACTGCAAATACCTTGTTTCTTTGTATCTCCATATTTCTAGACAATGATTTTTGTAAGACAATAAATTTATTCATTCTAGAGACTCATTCATGCTTGGGCTACTTACTTAGAAGAGATGCTCCCCCTCCTGAACTCAAGATAGAAATGAATAAATGAAACTTGCAGGTTTGTCCCTATTGATAATCTTACGGGATTTAGGGAGACCAGACAGCTACCCCTTTGGGGAAGAATTCTTACTTCGATGTAAACTGATGGTGCTATAAAAGTAAATGATGTTGATAATACAATTTAAAAATGATTCAGTATTTAATATTATTAATAGACATTGAGTTACTTCAATAATTCATTTTCTTGGGTTTTAAATTCTTTTAGCATTTGAGAAAGAGGTATGTAGAGTTCAGCAACCAATACATAAAGCAAGGAATACTAGTCATAGTAACTTGGGGGGGGGGGTGCTGCCTCTCCCATTCCTTAATTTAGAAAAAGGGAGAACCACCTTTTATCTGTAAGCCAAGTTTGACAGGTTGATGCCACACCTTTCAAAATCCCTTTCCCTTTAGATTTTGTTTACTCTTGTAGCAGTGTGTAATGAAGATGATAAATAGTTTTGCAACTGGTGTATAACTTAAGGCAGTACCCACTCACCACTTTACCAAGTTGCAGAGGCCTGTTATACTTGGGTTAAAACACACTAATGCATGCCCAAATCTTTTTATCTTTCCCCAGTCTGCATGCTAGAAGGAACTTTGGTGTTATATAGCATACTATGCTAGTAGTAGCCTACATTTCCATTCTGGCAAAAGAGTGCTTCATGGTGTTTTTTCTCTAGCCAGACTGGAAATGCAGACAATTTCCCTTGCAACAAGGTTAATAATTTTTGTGGGCTTATTTACAAGGTTCCCATGAAATTCCCACCAGTCTGAATAAAGGCTTGAAATGAATTACTGCAGATAAAACAGCTGCCACATGAAAACCTGTCTACACAATTAGTCCTGGGACATGAATTTGTAAAAGGAGTCTTTGTAGTAAGTTTACTAGCAAAAGAGGGCAGTGCTTGCACTATAAGCCTTATACAAACAAGTCTATTTCAGTAGCATCCTAGCAGAGACATTTGCTATTCCTCTTCATGGTTGGCCCTAGCAGTTTTAAGTTCTCTTCCGATACATCTGTGTCCCATAACAGACTTAAATAAGTTTCTAGGGGCATGCCAGCAGCTGTTACTATTTCAGCAACTAGTCATTTTATAGAGGGAAAGTAAGTGACGTTTTCAAGAAATAACAAAACCAGCTGGGTTACATTTGAGGTGTGTGTGGGGAGAGATGGCAGTGCCTATCTCAACTATGTTACCCTGGCCTAGAGAACAACTGAGGAGGAAGAAACCACAGCTTTCCCAGTAAATTAATAATAATAAATATTTAAACCCCACCCATCTGGCTGGGTTTCCCCAGCCACTCTGGGTGGCTCCCAAGTGCCATAGGAAATCAGTTTGTACACTAAAATAAAGGAGCCCAAAGTAGTAGTCTATATGTAGTAAAACAACTTAACTTACTTAAAAATGTCTGCATAGAGGATTAACACTGCATGCTGGCATTTCCCAGCAAACTTTAGCAAAAAGCTGTTTCTTCATTTTAGGACAGCTTGTGTGCTCTATAGCACTTAGACTAGGAATGAGAACATGCTGTCCTACAGATGTTAGCCTGCCATACTGGCTGGAGCTGAGGGGAGTTGATTCATGGTTTGAAGGGCCACCAGTTCCCCATGGCTGAACTTAAAGGCAAAGGTCTCAAGGGTCCAATGATTGTTACCTAGACCCAATTTAAAAGCTAGCTTTTAAGTTTTGCTTAACGTTAACAATGGTGACAGTACAGGAGTGGTGTATTGGTCCATTATTACTAATGTATTTACATCTGGGAGAAAAAGCCCTACCTGAAGCTTGGTCTTTTGGGTGTGTACTTTCTTCATGATAAGAAACTATGAAGATGAATAGGAGCACATGTTACTGCCAATCATGGTGGATGTTGACAGTAGTGAAGCATCATGCAGAAAGTTTTGATTTTGGCTGGAAATCTTACTAGAAACCATCACACCTGAATTTCAGCTGCTAGCTGTGCAAGACCTAAATCCTCTGTTCAGTTGCCATCTTGACATTAAACAAGTTATGTTCTTAGTGTAACTTAAGTCTTTCCTGGCACTCGTCATGTGTTGCAGGAATCCAACATAGGTTAGGCATGTAGGAAAAGAGAGCCCCACCCCCCCAGCCTGGCAGCCACAATTCCAAAACGCATGAAAAAGGATGCTCTTTGATCAGACCACCTCCACGTCCAGCTGTAGATGCACTCACTTCCAGATTTATCCTCTACTAACAGCTAGCCACAGCTGCAGAAGGGAACTTGTGTCAACTTTATAAGGGGAAGAGCCTGCTCCACAGCTGCCACAGTGACACCACCCACTCACCCAAACAACACACAAAGCATAGGCAGAAGCATCTTTTCTGCAAAAGCCAATGTGTCCACATTAAAAGATCTTTATTTTTGGACCATCTCTCGTTGAACCACAGGATGGCAGTCACCACAGAAATCTGATACACTGTCCTAGGGAAAACATGCCTCAGAGATTCTGAATAAATAAAGCTACAAAGCCCAAGTTATGTACAAATATCTTAGGCAAAGATATTATGTTTACAAACCTATGTACAGTAAAACAAATGTAAACAGTAAATGCAGCAAAGGACACACAAGGGCTGACAAAATCCAAGTTGTGAGTGGCAATTTGCCCCTAGCCTGCTCTGGCTTTTACTCCCTTCTCTTTCCCTCGCTCTTAGGCAATTCTCACTAAGAAGCCAGAGCCCCAAACCACTGGTTTATTGAAATAAGATAGGCAAAAGCCAGCAGCATAGGAGGAAGCTGACTATTTTTTTAAAAAAAAAAAATTAAACGGGGGTGTTGCTCTACTTTAAAAATTACCAGCTTTGGTGAACAGAGACATAATTGCACAACACACACATTTCTTGTGCTCCACAGAGGAGATACCACAGTTAGATCTTTAGCAGGGCTGCTCCATCAGGTATCAAGCCCATTGGATACATCATCATTTCACTGGGAGTATGGAAGGTCCATACAGGTTCATCCTGCATTCCAGGTGTATCAGCTGGCCAGAGAAGTTCTAGGCCTTCCCTGGCTTCCCTTGAATATGAGCTGTCTCATCCAGAAAGGGGGCAGGGTGGGGAAAAGAAATACAGCACTGGGATCCTGTGTGCCTATGTGCAAAGTTTGGGAAGCAGTGGGAGGAGGTGGAGGAGTTGCTAAGGGGCCATCCAGCATCAAAGTAGGCCCAGTTTAGCAGAGGTACAAAACTGGAGGGAGGGGCAGCAGGAGAAGGTGATTTAGGCAAGTGCAACTCCAGCATCCTGTGAGACAGACATCAGCGGTGACCACGTTAAAGAACGTCCACGATGGAAATAGAAGAAAATAGACTGTATTGACATAAGGAGTGCTCTGTGTGTGCTGGGATCTTCTCCAGGCAGCTTCTGAGTGCTACAACCCACCCAGCTCCAGCAGGGGGCACTAACGGAAAAGTTTTGCAAGCAGCTCTTGTTCCTTCACGAACTAATTGGAGTCCCATCATGGCCTTGCAACCCATTCATACACTCAGAGGGAGCATGCCTGGTGCTGATGATGGTCTGGACCCTCCTAGACCTGGTGGTGGGCCTTGGTCAAAGCCATTGACTGCCCTGTGGAACAGTAAGAGAAAACGGTTAACAAGAAGTACTGACAGGTAAAAACTGCACTTGTTGCGCCACGTCACAAACAGATGCAAAGCTGAACTGTTTGTCTTGCAAGGGCTAGCCAAGTGTGTAAACTGAATTGTGAAAATCCAAAGGACTGTTAATCCTGCAAACTAAAGGCCAATTGTTCAGTTCCCAAAATGCATGCAGCAAAGGCAAGTCCCTTGACAGACACTTCTGTCTCCTTTCAGAATAGTCTCCTTCCTTTTATTTTCAATTTTAGTATGTTTGTTTATATTTTACAATTGTATAATTTTGGGGACTAACTGGAAAAAGGCAAAGTACACATGTATTTTCTATATATTCAACAGGAACTTCTGCCTTTTGGGCTTTCATCATGGGTAACAGGGCTTTTTGCTATCCAGAAATACACCAAATGCTTTATAAACATATTTTAGTGTGGCAGCACCTATACTTTGGAACTCCCTGCATACTGACACCAGACAGGCACCTTTACTGTATCCTGTTCTACACCCACCTGCTTAAAACATTTTTGTTTAGACAAGCCTGTTCAGTCACACAGATGTTGACATGTTTTAATCTTTTAAACTGATAATTTTAATATTTCTTGTAAACTACTAAGATTTCACTACCATCAAGGTGTGCATAAATAACTTTGTATGGTATGTTGCCTTAGCATTACCACACAACCAAACACAGAAATTATCATCCAAGTTTTCCAGTCTATCGGAAAGCTATGAGAAGTATCAAAATGTACAATATGCATTTGACCAAACATCACACCTCCATGTAGAGGTGCTCCCGGCTGCCACACAAATACCAAACTAGCCTCTGTTTCTACCTCTTGCTCTTGGACCTAATCTCCATTTGATAAACTAGAGGAGGGGACTCATAATCTACCAGAAGCCCCCAGAGCTAGGCTGCATGTGAATGTGGGATACTCTCCTGCTGCTGGAACCCAGAAGAAAAGCAAAATGAATTACATAAAGAATGACTAGGTAGCTCACAGAGCTAGTTAAATCTTTGCTGTGGGCTGTGTTACAATAGCTAAGAAATAGGTCTTGAATTCAATTATTCAAAAGTTGCAGAGTGACGAAAGTGTTTCTACACAGATTGCAGCTGGAGTCTGCATCACAGCTATGGAATCTTGGTCAATTGTACAATTCACTGATTAGTAGGCATCTAGTAGACTGCTAGGGCTTCCCAGGGTGAGCTAAATGATGGTGGTGTGAGCCCTACAGATAAGAAAAACTGACTAATTCTAGATCACAGATATTCTGAAGATGGCTTAAGGCAATTATAGGCTAACCTGTTCCTTAAAAAACCATGCAAAGTGCTGGGGCTAGTCACACAAGGAATCCTATATAATAATGTCCATGTTGTCCCTGCGTCCAGTTGTCCCGTGTGTCCCTGGGGTACTGCGCATGTACCCCAGAGACACGGGGATTGGACGGAGGGACAACGGCCAACCGCCGCTCCGCCAACCGCCGCTCCGAAGCCCAGTCTCATGCTGGAGGTGCGCGGCGAGGCGGCGGGGGAAAGAAGCGCTCCCCCCGGCAGCCTTGCCGCGCACCTCCGGCATGGGACGGCGCTTCCTCGGCCGAAGCGGCAGCGGGCGCCGAGGGAAGCCGGCTTTGGCTTGGCGGCGGCGGGAAGAAGGGGAGGAATTCCTCCCCTTTTTCCCGCCGCCGCCAAGCCAGTCCCCGAGCCGAAGTGCGGCGCGGCGGGGGCTTTTCGCCGTTTGCCTTCCCGGAGCGAAGGGGGAGGCAAACAGCGAAAAGCACCCGCCGCGCCGCACTTCGGCTCGGGGACTGGCTTGGCGTGCGCGGCGAGGTGGCGGGGGGGGGAGGAGAAGCGCTCCTCCCCCCCGCCGCCTCGGCACGCAGCGCCGACATGGGACAGGGCTTCGGAGACCTTCTCCGAAGCCCCGTCTCACGCAGGAGGTGCGCGGCGGGGGGGGGAGAAGCGCTCCTCCCCCCCGCCGCCTCACCACGCAGCGCCGACATGGGACGGGGCTTCGGAGACCTTCTCCGAAGCCCCGTCTCATGCGGGAGGTGTGCGGCGAGACGGGGGGGAAAGCGCTCCCCCCCGCCGCCTCACCACGCAGCGCCGACATGGGACGGGGCTTCGGAGACCTTCTCCGAAGCCCCGTCTCATGCGGGAGGTGTGCGGCGAGGCGGCGGGGGGGAGAAGCGCTCCTCCCCCCCGCCGCCTCGGCACGCAGCGCCGGCATGGGACGGAGTTTCGGAGAAGGTCTCTGAAGCCCCGTCTCATGCGGCAGGTGCGCGGCGGGGGGGGGGAGAAGTGCTTCTCTCCCCCCCCCCCGCCTCGCACCTCCCGCATGAGACGGGGCTTCGGAGACCTCCGAAGCTCCGTCCCATGCCGGCGCTGCACGACAGCAGCGTTCTAGCGCCCGTTTTTAAACGGGCTGAATTCTACTAGTCCTATATAATAATGTCCAAGTTGTCCCTGCGTCCAAGCTGTCCCGTGTGTCCCTGGGTCACTGCGCATGTGCCCCAGGGATACAGGGATTGGACAGCAGAGACTGCGCGCGCACTCTCCCCCCCCCTCTGCCTCCTCCAACCGCCGCTCCCGCCGGACACCGCCTCACTGCAGGGCACGTCAGGGAAGCGAGGGTGGAGGCCGGCGAAGGCCTCCTCACAACCCTCCCTGGCCCGTGAGAGGAGCGGCGGTTGGAGGAGGCAGGGGGGGGGAGAGTGCACGCGTCCTTCCTGTCGGCAGCTGGGGGAGAGGAAGGAAGGAGAAAGCGCTCCTCCGTTCCTGTCCCCCTGCCGCCGACAGCAAGGACGGGTCCCAGGGTTCGGAGAAGCGCTGCGCAAGCGCTTCTCCGAACCCTGGGATGTCTGCTTCCTGTCGGCGGCTGCGGGAGAGGAACGGAGGAGGAGAAAGCAGCGCTTTCTCCTCCTCCGTTCCTGTCCCCCTGCCGCCGACAGCAAGGACAGGTCCCAGGGTTCAGAGAAGCGCTGTGCAAGCGCTTCTCCGAACCCTGGGATGTCTGCTTCCTGTCGGCGGCTGCGGGAGAGGAACGGAGGAGGAGAAAGCAGCGCTTTCTCCTCCTCCGTTCCTGTCCCCCTGCCGCCGACAGCAAGGACAGGTCCCAGGGTTCAGAGAAGCGCTGTGCAAGCGCTTCTCCGAACCCTGGGATGTCTGCTTCCTGTCGGCGGCTGCGGGAGAGGAACGGAGGAGGAGAAAGCAGCGCTTTCTCCTCCTCCGTTCCTGTCCCCCTGCCGCCGACAGCAAGGACAGGTCCCAGGGTTCAGAGAAGCGCTGTGCAAGCGCTTCTCCGAACCCTGGGATGTCTGCTTCCTGTCGGCGGCTGCGGGAGAGGAACGGAGGAGGAGAAAGCAGCGCTTTCTCCTCCTCCGTTCCTGTCCCCCTGCCGCCGACAGCAAGGACAGGTCCCAGGGTTCAGAGAAGCGCTGTGCAAGCGCTTCTCCGAACCCTGGGATGTCTGCTTCCTGTCGGCGGCTGCGGGAGAGGAACGGAGGAGGAGAAAGCAGCGCTTTCTCCTCCTTCGTTCCTGTCCCCCTGCCGCCGACAGCAAGGACAGGTCCCAGGGTTCAGAGAAGCGCTGTGCAAGCGCTTCTCCGAACCCCAGGATTCTAGCGCCCGTTATTAAACGGGCTGAAAACCACTAGTGTCAAGATAACAGCTGAGAACTGACGTACAAGACTGTTAAAATCCAGGCCATTCACTGAACTGCAGCTCTGATGCAATAAAGGCCTTTCGGGCAGATTGCCCTCATAGTAGCAAACTGTCCGTCAGCCGTTTCTAGCCCACTTATCTCCTTGGAACCGTCTGAGGCAGGAGGCCCGTTAAAGCCTCCCTCTGCCTTCCTGATTCAACAGCAGATTGAGCTGGAGAAACGCCACGTCAATATGAGCAGGCAAAGCTTCTTGCCTGTGGCATACTTGTCATTCAAACAGCAGAAGTGACTACATTCAGCAGGCTTCCCCTCCCCTTCTTAAACAGAAATCTATTGACAAAGAATGAATAGGGAGGTTTCTCCCTTCAAAGCCTTTCCCCTCCATTTTTCAATGAAAAAGAAAGGACTCTGTGGAAGAAAATTTGAAACTTATGAACTATTTTCACTTTTGGAATTATGAACAGAAGGGTCAGTACTGGGCAAGCATTTGCTTTGCCTGCTGAAGGTCCCAGGCTTAATCTCCAGTCAGAGCCAATATATCAGTGCAGTGCAGACAATATTGAGCTACAGGGACCAATGATTAGGCAGCTTTCTGTATTTGAGCAAAGGGACTTCCCCCTCCTCATCTGCAGCAGACTTCCACAGTCGGAATTTTCTCTGAAGGGTCTCTAAACCTTCTGGAACAGATTTTGGAGGTCTATTGGTGGCAGGGGCAGAATGGAAGAACAGGCAGGTGAAATCTTGTTAGGCAAGCGGAATTCTGTTCTACTCATGCACAGACAGCATTGGAGCCAACCTAATGTGAATGACACCTTTTAATACAGGGCTTTAAAATATTGTTTCATCTTTATCTTACTTCCTTAATTTCTGATGTAAAATGTTAGGTACTTCTTGAAGACATGCACAATTCTTAAAGCCTACTCCAAATTCCTCTACTTGAAATTTGAGCATGAAATAAAATGATGCAAATTAAGTACACACTGAATTAAGAAACAAGCTAACATGCAAATATTGTTTCAAGCAGCAAACCTTCAGTTCACAGATTATGGAGAAGGAAACAGAAAATTGGAATCTACTGATCTTTCAGAAACAATCATGATTAGAAACAAACTTTATTGTGGGTATTTTCAAGGGTGTGCTTTATTGTTCAATTAGGGTTTTGTGTGCTTATTTATGGTATTTTACCCTTACCTTCCACACTGGCTGTGTGCTAATGACTAAAGAGCTCAATCCTGTTATACAGGCGGCAAGCATTTTAGGCACGTCCAACTGACGCGTGATTGCAGACGTGCAGGTCCTTTTGGACCTGGAAGAAGGCTTATACGCACTCCACTGACGCGTTTGGGGGCTGGGAACGGAACCCCCACATGAAAAGGTCACCACCTGAATATAAAGCATATATATATATACCGTGTGTGTGTATATATATATATATATATATATCTTGCTTGTGATATGTGGTATCAATCCACTATCCCCTCATGTCTCCAGATTTTTTTTAAATTAATTTGGTTTCTTTCCCATTTCTGGATAAATGCTATGGAGGGGGGACTGTTTCAAGGCCTAATTGTTAAAAACTTGCATTTTGCTTATCACAATACTGATTGTTCCTGCTTTATTTGATCATTTTTTTCTCATATTTTTACCAAAAACAGTTATCTTTATGTAATGTAAGGTTCAGCAGGTAGTAACTCTATCTCTGGGCCTATTTGTAATTGATGCTCAAATACAACCAAGGCATTTGTTTTTAAATTTTCATTAAATTTTACTGTTTGCTAAAGTACTAACATTTACATAAAACATTTTATATTCAAGTTCGAAATTGATAAATAAGTACTTATATATATATTATTTTGTCTCAAAATTTCTGGAGGTTTGTTTTTCCATGGTTTGCAAATTTCCGGAAGTTTTATTTCTGTACACAACACACACCTCAAATCTGGCACATATTTGTCCCATTCAAATGACATGCATGAAAAGGACGAGTTCAACAGAAGTATAGCATCCTGTTACGTAAAATCTATAAATCTAGTTACATGGCAATAAAAACCAAAAACCAATTCAGTCACAAGATTAGTCTGTCAGCCCCACGCTTTCCTGATAGGTGACACACACTCATCTCCAAGCATCAGGCATCACACCAAAACAGTTGCAATTACCCATGAAATGTGCAGGGAATCTGACCTATCCAGAAAGGAGAGATGGAAACAATTCATATTGAAAACATCTGTTACGTCAAAAGACTTCCAGGCATCACTAATGAAGTTGAGGTTCTTGAAGTCAATGTAGGAACTAGTATTAAAGCTTTCCAAATTCCACCAAGCATAGCACTAAAACAGCAAGATTAGAGTTGCCTAAAATCAATCCAGTTTACCTTGCTTTGGGAACACTTTGCTGTCAAGGGTTGTGCCTGCACAACTGGCATTCATGTACATTGTATATATTTCTAGTAATATTGTCAGTGGTCCTTAATGGCCTACCAGAGACCATTTATAGTACTAGCTTGTACAACATCAATACAGATGTGTTTAGAATTTGATAACGCTATACATTAATGCTAACAAAGACACCAGCATAGAATTCTGGCTTGGGCTGGGATCTAAAGCGTGCTCTGCTGATGGTGCTCTCATTCTGCAATAGAAACGTGTTCTACTACAATGCAAGCAAGGAACACACCCAACTGTACTCTTGGCAATGAGATCTAAAGCAGGATGAGATCTAAACCCTCCAGGGATTGTACACACACACACACACACACCTGCCTTCATATCACATGCATTCACTCCCCCAACGAACTTGGCTTGAAAACAGTATTTTTGGGGTTTTGAAGCCCAACTCCTGGAGGAAGGATGATCTTCTTGAGACTGCAAATGGGGTGTGATGGGCCATCATAATTAGGCTTGAGAAAAACCTTCTACTGAGGGCACAGAAGGCTATTTATCAAGTTTAATTGCAGAGCACGGGGTGTTTGGGTGCAAAGGGAGTGCTGACACTTTCCTTCCTAGCTGTGACAAACAAATGCTCTGGGAACAGCCTTTTTTCATATTTAATTGTAGCAGGGAAGGGGACACTGTAGGCCAGAGGGGGATGTCTTAGGGATGACATATACCCCACAGGCCTGTGGTTCCTCATCCCTAGTCTAACGAGTTCAAAAGACGAGTTCGCATGAAGTCATCTCAGCCACTTATCAGCTACCACCAATTCTCAACATTACAAGGACATCAATGATTGGTTTATTCTCTGGTTCAGTCAAAATTTCCAACAAGCTCACTTGTGAAGTTTCAACAGCTGACTTAGTTAACTTTCCATATATGATCGATGATCTCCGGCAGGCTAGGGACAAAGGTGAGAGCAGTTTCCTAGTCCTGCTGGATCTCTTAGCGGCCTTTGACACCATCGACCATAACATCCTTCTGGACCGTCTAGAGGGGTTGGGAGCTGGGGGCACTGTCATACTGTGGTTCCGCTCCTTCCTCCTGGGCCGTGTTCAGAAAGTGGTGTTGGGGGATGAGTGTTCAGACCCCTGGGCTCTCACTTGTGGGGTGCCTCAGATTCCATTCTCTTCCCCCATGCTTTTTAATATCTATATGAAGCCGCTGGGAGAGATCATCAGGGGGTTTGGGCTGGGTGTTCATCAATATGCAGATGACACCCAGCTCTACCTCTCTTTTAAATCAGAACCAGTGAAGGTGGTGAAGGTCCTGTGTGAGTGCCTGGAGGCGGTTGGAGGATGGATGGCGGCTAACAGATTGAGGTTGAATCTTGACAAGACAGAAGTACTGTTTTGGGGGGTCAGGAGGTGGGCAGGTGTGAAGGACTCCCTGGTCCTGAATGGGGTAATTGTGCCCCTGAAGGACCAGGTGTGCAGCCTGGGAGTCATTTTGGACTCACAGCTGTCCATGGAGGCACAGGTTAATTCTGTGTCCAGGGCGGCTGTCTACCAGCTCCATCTGATACGCAGGCTGAGACCCTACCTGCCAATGGACTGTCTCGCCAGAGTGGTGCATGCTCTGGTTATCTCCCGCTTGGACTACCGCAATGCACTCTACGTGGGGCTACCTTTGAAGGTGACCCGGAAACTGCAATTAATCCAGAATGCGGCAGCTAGACTAGTGACTGGGAGTGGCCGCCGGGACCACATAACACCGGTCCTGAGAGATCTACACTGGCTCCCAGTACGTTTCCGAGCACAATTCAAAGTGTTGGTACTGACC
Source organism: Zootoca vivipara (assembly GCF_963506605.1). Taxonomy (NCBI): domain Eukaryota; kingdom Metazoa; phylum Chordata; class Lepidosauria; order Squamata; family Lacertidae; genus Zootoca; species Zootoca vivipara. The sequence goes on along the minus strand of NC_083277.1, from coordinate 85,273,827 downwards.
TTTAAAGCCCTAAATGGCCTCGGTCCTGTATACCTGAAGGAGCGTCTCCACCGCCATCATTCAGCCCGGACACTGAGATCCAGCACCAAGGGCCTTCTGGCGGTTCCCTCATTGCGAGAAGTGAGGTTACAGGGAACCAGACAGAGGAACTTCTTGGTAGTGGCACCCGCCCTGCGGAACTCCCTCCCAATAGATGTCAAGGCAATAAGCAACTATTCTACTTTTAGAAGACAACTGAAGGCGGTCCTGTTTAGGGAAGTTTTTAATGTTCGATGCTGTACTGTTTTTAATATTCGGTTGGAAGCCGCCCAGAGTGGCTGGGGAAACCCAGCCAGATGGGCGGGGTATAAATAAATAAATTATTATTATTATTATTATTACTACTACTACTACTATTATAATATAAGCAGCCTTTAACAAGTTGTTCCTGCATGTAACTAGGTAGGACAGTACCCACCACACCCCAATTTAACAGCCACTCAATTCCAATGCACCATAGGCAGTCAACAGTGTAAACAATTGCTACTAGCAGAACAGCAGCAAAGCCAGCAATAGAGCAATGTGTGAGTTACCTCAATCAGTCCCACCACCCAACCACAGGCCATTCATAAGGCAGCGGCAGCAGCAGATTGGGTTGGGTCCATAAACATGCGTGGCTGTTTCAGGATCCAGCGACAATTGGGGGCAGGGAGAAGACTACAGGGGCTAGAGAAGGAGAGAGAGAGAAAGAAAGAAACAAACAGGGGAGAAGGAGAAAAAAGGGCACGCCTAAGCTCACTTTCTATGCCATGATAAGCTATACTCAGCCCTAGCCAGCATGGCAATAAGATGGTACCCAATTCACAATTACGCAGAAGGGCTTAACAATATGCAAAAAATAAAAAATAAATTGCAGGTGGACTGAAAGGGGGGGGAGACAAGGAGAAGCAGCAAAGGAAGAGGGACAGGATGCGACGCCATAGTGTGTCAACATCAGGGCCAAAAGCAGAAGGAACTGAGAAAAGAAGTGTGGCCTTTGACTCTTATCTGCATGCTCCTGAGCAACTTGAATACCTCCCTGCTTGCTGCTCAAGAAAACCCTGTGTATCTGCTTCATGGGATATAGCTTGTGGTTGTTATTTGTTCCCTAGCCCTACCTTGAAGACAGGATCACCAGATCTCTGTTAAGCATATTCTTCAAGAGACAAGCTGCAAGAATCCCCTAACCACTGCCCAGAAGTAGGACTGCAGCTGCCTTATAGTACTGTTTACCAATTCTGTTGTTTCAAGCCTGTACTAGTTACTATAAACAACAGGGAGTTCTGCACTAAATGGGATATGACATAGTGCAAGGTGAGGTCAGGGACTGGCAAAAAAATAAGAGGACCAAACAGAAAGAAATTATTTCTGCAAAAGTCCAGAATGAGACTTGGGAAAACCTGAAGAGAATTTTGGCGAGAGACTTGTAAGAGGAAAGCCAGGGTGTTCTAAATGAAGGGATGAGCAGAAAGCAGAAATAGGAGAGGGCAATAAAAACTAAGCCAGTATAATATGAGCTTAAGCAGATAAAAAGCACAAAGGACCTGAAAAGAGACACGAGATGATGACGGATGCAGCAATAGAGGGATAATACAAAATATACACAAGCCATGAATTCTTCCAGTGGGTCAACTGCGTGTTGCATGACACAAGCACGCAGGTACCATGGGAATCAGACTAAGAGTGACCCTTTCCTACCTTACAATCTGCTTACTGTTCACAGTATGGCTCAAGATAGCAAGCGTGGGTTTTAAGAGGCTTGCCTGTAGATTCATGACTATGAGAAGCAAATCACACATTGATGGCACACCCAATTCACATTGAGACTAAGTGTATCCACAAGCAATTTCCTATCCCACCTTTGTGCAAATGGCAAAGATGCAGCTTGGTCTGTAAGCTATACAGAAAATATCATTAAGCCAGGCACAAAGGCAGCCAGCAGAGCTTCTACTTTCACTTTCCCCTCCCAAACTTTTGAAGAACTCAGCTGCTTATGTGGATTTAGTTTTGCACATGGAAGATGTACCACACTTTGTCCTAAGCACACTTAGTCACATCTAGATTAGTCTGCTGTCTTGAGGTCTGTCAGGGGCTGCCTTTGAAAAATGTATTAGAAATGCAGCTGTTAAGATTGCAAATGGTGCATGCAGGCTGCAACAACTTCATTGCCTAACTCCCTGTTTATTTCACCTAAACAATCTCTGTGCAGGATAATTTAAGGATGACCCTGATCCTCCACAATCCAAAGTATGGGGGAAGGTGGCATAGGGCAGGGCTTGCTTTGCAGTGGCTCCAAATCTCTGCAAAAAGTGTAGGAACATGGCTGACCATACACTATTTAAAACCTCACAAATGCTCAAGGCAGCATAGCTCCTTAAACTTTTCAAACAAACAACTCTTAACTAGAGCTGGACCAATATTTTTGGCACAGCTCTTTTTGCCCATTTGCAGGGGAGGGGCATAAAAGACTAGAATAAATTGTGCCCCAAATTGGGAAAGAGCAGAAGAAATTTCTGAGAAAGTTCTCTCAGTGGAAAGAGTGGAAGGGGCTTACCTTATGTTTTATAATGAAATTACAAAGAGTGTGTATCATTTCAAACATTCCCAAGTTTGTCTTCCTGTACTTGATATAACACAGGAAGAGAAACTCTGTAGTCCTTCACATTCTCTATGGCAGTGGTTGAGAAAAAACCAGCCCACAGGCTGATTTGTTCTGCCAGGAGTCCTTAATATGGCCTGTGAGGCCATTTCTCCTAAGCCATGCCCACCTACCATCATATATGATGCCATATATGAGGTAAAGATGCAAGAGAAAGGAAAAACCAGGAGCCTTAGAATATGGCAAGTGGGGCTTGTATACAGCACCTGTTAAATTTGGCTGATCAGCACCAACTTCAAGCCTCGCTGCAATCTTGCTTGGCAACACAGTTTGACTTTGAGCTGTGTTGAGCAGGGTCACCTGACATTGTGATATCAAGTGACTGACAAGTGGACAGGACTTTGACACTGCAGCTGGCAAAGTGTCCCACTGTGGATGGGGGTGCTAAGGATCTGGTTTACCAGCCAAATTCTGTTTCCCACCACTGCCCTATAGTTTAATAACCCTTCCCCGTCATGATCTTACCTAAATCAGCACATACACAACGGCATGACAGTTAACACTCAGGAAAAAAAGGTCTTGTTGACCCTAAACCCTCTGCCTCCTCATTCTAAGAAGTAAAGTGAGTCCAAGCCCACCACTAACCACAAAATTTTATTCTGTCCATCTTGAAATCTAATGGAAAACATATTCATTTTTCCAAGGGGACAAATGGTCCAACAAATATGAGGGTGGGAGTTCAGCTCACCACCATTACTAACCAACATTCTGTTAGACATACAGAATACTCCCGAGTTTCATCGATGGCACGTGAAGCCTAGGTTGTTTCTTACTTAACAAGCCTCACTTAACTCTTGGGAAGAAACCAAAGCATGAAGTGTCACAGTAAGCCAAACAAATCTGACCTTATGATGCCTTGCTTATTTTGAGTGATGTTCCACTATTTGCTATTAACACCTTTCCCCAACTGTACAGAACACTCTAAAGGGCCCACTACAATTGCTTGAGGTTGCCATGCCAGCTTCCTAGTGCTACAGCTTAGGTGCCAAATTGGGAGAACATGAAAGCTCAGATTCCCATCCTCAGAGGGTCAAGGTATCCTGTTCTCTGGCTTAACAAGAGGCCTGTAGATAATGGGCTTCCTTAAGTTGCACCGTATATCCACAGGAAATATGTCCATAGGCCAAAGGTTGGAAGCTTTTGTCTATTAGCATACAAACTTCATCCCTGAAACATTGAGCACAACCAGAACTTACGCTTTGTCATAGAATGTCGTGTGTCCTGAATGACAGAACTTCATGCCATTGCTGTTGATCATGCTGCTGTTTATGTTCCCTGAAATGTAAGATTTCCGCGATGCCTGGTCCTTCGCAAAGTTTCTACAAGCAGCTAATTTCGATTCCAAGGCCTGAAAAAGAAGTGGATAACAGAGTTTTTTATTTAAAGTAATTTGCCTTAATGAGGGAATAGGAGAAGCAGAATCAACATCAGCAGATTCAACAAAATAAAAGATGGAGCGATGACTCAGGGCAGTCAGTCAATCTTCTGGTTCCACTTATGTCACATTCTTAGTAAGAGAAGCTGATTTCAAAAGTCTGCTCTTGAATAGAACCTGGATTCCCAAATGCAGAACAGACCAGAATTATTCAGCTTCCCTATTGAAAAGCCAAAATGCCCTATTGAAAAGCCAAAATGCCCTTCAAAATGTTAAAATAGCAGAAATTGAAATTTGCATCATTTTATGAGGAAATCTTGGAAAAGCTGGGAGCAGCTGACAGAAACGGTAAGCACTAGAGGCATTTGTTACAGGAAAGTAGGAATACTAGAAGAATATACAAATAACCATCAGAGCTGGGATGTGACTGGAGAGACAACAGACTTTGGGGGGATACTCTGAGTTAACCTACTTAATGGGATTTGTGAGGTGAATGCTCTAAAATTTCATTAAGCATTGCCCATCCACTTTTGCACCCCTCAATGCATGTGTGTGTGTGTGTGTATGCTGAATTCTGCAATGGGCAGGGTGAAAGGGGGGGAAGAGAGAAGACAACAACAGCTTGCCATTGTCTAGGGTCAGTAAGCTAGCAGCACACACTTTGGTTCCCAAAAGAAATAATTCCAACTCTCTCTCTCTCTCTCTCTCTCTCTCTCTCTCTCACACACACACACACACACACACACACACACAGAGAGAGAGAGAGAGAGAGAGAGAGAGAGAGAGAGAGAGAGAGAGAGAGATTTGCTTCAAGTAGTTGGCTCAAACATCTTGAAGCAGACACTTTCATTCACAATGCTGTTAACAATGCATTTGTTTCAATTAGCATCCTTGTTTACAGTTCATCTCATAACAAGGAGTGTGACAGAATCAGTATGCAACAGTATCAATGAAAAGTCCTAGGCTGCTTTAAATATAGCCTGGAATTCTGAAAGAGAGAATAAATAAGTCATGCATAGTAAAGAAAGGCTCTTACCCCAACTTTCCTTAGGAGATCACCTACAATATTGAGCGCAGATATTCTGGCAGAGGGAGTAAGGGGACTGGTACCAAAACCGTTGGGAAGAGCTGCAGAAGGGAAAAGACAACAGACTAGTTACATGGATGTACATATGAACAAAAAAGGAAAATGAAGAGCATGCCTACTCATGTTCCCTGGCCCCAAGAACAGTTGCTCTCTGGGAAAATATCACCACTACACGTATTTATGAAGATCAACTATCTCAGTCAGTTCCTTAAAACCTTATCTCACAATCTTAAAATATCTACATTGCCATTATATGGGATAGTATTTTATAACTAAAACAAGAAACAATGGAAAAATAATCAACCATTTTATTTGTATGCCACATTTACAAAGTTAAAAACATGCTCAAGGCAGCTTATAAAAAATGTAACAAAAGTAGTCATAAAAAGAAACAAAACATCAAAAAGTATACAACCAAACTGAACAGTTTCCACATAAATAAGATACAAAATAAAGATACAAAAAATGACAGCAACAGCAGCAACACATATACAGTACACAACAAAAAACCCACTCAAGATCCTTTCAGCAGCCTCAGCTTTTGTAACAGGAGTCAGTCAGGATCACACTCTCCCAGGTGGGGAAAAATAAGTCTTAATTAATACACAAATAAATCTTTGTTGCGTTATATGGCTCAAAATGTGTTCTTTAATTTCTACTCTGACTGAGATTGGCCTGCTATTTCTACATTACTACAGCTTTGCAAGAACTGTGCAAGTTCTACATTCACATACAATGCAAACAGTAGAACATTCAGAGTATAACATGTGTATTGTGTTCTACCTTTTGGAGAGGGAAAGCTGTTCTCACAGCTTTTCCCAACAGGTGTTGCTGGCAGTGAGAGTGATGCTTGGACAGCTGAATCCATCTTCTCACAGTCCAAGGTTGGGGAACTAGGAGCTGACTTCCTGGTCACTTCCTGTTGCCTTTCCCGTACTGCTAATTCTTGCCTTAAATCTGTAAGTTTGAAGAAGAATATATTGCCAATGTGTTCCATAATACAGAGAACACATAATAAGTAGGTTGTGAAGGCTGAATGAGACGCAAACAGAACGTTGGCTGGAGCTGCATGACTTGATCTCAAAGCCTAACTTGGACAAGACCTCCTTTGAACTAAAGCTTGAAGTCAATAATGAACAATTTCCATTGCCTATCAATGCAAGTTACACAGAAGTAGCATAACTAATAACCCTTAAGCAATGGCAAACTGCCCATCAGGTAAATTCACCTCCCTCCTCCCACTAGCTTTTATGAATGTACTCCTTGGCAATCAAGCATCTGCTTGGCTGGCACAGCATATTCATATTTTGAATAGCACCTCACACTTCCACTGTGGAAAAGACACTTTTGTTGAAACATCAAAAGAACCCAAGTCTATAACATATACACACTTATTTTATTTTACCAAATTTTAAGTGCAGGCAGCACACCACAGCAGGGAGAGACAAGAGGTCTGTGCAGAATGGCACAGCAAGGTCTTTTTAGTGTCTTGCCAGGTACTGATTGCCAGGTACTGATTGCCAGGAGCTGAGGCTGCCTCAAAGCAAGCAAGCAAGCAGGCAGGCAGGCAGGCAGGCAGGCAGGCAGGCAGGCAGGCAGGCAGGCAGGCAAGGAAATGGAAATGGAAATGGAAATGGACAGACAAGTCCCAGGACCTTGAGGGGCAGTGGGAGGAGGCACCTCTTTTTGGGGCAGGGGAGCAACTCAGAGACCAGGGGCGGCAGCAGCAGCTGCCCAGATGACTCCCAAGGAGAGGGGAGAGGAGGCTAAGGGAACACTCTACATGGGAGGGTGTTTGAAAAGCAGTGAGAGGCTGCCAGCTCTGCAGGCAAGGGGTGACATAACTGGGCTCCTGAGCCTCACAGGGGTGCTGCAGAAAGAATGTTGAAGGTGCCAGACATGCCTTTATCTATGTACTGCTGAAGCCTATTTTGAGAAATGTTCCATAAGCCAGGGATTTCCAAAGGAAAGTACAGATGGGTTTCAAAGTTACTTAATATGTATTTCCTCATCAAATCTGGTCTGCTGGTGTCCAATAGATCGTTGATTCGTGTTCTGAAATACGATAGCCACTACATAAAGCATGGTTGGGAAACCTATTTGCCTGCACAAGACAAATCCTTATCAGGATCAGCCTTGTAAGCCAAATATGATATGACGTCATTATGACATCACATGATTGATAGGTGGGCGACCCTATCCATCTCTCAAAATACCTTGTGTGGACTTTCCAGGCACCCACCTGGCTGTTTGGTGCTTGGAAACCAGTAGTAGTTCAAAGCCCTTTTACTGTTTCTATGAACCTCCCAATAGGGCTAGGCGATACCTGCTTTCCAACATCGTACGTAATATATCGCCAGCTAAAGTTCACAATATGGCAATATATAACGATTTGGCTTACAGTTGTACTCAACGTTCATTCTAAAAGTTCCTATTTATTCCATCACAACCACACTCCATCTTCATTAACTAAGCATTAATTTAGCAATACCTCTTGCTTCATCCTTCAGCCTTTGTACAGAAACTAGCAGAGATTCCTTGTCATCTAACTCGCTTTCCAAAAAGGCATTTCTCTCAATGGCCTGATTCAGTCTTTGTTCAAAGTCTTCCAAGGAAACAATTGTGGCCCTAGACACACAAAGAGAAAAACAGCTCTTCAGTGCACATTCAAGAGTCACTTCTAAAACTATCATAAGTCATGGTTAGGCTGTGGTCAGCAAACTTTCTGAAATTATTTGCAAGGATGCCCTAAACCCCTGAGAGCAGGATTTCATTTTAAAGGTGTTTGCGGCTCCTATTCATGATGTACAACATTTAACTATTATATATACTTAACTATAAATAAAATAATAATTTAGGCACATTTGGTGCCAACCTGATCCTGTGGGCTGTAGATGTAGCAGAAATCATTGACCACTTTCCTCACAGCACATTCTGAATGCTAATTTATCATTCTGGAGAGAATCAATCCAACCAGGTACAAACACTACACACATACATACCGGTATATTTTTATGGGGACTGTGCAAAATAATTTGTTGTATAAATGGAAATTATAGTCATTGTGTGTTTTACATTAATGCTTCAAAATTCAATCATATTTTCTGCTAAGCCAAGAGGCTACCAAATGAAAGAGGTTTTGGAAATACGATAAGCACTGTAGATGTTTTAGTTTCACAACTGCATCAGTTATCAATTCACTATTTATATAATACAAGGTTCTTTGAAAGCTTCTGAAACAAAAACCTGAGCAGAAAGGCAATATAAGGAAGTATCTGTCTCAGGAAGGGAACAGACTACCACCCAACACTATGACCCTTACCTCTTAGCACGCTCAAGGTCATCATTGGATTGCTCTAGCTCTCTCACATATTTATGCAGCTGGTCTTTAATTGCCCGGGTCTGACTCAAGTCATCCTCCAACAAAGACACTTGCTTGTAGCTTTGTGAATACTGGTGCTCAAGTTTCTCCTGAAAGTACAAGAGTATTACGTATTCTGCTGCTTTGAAATTAACAAAGTGATTTAGAAGCATTCCTGCCACCCCGTGCTGCTTCCTCAAACACACATTCATATTTGCAGATAAATTTACAGACTACCTAGCCTATACAAGCAGACCTAGTTACACCCAGCAGGACTTAACCAATTTACCATTTTTTCTCTCTTTTTCTCCTCAATGCCTACCACATTTCTGAAAAGCAAATTCGCATATGAGATGTGTAGCTACAAAAGAGCCCCTCAGATAAGAGACTTATATTGATAGGAACGCTCGTCTTAAGGGGTGCAGTGGATTCAGTTTGCTCAAGTCCTCATTGAAGACATAAAGCAAGCATGTTTTTTTCATTATACTGGATGGTTGTAAGTTACCAAGTACCATACTCTTAGTACAGAAGATCCAAGTTACAGTACCTTAAGGTTTATGGGAGAGAACGCAATTCTCCAGAAGCATGTCAAGGCAGTATGGCAGTTCACAGTGTCTTTGAACTGCATCTCTTCCCATAGCAAACTCATAGCACCAAGCAGTCCTTTCACATGTAAAAGGCATTAGAATACACCAATGTTCACTCTTAAAAGCCCCTTTAATAGACATTGAGCACTAGTTTTAAGCTCCAAGGCCTGTTAGCCTGCTCACTTTCCAGTGACTTTTGAAAATCTGGTGGGCTAAGAGACTATAAAAATAAGAGAAAGGATAGGGTGCAATTAACTGGCCCTGAAACCTAAGTGTAGCCAATAGAGCAGGCATCCCCAAACTTCGGTCCTCCAGATGTTTTGGACTACATTTCCCATCTTCCCTGAGCTCTGGTCCTGTTAGCTAGGGATCATGGGAGTTGTAGGCCAAAACATCTGGAGGGCCGCAGTTTGGGGATGCCTGCTATAGAGCAATGTCTTGATAATGAAGTGAGCTATAAATGCAACAATAATTTCCTATTTCCTATTTGCCTCCACCAACACTGCTAACAGATGCAGTTGTACCTTTAAAGTTTCCACTTCTTGCTTTAATCTTTGGTTGTCTGCTTGCAAGTCCCGGTTCCTCTGTTCAGCCTGTACCAGCTGAGCCTCCAACTCTGCTTCCAGTTCTCTGCTGCCCTCCTGAAATTCTGCCAGCTCGTCACGGGCCTCCTGGAAACTGTAAGAAGAATGGTGATGATGAGTGAGGCATTACTCCAACCATGCTTCCATCCTGTCAATATGGTATTAGCAAGTCCATAGCTACTTCTTCCCACTGAACCTCAAAAGGACCAAAAGTATTTACTGCTGCATCATGTGAAACATTATTTTGTGGAGGTTAACCATGATTCTTGCTGAAAGCCTACTGGAAGAATTGCTGCACACTATCTATGTGCATCCCCATAGAAAGAAAAAAATAGTCTTCCAAACAATAGAATCCTTTGTGTCACTTGAGAAACATGCTTATTCAAAATACTGTGTCTCTTGTGATGCTATACTGTTTAAAGTTACTAAAGAGATTAATAAACAAGTTGTTTGGATACCAACCAGTAGAGATCCCTAGGGCCCCAAAGAGCTGCTGTTTTTTCCTCCCCTTTAGTGCACTTCTCTTGCATCTAACTTACTCTCCAACCAGTGGAATATTTGTGGTTTGCCCTTCCTTTTCCCCTAGCAACCAGAATCCATTTTTCTTGTGGTGAGTTCACATGAAATCAGGTGGTCCCTCCCTACAAGTTATTTTCTAAAAATATTACTACAGTAAGTGTGGCTGGATGTTAAAGAATCTTGTCCCTGCAAAAGGCAAAAGTGAAGGCTTTGCAAAGAGGCTTAGGCATGTCTCCTGCACTCATTCACAATTCACTGTATAGTTAATTTACTATACAATGGTCTACAAGTCTACTCAGAAGTAAGTCTCTTCAGGTTTAATGACACAGTGTAGGCTTTGGTTTAGTGTTGACACTGTGGGAAATCAGGGTTCGTATTTAATTTATTTAAACAATTTATTTAGGTACCACTTAACTACAATAGTGTCTAAGCAGTTTGCAAATATATGCCTTTAACATCTGTATGACAAGCTGAAATACAACAGGTTAAGCTGTTTCTAGTATGGAAATATAAATATGGGGAAAGATTAATCATGACTGTACTCTAATTTTGTTATATGCCATGCCATTTATGCAGGGTGCCCATATCACTCTCAAAATTCAAAAACTGTCCACTGCTCCCAAAAAAACTAGTAACCCCTGTCCTAGCTTCTGTTGCCCACATCTGGGTAAACACTGAAAGGTTTTTGTAAACTGCAGCCAGTGCAAAACTGAGCAGCTAGATTGTTGACTTGATTGGGATCAGATGATCTGAACATAGTCATAGCCAACTACATTGGCTAACAGTTAGTTTCTGAGTGCAATTCAAAGTGTGGGTTTTGACCTATAGAGCCTTATGCTGCTCAGAACCCCCAATACTTTAGGGACCAATTCTCCTTGTATGAACTTACCCAGACCCAGGGATTTTCAGAGGCCCCTCTCTGTGTGCCTCTTCAGAGGGAGGTATAGAGGGTGACAACTTGAGAATGGGCTTTTTCAATGGTTGCTATCCATTTGTGGAATCCTCTCCCTATGAAAACCTAGCACCATCACTGTCAGCTTTCAGACACCAGGCTAAGACATTCCTATTTGCCCAGGCTTTTGATTAATTGGGATAAAACTCTAGTATATTTTCTAAACAAGGTACTAATAATCTGAGGATGCTGTGGAATCCTTTTTGCTATTGCTAAAAAAAAAAATGAAAATCATTGCCAATCCCCCGCAAATTTCCCAATACTGTAGTTTCTACCACCCCTGTATTAACTCCTAAAAAAGCACAACACATACCTTGTTTAAGAAGCCAACATCACTGCTTTTTATCTTTTCTTTTTCAAATCATACTGCTCTAGGCAAGAAGAAGCTAACAAGACTATACAAAAATTACCCACCAAGTCAGAACAATGAATCTACTATCTAGCTAATATCTGTGGGGGGTGGGGTGGGGGTTTCTGGTAGCCCATAATGGCTGTCTTTGTCTCTCATTCCATACCAGTATTCAGGCAGGAAACTGAATTCATTCAGATCACGCATGTGCTGGGTTGCTATCATGCAATATACAAGAACCAGAGGCTTAAACAGCATCCTAATCACTAGAGGGAGTCAGAAGCTCCTATAATCTCAGAATGACCTTATTTACCAAAATTAGGCTGCCCTGTACCTAAACTAAACTTCAGTAAAACTAGAACTTTTAAAGATATACAGTTTAACCCCACAGTGAAGCATGAGACAATCTGCCAAGGGCAGCAATCAGTAGCATTCTTGAGATGATAAAGTACCCCATTGTTTGCAAAGGCAGATTTCAAACAGTGCAAGGCCACTACTGACAAAGAAATTTTATTCCTGCATCCCAGAGCACATAGCTCACAGCTTTGCTGAAGATACGTGGCTTCCAACCACTTGTTTCTTACTGCTGCAACAGACATTTAAAAGGTTACCTCAGATAAAACAATTTAAATGCATTAACTACCTAGAAGTGAAACTCAGTAACTACTAGAACCATACCTTTGTTTATATTTCAAAGATAACTCCTTCCAGTATGCAGTTTCTTCCTCTGGACATGAAAACTCAGGGATTTCTTCACAGTCCATGATCATGGTCACCTGCAAAATCCAGAGTGTTTAATAGGATGCTCCTGATATGGCCTACTGGTTTCAGACAAGCCCCAGGACTATCAGCATTCCAAAGCAACAAGTAGAACTATACCTCACCTTCTATTCATCTCAAAAGAAATGAGTATGGGTGATTGGCATATTTTTTTATCAGCAATTAAAATGTTTTAAGTCCATCAACCAGGCCATCAAGAGTTCTCTGAAGATGCATTGTTGCATTTAAATTGAATCCCACTTTAAATGTTTTGGGAAAACAAAATATAAACACACCCAAAATGTACCACACTATTCAAAGAAGGGTTAATGGAGTTGGAAAAAATCTGTCTAAGGAATATGCAAATGATCATATTTTAAAGCAGGCATTGGCTTTTCAGCCAGGTGGTAAGACCTGTAATTACTGGAACTAACACTTCTAACACCCACTGAATAAGATAATAGAAGTAAAGTTTGGTCAGCCATTTCAGCCGAGCAAAGGTTTGTTCCTGCGCTACAGTGAGAGGCTAACTGCCCTTTCTCTAGCACCTGAATAATGAATAGAAATTGGCAGAGTGGCTCTACAACATTATCTATTCAGAAGCACAAAGATAATGAACTGCTTTGACATGCCAACAAAAACATAGGGTAGCACTTCAAGAGTACATTGAAGGCATAGAGACAAAGCACTTTAGCTGATGGAGGCTAGAAGCTCTACTAGAGGTATGGGGAAGCTCCAGAGTGTGACCCAATTAGGCCCAGCATGGGTCCCAATTTATCTTGCTATCTCCCTTATACTACACAAAACTTGTTCCAAATCTGACATGGTATGTGACATCAGCTGAGGGCAGGTGGAAACATGGTTGCCAGTGCACAACCTTAAAGTAGACTCCTGGTTGTGCTGATGGGTGCTCAGTTCAAGCTTCCTGGTATCAAGTGTGCTATTGATTTCTAGCAGAGAACCTGCACAAGTGACGCTGACACAAAACCCCACACATACATTAAGTAAAATAGAAACATCGCCACCCCACCCTACCCCCACCCACCATGGCCTCCTCCACCTCTTCCCTCATTTTCTTCCTAATGTAACACTAAAGTCTCAACAAATGAAACTGATCTGTAGAAAATGTAACTTGAAAAAAGAGACATTGCACATACTTTTATAAACCAAGAAATCTTTAATAAAAATACATTAAACAAAAAACAAAACAAACTGTGCTATTGATTTATTCATGGGGAACTCCACAGTCAATCCTTGAAGCGACCTGTAAAGAATGCAGCAGCATTTTTTGCAAGCTCCTTGCAAAGAGCCCTGGTCAGCACTTCCCCTAGTGCTATGACCCTAATCCAGATCACTGAGGCTTTTTAAAATGTTAAACATAGGCAATCTCTCATAACACATCTAGTTTAGCCCTCTGTGGTGCATGATTCCAAGCAGAATTTGTTCCTCCCGTTTTATTTTTCTTATTTAACAGGATTTATATAGCAATTGATCAAAACCTCTTAGTAAGTTACAATAAATATACGTTAAGATTACCAAGTTAACTTTTTTAAAAGGCCAATAGGACTCATTATATATAATTTTTACTGCCCTTAAATCATATTCCAACAAAAGTTTGAAAGATAAAATAATAATAATAATACAATTAAAATTTAGGCAGCTGCTTCCTTCCAGAAGACTGTTAAAGCCCCCATTCCTACAACAGAAGGCATTTGTTTTACTAACTTTTGAGGTGCCACACAGGAAGGAATGAACTGCATTCATGATAGCTTTTTATCCTCTGCATGTGTACAGATGCTAATGCTGTTAACCAAAGAATACTGCTGAATTCTGACAAGCATCAATAGCCATTTCCCCCTCCAGCGAAACAAACTGGCGCATCCCACATTTCTGTGACCCACATTTCTGACCTGAACATTCAAAGCACACACATAAAGTATTCTACTTCCTCTTACCGTATAAAACACGACAAAGAAAAAAATATAACAGTTCAGAACTACAATTCTTAAAAAGCAGTATCGTCTGAAGCCAACCTTAAGAAAAGTATCATGAATAATGATAGTGGAGAAATATAAACACTGAATAATCAAGAACAAACATGGCAAATGTATTTCCTGCCCAGTACTTTATAGATACAAAAAAAGTTAAATATAAATCTACTCCATATACAGGACAACTTTTAAATGATATTTTTTATAAAAACAGTATCATAGTCAAATGGCCAACAGATTGGAGGTCATGGAGATGAATATTTTGGTCATTGGGCTATGATATTGTTTCAACTTATGGGTTACCTTTTTATTATTAATTTATTATTTAATTATTATTACCTTGACTTTTTTGTGTCCATCTAGAATATAAATGCTGACCTATCATTCTTACATTCTGTTACCCCCCTTCCAATCACATGATAACTGCACTGGATCATAACCAATGCACCTGATCCAGTATAGTCTTCCTGAACTGGGACAAAGAACCCTATCATGTAAACAGAAATCATTGCGACGAGTGACTCAAGGGACAGATCAAATTGCTAAGTGGCATTTTGGGACTTGGCAGACTCTGCCTTCTCAGTGTGGTAACATCAATGGTGTTTGTGCCAAAGTACTATTTAAAACAGTCTGCACCATTCCAGGAATGAACTATTTGTGGGTTCTTCCACCCCATGTTGTTGTTGTTTAGTCGTTTAGTCGTGTCCGACTCTTCATGACCCCATGGACCAGAGCACGCCAGGCACTCCTGTCTTGCACTGCCTCCCGCAGTTTGGTCAAACTCATGTTTGTAGCTTCGAGAACACTGTCCAACCATCTCGTCCTCTGTCATCCCCTTCTCCTAGTGCCCTCAATCTTTCCCAACATCAGGGTCTTATCCAAGGATTCTTCTCTTCTCATGAGGTGGCCAAAGTATTGGAGCCTCAGCTTCACAATCTGTCCTTCCACCCCATTGTGTGCCATTTTCAAATGACTTCTTCCAAGGACTTCACTTGGATTTACAGTTTAAATTTAAAGCACCAAAATGGCAACATGAGACGCTTCAAACAGGCATGACTGAAGTAGTGCAAGGTAGTTTGCCCCAAGAGGCCTCTCAGAAATGAAAGACAACAGGTCTGGAAAAATATAGTCTGTTACAAGCTGATTATGTTGTGGCTTAGGTCTAATAACATGGATAGCACAATTTCAAGAAAGGTGATAATTGGCAACCATTGTGGAGAAGGGATTTCAAACATAGTACATCTTTGCTTACAAGTTTCCAGGCAACCTCTTCACAAATCAGTCCTAAGCAAAAACACCACAGAAGTATAAAGTGAAAAACTAAGCAGATACAGAGACTTCAAAAGTAGGCTAAGGTCCTCAGAACAGGTGGTTTATGAAGCATGAAGTTAAATTCTCAAACAGGATTGACTGACATTTTGCAAAGCCTTATGCGGGTATAACTTGTTGTTTTGTTGAGTCTTCTCTTCTCATGAGGTGGCCAAAGTATTGGAGCCTCAGCTTCACGATCTGTCCTTCCAGTGAGCAATCAGGGCTGATTTCCTTCAGAATTGATAGGTTTGATCTTCTTGCAGTCATGGGACTATCAAGAGTCTCCTCCAGCACCATAATTCAAAAGCATCAATTCTTCGGCAATCAGCCTTCTTTATCAGCTCTCACTTCCATACATCACTGCTGGGAAAACCATAGCTTTAACTATACGGACCTTTGTCGGCAAGGTGATGTCTCTGCTTTTTAAGATGCTGTCTAGGTTTGTCATTGCTTTTCTCCCAAGAAGCAGGCGTCTTTTAATTTCGTGGCTGCTGTCACCATCTGCAGTGATCATAGAACCCAAGAAAGAAAAATCTCTCACTGCCTCCATTTCTTCCCCTTCTATTTGCCAGGAGGTGATGGGACCAGTGGCCATGATCTTAGTTTTTTTGATGTTGAGCTTCAGACCATATTTTGCCCTCCCCTCTTTCACCCTCATCTCATTAAAGGTTCTTTAATTCCTCCTCACTTTCTGCCATCAAGGTTGTATCATCAGCATATCTGAGGTTGTTGATATTTCTTCCGGCAATCTTAATTCCAGCTTGCGAGTAAAACTAGTGATTTGTAAACTCTGTTTGGCCAATTAATGGAAAGGAAAAGAAATGAAATCTAAATGTGCACTAAGAATGCAAAATAGTCTTCAAGAATGGGGAATCTGCAACAGATAACTCTCTTCTCCCCCTCCACTCTGCAGCTATAATCTGAAATCTTCAGAAACTGACTGGAGTAATGAAATTCCCTGTCACAAAATGCACCTAGAACAATGGCAGTTGCACTCCAGGTCAAGTCATTAACAGCTTGAGAGCATTCCAAAAGTACTTTTCTAATTGGTTATTTACCAAGTATACACTACCATTAGGCTGAAGAGTCTGAATAGCAAGCCAAAAAGATGCAATTCAGAACAACACAATGAGTTCATTACGGTATGTGCCGTGTTTCTCCGAAAATAAGCCATACCCCGAAAATAAGCCATACCCCAAAAATAAGCCATAGTGATAAGCCATAGTGATAGCCATTGTAGGTTAAACTGTACCATACTTAATAAAAAAAATAAGACATCCCCTGAAAATAAGCCACCGTGGGTTTTTTTTAGGAAAATTAAATATAAGACGGTGTCTTATTTTTGGAGAAACATGGTAGCTCACAAGTAAATGCACAGTACTCACTTCCTGCCTTAGGCTTGAGTACTGGTCCTCCTCGTTTAGGTACCTGTTACAGGTTCTCTGGTTTAACTAGAGGCAGTTCATTATTTTATAGGGGAAATAAAGCAAAATGTTGCACTCTGAGCTCAGGAAACAATTTGTCTAATATGTAAAACAGAATCCTTCAGATCAGCTCTTTATCTTTGTACATCCCTAACTACGTTTCTCCTCCAATTACACTGGAAAAAAAGCAGCAGCAAGGCCCTTGAAAATCTTGGCATAGCAAATGGAGTAACTGCTTCATTTCCTACAGCTACAGAAGCTACAAATGTTAATTGATATTAATTGGGTGCATAGCTAGTGCCAATATAATACAGCATTCCTTATCCAAGGAGCACGGGGGTGCTTTAATGTAATCTAAAAAAAAGGTAAAGGACATCTGGCAGTTAAGTCCAGTCATGAACAACTCTAGGGTTGTGGCGCTCATATTGCTTTACTGGCCAAGGGAGCAGACTTTTGTCTGTAGACTGTTTTTCCGGGTCATGTGGCCACCATTACTAAGCCACTTCTGGAAAAACCAGAGCAGCGCACGGAAATGCAGTTTACCTTTCTGCCAGAGAGGTACCTATTTATCTACTTGCACTTTGATGTGCTTACGAACTGCTAGGTTGGCAGGAGCTGGGACCGAGCAACAGGAGTTCACCCGTTGCGGGAATTCAAACTGCTGACCTTCCAATCGGCAAGCCCTAGATTCAGTGGTTTAGACCACAGCGCCATCCGCATCTCCCTTTAATGTAAGCTACTGTTACCTAATTTTGTTGGTTTTAGTTCGCTCACATAATCACTCGCCCATGTGCATAGCTGTCAAGTTTTCCCTTTTCTTGCGAGGAAGCCTATTCAGAATAAGGGAATTTCCCTTTAAAAAGGGAGAACTTGACAGTTATGTCCATGTGACTCTTTCCTCCCTTCTCTGATTAGCTTAACCAGCATATCAAAATACAAGTATACAAAATACAACTTACACAATTGCACCTTTATGCACTTGGTAGCCAGCCAGTTGCAACTACACAAATTTTAAAAATGCAAGGTGTGTGTTTAAATTCTCCCTACCATGCTGACTGGGATCTGGGGAGGTCTTGCATAGACTCTGGAAGACTTCTGCAAGATCTCAGGTGGCCCCAGAGATCCTACAAGTGCCTTGAGACTCCATGCAAGAGCGTCCCAGAGTACAGAAAGCTTAAAAGCTCTCCACTTTGCATAGGGGGCAAAACCTGCTTCGCACACCAGCTTCAGAAAGGTGAGGCTGGTCACACAGTGGTGGTTTTGGGGTTGTTCTGGCTCTACAACTTTACATGCAGCCCCCGGAACATAACCCCCACACAATATGTGAGCCTACTATAACTGCTAACTATGGCTAGCTAATTTCAATCTCTGATTTAAGGGCTAATCGTGGTTTCAACTTCCAAATTAAAGGCAATGTATTCTAGTGGTAACTATGGTTACACTGGAAATGCTTAATCATACTTAACACTAATCTGGGGAAAGTGTGGGGAGCAGTTGGAGGGGGGATTGCCAATTGGCCCAGCATAGCGTCTGAACAGAATTAGGAATAAAGCCCATCATCCAGAGACACTGCCACAGCTTCTGTGTTGCCTTCAAAAAAGAAAAAGGATTTGCAAAGCAGAGGTTCAAACTGAAAAATAAGCTTGTGCGCATATGTACCACTAAGTACAATCTTCTAAAAAATGTTATCCACAGTATTATTCCTTAATTGCATTCTTACAATCTATGTAGGAAAGCAACTAGAAAATGGCGCAGACACACATCTTTGTAATGTGTCAGATTAGAGCACAAGTATGAGACAAATGGAGAGCAGACAAGCTTGAGTTCTGCCAGATACATCTTTAAGACTCCTCTCTGATCACATCCCAAAGACACATGTTTGAGGTCACTTCACGTTCACTTCACTGCACATTTTAAAATGCATGTAGGAAGCAGTCATTAATTTATGAGGGGGGACAAATACCAAATTCACATTTTAAGTGGCAATTACTCAAGCAAACAATTATTTATCTTCCTCAGAAGTGTGTTTTAACATTATCATAAGATCTAACTCACTTCAGAATACTGAATCATGCTTCTGGCAACTGACTGGGAGAGGATGTCAGCACTTCCTGAAACCTGTGTTTATCAGATGCTGCTCTGGAATCTACAGAGACTAGTAAGGTCACATAATGATTACTCAATGAAAGGTCTCAGTACTACTAAAAACAACCAGTTTCATCAAGGAAAGGAAGAATTTACAAACTGCAGCCTCTGATCACCTCTTCACTGATACCAGCTGCCCAGTAAGCTTACAAGAAAATGATGAATGAAGTTGTAGAGTACCAAAAGAAGAGAACAAAACTATATCCACCCATGGGGCAGAGCAGCAGAATAAGGTGTGTGGCACATGTAGAGAACCAGGGCAGATCAGGGTTCAGAACAGGTTACTGTTCATTTCCTTTTTGTACCTGTTCAAATAAAAACAACACCTCTCAAGACTATATGATGGCAAATAAGAACTGTAAAGAGAATCTACACTGCGGTTGCATTTAGATATACATGGTAAGCTATGGTTATGGTTTACCACGGATGCAGAGATCATTCTCACTTTACTTCTCCCTAGCAGCAGCAAGCTATAATCCTTGGCTCAACAGAACAGGGGATTGAGATGTATTTTTCTCCAAAGAAGCCACCATTTGGAGCAAAGCAAACCATGATGCCCGGTTTGGACATTGGGCGAGAGCCAACATGTTAGTTGCACAGCTTAACTGCCACAAAGTACAATGAATGTAGCAAATAAGCAATATATTTTGAATGTGCAAGTCACTCAATGGATTTTGCTGTTGCTCTGAACAAGACTCCTGCTACCAGGATGGCTGTTGGATGAGTGAATATGAACCATAACACTTAGCCAAAGGTGATGGTTTGTACTTCCACTTGCAATCAAAAGCAATTTCTATGCATTCAATGTGAACTAGTAACCATGGCTTACTGTGAATTACCCAAAGAGAGTGCTGCATTTATAATTTTTTAAAAGCCATCTGCAAGAACAAGGAAAGCAAATGTGTGGTATGGTAGGGGAAACTTAACATGATTCTTTATAAGATGACCTAAATTCTTCTGAGAAGGTTTATCAAAATCAAGGATAACATTCATTCAATAGGACCCATGGAGGGGAAGGTGGGAAGTCCAGAGATTCAGGGAAATATCTAAATATGGATATGCCATTTGTATTGTTATAACTCTATATTTGTAAAATCAAATAAAAATTATTTCAAAAAAAGTATAACATTCATTCAATCTTGCCCTGCCATTTTACTGGTTGGGGGTGGGGGTGGGAGGGACTTATTTAGAGTTCCTCTGGCAAGTACTTTACTCAAACAACTCAAAAACTACCTCAATTGCAATAGCCTCAAATGCACATTTACTTCCAGTTCCTAAATTTAGATACAAGAACGTCAGAGAACCACTGAATGGGGGGGGGGGGGAACCTATCAATCCATAGTCATTATACATTTAGAAGCACAGCATTATGGTGCCAGACTCAGTTTTTGAGACCAGTTAAATGTTCTCACTGAACTGGTTTATATCCAGTAATATATAATAAATATATCCATATATGTCACAGACAACACACAAACAACTTCAGTGCAGGAAATGAAAACAGAACGCACTTTAAATTAGGAATCAATTCTAGAAACTGATTCTAAAGTCTGTAATATCTCAATACTGCATACACAAATATAGTACTTTAACACAGTTTAGTTCGTGAGCACTGTGCTGTGTTTTACTTTCTTCTTCATAACAGCTTATTAACCTTTCTAAGCCCCAAATATGAAGGAATGGTGCACATACAAGTTTTATGTACACCAGACCAATAGTTGAGCTGCATGGTCTCCGTTCCCTTCCTTGGAAGAGTAACTGATCATGATACAGCTAAATCTAGTCAAACTTTCATCAACTTATTTCTCCCTTAAAAGCTTGTTCGCTGTTGCCACATATCAAAGTTTGTATTGGTCCCAGCATTAACTTGCAAAGCATGCACTTTGTAAATGATGCAATTTTAGGCAATCAGAGATCACATGTCCTCAGAGCTGTAGAGTCTCTCTCTCTCTCTCTCTCTCTCTAAACTCAGTTGTGAATCAGCCACTCCCTCCCCATTGCTCTTACTATTGCCAAGCAGCAAGCCTCCTGGGCACAGCTCTGACGCTCTCAAGTACTTATTACAAAGCTCTACACTTTAAAAGAGAGGTCATCCTAAATCAGGCCCTAACTGCATATTGTGGCCAGAAGCCACACTGCATGCACATAGTTCAATGTAAACTTCCCCTGACTTTTTTTTAAAGGAAAAGTAGCAACTAGAGGCAGCAATAATAAATAAAGGCAGGAGAGGGCTCCTACCACTTTCCCTGCTAACCATTCTTCTTCCAATGTCACCCATGCAACACTGCACCCCACACCTGCAACATAAGAGATACATGTTCACATATTTTCACCTGCAGTGAGAAAGGAAAGCTTGAGATGAAAGAATTTTGGGAGGAAAAGGAGGGAGAAAGTTACACTGAATTGGCAGTTTCACCTACAGGCACCTAAACAGCAGCAGTTTGATACCTGCAAGTCCTTGCAAACATGCAAAAAGCAATGCTGAAGTCATGTATCAACATTTCAGTCTAATATATACTGTTGTACATAAAGACAAATTGGCAAGAACCCTCCACAATAGAATATTGACCATGCTATAGAACCAGCAGTGTGCCCATGCACTCAAAACACAGGACCAGATTACTGTATGATGTTTCATCTTGACAGAAGACCACCCAACAATTATCCACTACTGCCCCACATTCATTTTCAACCTCCAATCTCTCAATAAACCCACAAAAGAGCATAACCTACTGTTGCCTGGCTATTTCCCTACCGATAAAACCCCACCTTCTTCATGGGGTCCTAGGACTGGACTATATTCATCACCTACAGAAGAATGTCAAGTAGATTAACCACGAAAAGACAAAATAAAAACATCAACATTACACATTTTAAAATATGTAACATCGGTAATCATTAAGTATATCACAGCACAATTAAGAAACATTGACATCAGTATGTTCACTAGAAAGTGACCAATGAAATAACAAGTTCAAATATAAGCTGTTTCTCCGAAAATAAGACATAGCCATAAAATAAGCCATAGCAGGATTTTTAAGCATTCAAGGAATATAAGTCATACCCCGAAAATAAGCCATAGTGATAGGCAGTTTAACCTTGTAGGTTAAACTGTACCATACTTAATAAAAAAACATAAGACACCCCCTGAAAATAAGCCATAGTGTTTTTTTGTTTTTTTGAGGAAAAATAAATATAAGACAGTGTCTTATTTTCGGAGAAACACGGTACCCTCAAAAGCAAGAAAAGTTTGGTCTTTGCCTGGTGCCGAAAAGATGTTAATGCGGTTGCCAGGAAAGCCTCTTTGGGGGGCATCATGCCAAGACCCTGACATCAAATCTATCTACACCATGAAATATAAACTAAAGGCTTTCACTTCCTATCCTATTTGAAGTAGCTGAACTCTCAATGAAGGCTTTACTTTCCAGAGTCTGAACCCCATCTCATATTAATCTGCAAGGGCCAATACCATTAAAGCAGTTGTATCACAATAAATTTGAGTGTAAGATATGTCTAATAGCAACAATGCAAAAATTGCCTCTGTGATTGCAGAACATGGTTTAAGACACACGTATTAAGGGCAAAAAACCAGATGGGTCAGGGAGCAACAAGAACAGCAGCAATGAAGATTTCACTCTGCAGCTGTCTCAAACAAAACCCCTTCAGCTCTTTGGGGCAGAAAACCATAATTAGGATTTACTTTGCGTGATTTGGTGGGTAGGTGTTTGTTGTTCTTGTTGTTGTTTACTTTTGATCTAGAATAGCTACCTTCCAACAACTTGATTATCTCCAAAATAAAATGCAGCATCTGTAACTATACCTGCCTCTTCCCTCCACTAAGCAAAATATTTTCAGTGACTCATGGGAACTTAGTGCTCTGACATCATCAGTATATTTGTGTATCCTAGCAACTACCTGACAGCAAAACACCTAAGCTTTTCCCTTTCCCAAACTTGGCAGGCTAGTAGTTAAAAGGATTCTACATTGAAAATCAACATTAACAAAGGAGGAGTTGTTTGTATAAAACATCTGCTATTATCATTATTACAGTACTGGTGTACATGTGGAAGACAGACCATATCCAGTGTGATCAACTATTTAACACAGGAGAAAGGTACAGAGGGAGTGGAGGAAAATGGAGGCAAGAGTAATAAGGGGAGTGGGGGGGGGAGAGAGATGCTTTCAGTTCACTTTACAGTTGCATGTAATGGAAGCAACCTCATTTTTTGTTCTCATCCCTATTCACATGTAAGAAGAGGCTTATATTGTTTTTGTTCTTTGACTTGTATTTTTATGATGTGCACTGCCCTAAAATCTACAGGTGAGGGGTGGTCTAAAATTTCATAAATAATCATCATCTCATTTTCAGAGTAAAAGGAGACCCAGGGTAGTGGAGTTGAACAATGACCCTTCCTCACCTTATCTGTCCATTTCCAATCACTGCAGGCTTTCTCCCCTTGGTGAGGTGCAACACAAGAAGTGAGCCCAATGGGAATTAACAGAGGGAGAAATCATTCACCTCACCTAGACAGCCTTTGGATGTAAACATTAAAAAAATATGCATTTAATATATACAGTGTGACGTGTGACTAAGTAAGTGTGACTATCGTCAGCATGTCCAGCTTAACCTTAAAGGGTTAAGCCAAATCCTTAAAGGGGGCAGTCTTCTTTTTCCTATCACAACACACAAAGACTCAGAAGGAAAGTCATATACTCTTTGACACCTTCTCCTAATTTAAAAGCAGGGTTTACTCGCTTCGGAAATTCACAAACATCCCCCAAAAAGACCTTGCAAGAGACGGCCCTGAGTCACTCCTGGGAACAGACTTCAATACTGGAAGGAATCCAAGCCGCCCAAGATTTTACACACACTGGGTTTTGGGCCTCGCTTGTCGTAGAGCCTTATCAGCTGGAACAAAAGCTGCGGGAGGTACCTGGCGAAGGTTGCCAGAGGCAGGTAGAGAAATGATAAGTCAGGGCGGCCACAGGGTTGGCCAGGAGCTGGAAGTCACAGGCCAAACGCCGAACTGGCAGCTCAACAGACTGGAGCCTGGAGCGCTTAAATGGAGGCCTGAGAAGCGGCAACAGGATGCCCGCTTCTTACTAAGCGCTGGGCTGGCACGAAAGGGAGCTGGTGCCAATGGTGCAGAACTGGAGGCAGGCCTTCATCTGAGGCCCAGGCCTAACGGGCGGCGGGGAGGTCGGCCGTGAGGTGAGTCACGAGGCCAGCAGCAGCCGGAACCTTTCAGCGTTAACGGTCCAGGGCAAGGAGGGCAGGTTCCGGGCGGGGCGCCGAGGCGTCACAGGCTGACAGCGTGGCGGGCGGCGGTGGCGCCACCAACAGAGGAGCGACAAACGGCGGCCTCCTCCCCTGCCCGAGCGGTGGCAGGGAAAGGAGGGCAGCGATCCCTGGGGGCGGGGGGGGGAGAGGAGGCCGGCCACCCGCCGTTGCCTGATGGATGAATGACACGACTTCAAGCCAGTGACAGTCGGCCATGGCTCCCCATCCGACTTATAGAAGGCTGGCAGGGGCGGAATCTGCCCCGTTGTCGTTTCGCAACCAATCCGGAACGAGCTCGCGACGGAGTGAAGCAGTAGAGCGCCCGGTGGGGGTGGGGTGGGGAGAGAGAGGGGACCGGGTGGGGTGGGGTCTCACCCGGCTTCGGCGGTACCACAGCCCCGCTCGCGCACTTCAAAAAGTCCACCCACCCTCGCACACAAAACACGCTCTCTCTCACACACATACACACACTTGCTCCTCTACACTCACCCTTGTTCCTCCTCGCGCTCCTCAACCGTCCAGCGGCGCTCTCCTGCTACCACTGCCGCCGCTGCTGCCGCCGCATCGCCTCAGTCGCTGACACAGCTCCGAACCCTGCCTCATCCGGGCAACCCACCGCCTTGGCTACGTCACAGCAGAAGGCGAGGTCCGCCACGAGACAAGTACAACCCCGCTCGGGGGCGGAGCCAGTCAGCTTGAACGGCAGGCCGCGAGAGAGGGGGCGGGGCCATGTAGATATGGTCACGCCCTTCTCGAGCGCGCGACGTACCTATTCTGAGACTCGCGCGTGAAGCAGCAGCGCGGGTAGTGCTGCTGCTGCACGAAACGTGATACTGTTGTACTGTAGTACTAAAAGAAAATTAAAACTTTAACAATCCTGTAGTGGTTTTGCTGATTTTGTTGCGACAAACCAACCCACTGGCGATCACACATGTAGCGCAATCCAAATACGTACGTACATGCCAATGACACTTATTACGGTACCCAGGTACGTGTGTGCAGGATTGTAACCTAGTTGTGTGTTCCAAATATTCAGTGTGGTCAATCTCTTTCTACCTGCATGGTTTCCAAGACCAATCAGAACGGATTTTGTTCCATTTCTTTCCTATACCTATTCAGCAATGTAAAAAGAAAAGAAAAGAAAAATGTCTTACATTGTTAACTGTATAATCCTATATAATAATGTCCATGTTGTCCCTGCGTCCAGATGTCCCGTGTGTCCCTGGGTCACTGCGCATGTGCCCCAGGGATACAGGGATTGGACAGCAGAGACTGCGCGCGCGCACTCTCCCCCCACTCTGCCTCCTCCAACCGCCGCTCCCGCCGGGGTGGAGGCCGGCGAAGGCCTCCTCACAACCCTCCCTGGCCGTGAGGAGCCGCGGTTGGAGGAGGCGGGGGGGGGGGGGGGAGAGTGCGCGCGTCCTTCCTGTCGGCGGCTGGGGGAGAGGAAGGAAGGAGGAGAAAGCGCCGCTTTCTCCTCCTCCGTTCCTGTCCCACTGCCGCCGACAGCAAGGACGGGTCCCAGGGTTCGGAGAAGCGCTGCGCAAGCGCTTCTCCGAACCCTGGGATGTCTGCTTCCTGTCGGCGGCTGCGGGAGAGGAACGGAGAAGGAGAAAGCAGCGCTTTCTCCTCCTCCGTTCCTGTCCCCCTGCCGCCGACAGCAAGGACGGGTCCCAGGGTTCGGAGAAGCGCTGCGCAAGCGCTTCTCCGAACCCTGGGATATCTGCTTCCTGTCGGCGGCTGCGGGAGAGGAACGGAGAAAGAAAAAGCAGCGCTTTCTCCTCCTCCGTTCCTGTCCCCCTGCCGCCGACAGCAAGGACGGGTCCCAGGGTTCGGAGAAGCGCTGCGCAAGCGCTTCTCCGAACCCTGGGATATCTGCTTCCTGTCGGCGGCTGCGGGAGAGGAACGGAGAAAGAAAAAGCAGCGCTTTCTCCTCCTCCGTTCCTGTCCCCCTGCCGCCGACAGCAAGGACAGGTCCCAGGGTTCGGAGAAGCGCTGCGCAAGCGCTTCTCCGAACCCCAGGATTCTAGCGCCCGTTATTGAACGGGCTGAAAACCACTAGTTACCAGTAATAATGGGTTGTTGGGTGTGTTCTATTTTTTTCTTCCTTTTCTTTTGCTCAAGTGATGCTTAGCTTCTTTCACTGGTGGATGGGATGATTATAGCAGGACCCAAAAAATAATACCTATCACTAGTACCTAGTCTTAGAAGATCTACACGGGTTGCCTGTTTGATTCCAGGTGTGATGCAAAGTGTGATTCTGACTTACAAAGCCTTAGGGTGGTATCTAACCAAGCTTTACTCAGAGTAGGCCTATTGAAATTAATGAACATGACTAAAATTAGACCACTGATTTCAGTAGGTCTGTTCTGAGGGGAAAGGTTAAACTGCAATATTATGTACATAAACTGCAATATTATGTACATTTACATAGGAAAAACACAGTGGGACATATTTTATTAGAGAACATGCATAGATGTTTGCTACTAAAGAGTTTGAGACTTCCTACTTCTTGATGAATAAACTGGTTTCTTAAAGATGAAGCCCTTCTACCAGTGCCCCTTTCTACACAAAAGAGGTATTTTCTGAACAGAACAGCAAGTTAGTGTTTCAGGAAGATGATGTAGTTCATGCTAAGCTGTTTGAGACATTCTTGTTCACAGGAAGTTAAAACAGGAAGGAGGACAGGAAGGAGACTTAGCTGAGATCTGCTTCCTAGATATGCCTGCCAGCATTGAGATCTTCCTGAGATAGTTTCAGAAACAGAAATAGCAAACAGTGTTTGCTAAATTTGAAGAAGAGACTGGCAGAAAGTGGCCAGACATATCACTAGTGTTTTTAATTTTCTTTCTTAGTTTCCTTAACTCTGTTCTGAGATGTCCACCACCTCCTGTTTTTCTCTCCATTCTCAGCCACTGCTTGAATTACAGAAAGGCCAGAGAGAGCAAAACTTCCTTAATTTTTTACTGATACCCTTGGCTCTTGTTTTTAAAATCGCATCACTACTGGTGATGTGATTTGATTGAATTAGGTGTGGAAGATCAATGGGTTGCTTCTGGATTTCATTAAGGGTCCCTGAACCACCCTGCTCCCCAAATTTGAACATCGTTCCCAACATTACCAGGATCCATCTTTTGCGCAAGTTCCACTTTTTTTATTGCCCAAATTGATCCGGTATGTGTTTGACAAATCCAACCTTTTCCTCTTTGGCTTTCCTGTATTGGATCTTGATCTTGCCCCCTACTCAAAACTCTACTGCTATGGCTCTCCATTGTTCTTAGGTAATGCATTCAGCAGACATCCTTACTTAAGTCACTTCCAGTGTACCAATATGTCGAAAACACCAGACTGGCAAATGCTGCTTTAGTGCCTGTTAATTCCTGATGCTTTTAAAGTAGCAGTAGATGATAGAAGGAACATAAGAAGAGCCCTTCTGGATCAGATCAAGGACCCATCTAGTCCAGAAATCTGTTCTCACAGCGTCCAACAAAATGCCTTTTGGAAGCCTGTATGCAGACCCAGAGTGCAACAGCACTCTCCCTCTCATGACCCCAAGCAACTGGTATTCAGAAGAATGCTGCCTCTAGTGCTGGAGGTGGTAAGAAGCCGTCATCACTAGTAGCTGTTGATAGCCTTGTCCTCCCATTAATTTATCTAATCCCCATTTAAAACCATCCAACTTTGTGGTGGAGAGTGTGTGGGTGTGGGGTGTGGTGTGGTGTGTGTAATATATATATATCAGTAATTAATATGTGGTAACTTTTCCTTCGTCTCTGAGCTGCTTCAGCTTCTTGATCATTTTGGTTGCTCTTCTTTGAAATCTTTCCAGATCTGCGATATCCTTTTTGAAGATATTCTAGGAGGCAGAACTGTATAAGTGCTTACCTGTGGCTGCATTGTGCCTAGTGCTGAATAGCACTGTCCTGGTCTGCCCTGACCTTTAAAGAAAGACCACTTACTGCTTCCCAATCCATTAACTCCTGTCCTATGATGGCAACTATTACTAATAAGACCAAGACCAAAGTATAGTGTCTGGTTCAGACTGAATAAATGAAAGTAACTGGAGCGCCTGCTATTTAGACTGCAGTCCCCCTAAAGGGACGAACCAGAACCTTTTCTGCAAGATTGAGAAGAATGAAGCAGGAACTACAGGCGCCTTGCTTTCATGTAAAAACTATCCCTAAGAGCTGCTTCCCCTTATGTGGTACTGGAAGTGACTTTGATGGTTTCCTTGCTTGCTATGGACTTCGTATATGTTGTCCAAGGCTGGCCTCAGTGGAGGACTCTGGGCTCTCAAATTTCAGCAGGGCACTGTGTGATGCTAATACTTGGCACCACCCCAGTGCGACCACACCAGTCTCACCACCCTAAAACCACCTCTGCTGGCCCTACCATTAGGCTGAGTGAGACAGTCACCTCATGCAGATGATCAGTGGCAGGTGGTCCCTGGCTGTTTCTCCTGAACCTCTGGCTGCACCCTTCAGTTGGAAGGCAGAGCTGTGTATTCTACCGTATGTGGCCTGCCCTACACCCCCCTGACTAGCCGCCTGGCTACCCACAGTTCTAGGATGATCTCTTGTTCCTGGTACTGAAGTAAGATTCAACTACCAATCCAGTCAACTTCTGCATATGGAAAGGAGGGAGCAGTGTACCTCTATCAGAGGCGCCAACTTCAAGAGAGAATGGGGCCCCCGGTGCCATGTGTGTGATGTCACAAGTGACATCAGAACACTGGGAGGAGCCAGGGGCAGAGTTGAATGCAGTGGCAATGTGGCTTCAATGGCTGGTGGATCCTCCTCCTCCTGCCACCACCACTGGCCAGGGGCTGCTTCCCTCCTCCTTCCCCTCCATGGGAGCGGAGGAAGAGGAGGAGATGGCCACTGAACACACACTGCACTCGGCTCCATGCTTGGCCTCCTCCTCCCCCTTTGAACATTGGGGGGGCCACACCCCTCCCCAAAAATAAGGGGGGAGGGTTCGGCCCCTAGGAGATGGCGCGCCTGATCTCTACCATTGGCCTCAGGCATCAAAATGTCTTGGGCCAGTATTCCATAATAAGCCATCTGGATTCTTGAAGCTCAATGATCTGAAAAAGCTGCTGTCAAAAGTCCAGGGAGATGTTTGCGATGGCTATAGCGACACCCCTGCATTCTGCTTACAACATTTCTGCAGTTAACTGTCCTCCCCGCCAGAGCTGAGATAGTTTGAATGCCATCTCACACCGGGAGAGCGTGGCTGCAGATGGAACTATCTCTGAAGGATGGAGAGGTGCAATGGGCCTCTCCTCTGAGACTCCGTTCTCTTCACTTCCCCTGCATTCTCCTTCTTAGTTGCTGCACCTGACACTTGGCAACATCCCTTGCACATTTGCCTTTGTCCGATACTGACGGGGCTTTCATAGAATTAACAAAGAGACAGTGTTGGGGCCCCTGTTTCCAAACTTGCATTTAGAGGGGGCTGCCTGTCTGGTTAACACTGATTTAAAGTCGATGTTTGTTTTCAGGGTGTGTGGGGTTTTTTTTAAAAAAAAAAAAACTTCCTTTTGCTTGCACCCTGTTGTAATCTGCAGTTGTTCCCATGCATTCTCCACGGGCTCCGAGTCCCAAGGCTCACAAAGGCACAGTCACTTAGCATTAATTCTCTCCTACACCGAGCAACCAGTGCTCCTCTTTAGCCGTGGTGTGCTTCCCAGGCAGAACCAAGTCATCTATTGAAAAGCAGACCAAAGAAAAGAGACATAATGGATTCTATTGAAGTGGGATCCGTCTCATGGGGTGGGGTGATGAGAGCACAGAGGGGCCTGAGAGCAGAGACTAAGGAGTGTCTCATGAAATCTGGGGTCAGGACTCTTGACAAGGCATGCTCTCTCTCTCTCTTATAGGAGTACACACAGGGTGGGCGTTACAGACTGAGTGTGGGAATTCAGAGACAGATGTCTTTCAGAGCCTGTGAATGCTTCAACGAGCACAGTCTGTCCAACTATACCTGCCGAGGTGTGGTACAGTACCTGTTTTACATTCATTGCTCCAACTACATATGTATATCAGTTTTATCTGCAGCTACAGGATCTTGCAACTTTGCTACTATGGACTGGAATTGTTGGCATTTGGGGACTGTCTTTGGCAGTAAATCCTGTGCCTATTTGTGAGCGGTCATTGTTTAGATCAGACATCCCCAAACTGTGGCTCTCCAGGTGTTTGGCATACAACTCCCATGATCCCTAGCTAACAGGACCAGTGGTCGGGGAAGATCTGGAGGGTCAATGTTTGGGGATGCCTGGTTTAGATGAGAGAAGAAGAAGAAGAAGAAGAAGAAGAAGAAGAAGAAGAAGAAGAAGAAGAAGGAGGAGGAGGAGGAGGAGGAGGAGGAGGAGGAGGAGGAGGAGGAGGAGGAGGAGGAGGAGGAGGTTGGACAAGAAGCCTGGAGAACTCATGCAAGCAATTTGTACCTACTTGCCCTTCTCACCATCACATAACCCCCCCCCCAATGAATTTATTTTCTTGTTAATTCTCATCAGTGTGCATGTATCTGTACAGTATTTTGGTATGAGCTTTCGTGTACAGTGTATCTGACGAAGTGTGCATGCACACGAAAGCTCATACCAAAATAAAAACTTAGTTGGTCTTTAAGGTGCTACTGAAGGAATTTTTTTTATTTTGTTATGTATGAACTAATGGGAGTAGCCAGGATTTTTGTTGGGGCAGGGGGAGGCAGCCAAAGTTGTTAAGCTTTTTTAAAAGGAAATCACAGGTTAAAACCACCCTTCAAATAGGCAGGCAGCTAAGTTGTGGTGAGTATCTCAATGGTGGTGGTGGTGTTGCAGAGCAGGGTGGCACTTTCTGTTTTGCCTCAAGTGGCAAAATGGGACATACCACCCCTGACCTCAGGATTCCAGAACTAACAGCAGTCAGTTTGGAGGGAAGGAAGGCAAGGACCAACAGCCCATATGGGGCTCGCTAGCTTAGGGTGGAGGTGTGTGATTCCTCAGCTGGGGTAGGCTCAGGACAGGTGAGGCTCACATGCCTTGTCAACCCCAGAAGCTATAACAGGAAAGCCGTCCTGGCCAGGCCGGCTTCTGCACAAAAGAGCAGTATTAAAACAAAAAGTTTCTCTTTCAGGTAGCTTTCCCTTTAAACTACTGTACATGTAAGTGGGAATCTGATCTTTTCCCAGGACCGGCTCTAGGGGAAGGCTGGGTGGCGTGGGGTGCCACGCCGTGCCCACCAGCCGCAGCAAGAAACGGGGCGGGGTGGGGACGCTGGAGCGATCTCCGCACCACAGCGCCAGGGCGCTCGACATGCTTAAGACGGCCCTGTCTTTTCCCACTTAACAACTTGTGCGTACTGTATTTTGAAGCAAAAAGTGGTAATCTTTGCACATTAACTAGTTTATTATTTAGCTATGTATTTATTTATTACTACATTGATATCTCACCTTTTCTCCGTGTAGCTTAAGGTACCATACACTTTCCCATTTTATGCTCACAACAACCCTGTGAGGGAGGCACTGACAGGCCCAAGGTCACCCAGAGAATTGCATGGCTGAGTGGGGATTTGAATCCTAGTCCAACACTGTTAAGCACTGCACCCAGATCCCCTGGCTCAGTCGGCAGAGCATGAGACTCTTAAGTCCAGGGTCGTGGATTCGAGCTAAATGTTGGGTGAAAGATTCCTGCATTGCAAGGGGTTGATGACCCTTGTGGCCCCTTCCCTCCTACAATTCTATGATTCTATAATTCTATTATTCTACCACACTGGTAGGATGTTGACATACATGTGTGTTTTGTACTGGGGTAATCTGTACCAGAGTGCAACATATATAATAATGAGAAGCAGCCATTAACCACACATTTAATTAAGTAAAGTTCCCAGTTTCACAGGTGATGCTCTGCTTCTGCCATAGCCATTTGCATCACTGTGCTTCCGGCCTGTGGTTTCTAATGAAGATGAGGACGGCTGCAACCTTCTCAATGCCTCTGGCTTAATGCCTGCTAGATATGTGGTGTCTATGAGGAAGGAAGCTACTGCACACCTCTCTAAAGCCTTGCCATAAAGGAAGTGCCCATGGAATGCCCTCTCTGTTATGCCCTCTCTGTTATGGTTCCTGTGCCACAATATGGCAGGAGTGCTGCTGGCTATAAAGACCAATGAGAATAGGCCAACCAGTTCCGAGGCGCTGCTTTCTTACCACCCCCTTCCCCATAAAGGCCCATGTAATGGATTCAAAGCCATTGATATATTCAAGCAATGGAAGGAAACTCGCTTTTCAAATGCAAATCGCCCCGCAGGAATGATCGTGGGATTTTGCCAGGGAGATGACCCTCCCTGTTGCTGGGTAAAAAATTTTTTCAACAGAAGTGAGCAATTGCTCTTTGTGGATCCGGCAGGCAATCCACAATGACAAGAACTGCCTGCAGCAGCCTTAGGTAGTAAAACAATGGGCATTGCTTCAATTGTGCAAAGGTAGTAGGATCAGACCATTGATCCATCTTGGCTTTCAGACACGAGTCTTTCCCCCAGCCCTATTCTGGAAATGTCAGAACCTGAGCATGAGAGAAAACATGATGGGAGGGGATCACAGATGGAGTCTCCCCTTACCTTTCTTTCAAGGTGGTCAAGGGATGTTTGCAAGCGTATCTCCTTTCATTCCACAAATAATATTTCTAGTGGTCTGCACTTTGCAGCTTCCCTTTCCTGAAAAGCTCATGTTGTCCTCAGCAGGGCTTTCTGAGTGCCTACCACAGTTCTTATTTACTGAAGCTAAGTTGTTTTACTTTTAAAGGAACCAGTTTGTTTTTCCCAAGGAATGCCTTTTTTCTTGAGCTAGTTCCTTTTTAAAAATGAACTTTCCAAGCTCTGTGAAAGACTCCAGACATAAAAGACACTTTCTGATGGTCACTATTTTGGGGTGAGACTCAATCATATACCAGTAAATTCAGGCCTAGCAATTATAGTAGATTGGGAAGTTTTACATGAGAGCCTCGCTTTCCCAAAATATCAGACTGTTGTGATAAGTAAAGTGATGGGGAGATGCTCTGGGTAGTGTGAGATAGCTCCTGCTTTGACACAAGGTCATCTCGCCTTCCCACAAACAAATCAACGAACAGGTAATCTGGAAGCACCCTTATTTGCTAAGAAGAAAGAAAGATAAGAAGCTGACCTGAGAAACTGCTATAGGTAAAGGACCCCTGGACGGTTAAGTCCTGTCAAAGGTGACTATGGGGTTGTGGCCCTCACCTCGCTTTTCAGGCTGAGGGAGCTGGTGTTTGTCAACAGACAGCTTTTCCGGGTCATGTGGCCAGCATGACTAAACCACTTCTGGCTCAACGGAGCACTGTGATGGAAGCCAGAGCGCACGGAAACACAGTTTACCTCCCCGCCACAGCGGTACCTATTTATCTACTTGCACTGGTGTGCTTTTGAACTGCTAGGTTGGCAGAAGCTGGGACAGAACAACGGGAGCTCACCCTAGAAGCTCACCCTAGCTTCCCCTAGAAGCTGCTATGAAACAGCAGCAACCCCTACCCCGCTATTTAACATGGCAGAAAGAAGGCGAGGAAACCAGTGCACTGTTGCTGGACTTAAAGGGACCCAAGAGAAGGCAGGCAGGGCCTCCAAGGAGCGCCTCTTGCTCAGACAAACTCCTCCACGGCCAGCAAGAATAATAATCCGATTTGCTCCTGCGCCTTAAAGAGCTGGAGCTGCTTGGAGAGTTCCCATCAGGGTTCAATTGGATACCGAGTTAAGCAGGAATTACCTCTCCTGGGTATATAATCAGGGATAAAACCATCTAAATCTTGAGGGAAGAAATTAGGTTTATTGGACATACTGGAGAAAATTACATTGCATGCACAGATGCAGAAAGGCACAGAGAGACGGGGAGTTTGGGGTGGGGGGACAGAAAAGAGAAGGCGGGAGGATGGATAGTACTTAATCCCAAATGCCAGTTCTTCCTGTCTCCTTATTAACACCATCAGCATCTTTGCCGAGGTGCTGCTGAGCTGACACTCTAGATTATGAAAGAAAATTAACCCCTAATCTCCTTTTGCTTGTTGGTGGAAACTGCGTGCTGGTTCCCACTCCTGGGGAGAGAACGCAAGGCTCTGGTGACCGTCCTGTTGTTTTGTAAATTAGAGAGAGGAGGAGGAAGAAGCAGGGCTTCCTTATTGTCTTCACTGCTGGGTAGAGAATCTTGCATTTACGGTGCCTTATTCCCCCATTTAATGACAGGAAAGGGGAAAAAATGAACGAGAAGCCCAAGGAACAGTGCTAATGCTGGGTTATTTCCCCTTCCTGCTCATCTCCCATTACCTCACAATGCAGAAAATAGCTTCCCTCTCCTCCACTGTCACCTCCCTTGCCTAAA
The DNA here is from genome assembly GCF_963506605.1 of Zootoca vivipara. NCBI lineage: Eukaryota > Metazoa > Chordata > Lepidosauria > Squamata > Lacertidae > Zootoca > Zootoca vivipara. Next base: position 85,239,060 of record NC_083277.1, on the reverse strand, counting down.
TAAGAAGATGCCACTGAGATCATTCAAGCTGACCCAGTGTAGGCTATCAGGCCTCAAGGGCTCCCCCACCCCAGATGCCCCCCCCCCAAATTGTTCCTTTGTCATAGGCCCTTATAAAAAGTACTCACAAGGGAAATGTGTGTGTGTGTGCAATATTTGATTTGTGTCTACATAGAATCATAGAATCATAGAATCATAGAGTTGGAAGAGACCACAAGGGCCATCCAGTCCAACCCCCTGCCAAGCAGGAAACACCATCAAAGCATTCCTGACAGATGGCTGTCAAGCCTCTGCTTAAAGACCTCCAAAGAAGGAGACTCCACCACACTCCTTGGCAGCAAATTCCACTGCCGAACAGCTCTTACTGTCAGGAAGTTCTTCCTAATGTTTAGGTGGAATTTTCTTTCTTGTAGTTTGAATCCGTTGCTCCGTGTCCGCTTCTCTGGAGCAGCAGAAAACAACCGTTCTCCCTCCTCTATATGACATCCTTTTATATATTTGAACATGGTTATCATATCACCCCTTAACCTTCTCTTCTCCAGGCTAAACATACCCAGCTCCCTAAGCCGTTCCTCATAAGGCATCGTTTCCAGGCCTTTGACCATTTTGGTTGCCCTCTTCTGGACACGTTCCAGCTTATCAGTATCCTTCTTGAACTGTGGTGCCCAGAACTGGACACAATACTCCAGGTGAGGTCTGACCAGAGCAGAATACAGTGGTAATATTACTTCCCTTGATCTAGATGCTATACTCCTATTGATGCAGCCCAGAATTGCATTGGCTTTTTTAGCTGCTGCATCACACTGCTGACTCATGTCAAGTTTGTGGTCAACCAAAACTCCTAGATCCTTTTCACATGTACTGCTCTCAAGCCAGGTGTCTCCCATCCTGTATTTGTGCCTTTCATTTTTTTTGCCCAAGTGTAGTACTTTACATTTCTCCTTGTTAAAATTCATCTTGTTTGCTTTGGCCCAGTTGTCTAATCTGTTAAGGTCATTCTGAAGTGTGATCCTGTCCTCTGGGGTGTTAGCCACCCCTCCCAATTTGGTGTCATCTGCAAACTTGCTCAGGATTCCCTCAAGCCCATCATCCAAGTCATTGATAAAGATGTTGAACAAGACTGGGCCCAAGACAGAACCCTGTGGCACCCCACTAGTCACTACTCTCCAGGATGAGGAGGAGCCATTGATGAGCACCCTTTGGGTTCGGTCAGTAAGCCAGCTATAAATCCACTGAATGGTAGCATTGTCTAGCCCACATTTTACCAGCTTCTTTACAAGAATACCATGGGGCACTTTGTCAAAGGCCTTGCTGAAATCAAGATAGGCTACATCCACAGCGTTCCCTTCATCTACCAGGCTTGTAATTCTGTCAAAAAATGAGATCAGATTAGTCTGACATGACTTATTTTTCAGGAACCCATGCTGACTTTTAGTGATCACAGAGTTTCTTTCTAGGTGCTCACAGACTGTTTGCTTAATGATCTGCTCTAGAATCTTTCCTGGTATTGATGTCAGGCTGACTGGGCGGTAATTGTTTGGGTCCTCTCTTTTCCCCTTTTTGAAAATAGGGACAACATTTGCCCTCCTCCAGTCTGCTGGAACTTCGCCTGTTCTCCAGGAATTTTCAAAGATTATTGCCAGTGGTTCTGAAATCACCTCTGCCAGTTCTTTTAATACTCTTGGATGTAGTTCATCTGGCCCTGGAGACTTGAATACATCTAAACTAGCCAAGTATTCTTGTACTACCTCCTTACTTATTCTGGGCTGTGTTTCCCCTGCTGAATCATCTGCTCCATATTCTTCAGGTCGGGCGTTTTTTTCTTTCTTGCAGAAGACTGAGGCAAAGAAGGCATTGAGGAGTTCTGCCCTTTCTCTGTCCCCTGTTTGCATTTCACCATCTTCTCCTCTGAGTGACCCCACTGTTTCCTTGTTTTTCCTTTTGCTACGGACATACCCATAAAAGCCCTTTTTGTTGCTTTTAACCTCTCTGGCGAGCCTGAGTTCATTCTGTGCTTTAGCTTTTCTGACTTTGTCTCTACACGTGCTGGCTATATGTTTGAATTCCTCTCTGGAGATTTCCCCCCTTTTCCATTTTTTGTACATATCCCTTTTAAATCTTAACTCAGTCAAAAGTTCTTTAGATAGCCAGCCTGGCTTCTTTAGGCACCTTCCATGTTTCCGTCTCATTGGTATTGCCTGAAGTTGTGCTTTTAATATCTCCCTTTTAACAAACTCCCAACCATCATGAACTCCCTTCCCTTTTAGTATTACTGTCCATGGGATTTCACCCAGCGTTTCCCTAAGTTTTCTGAAGTCGGCTTTCTTAAAGTCTAGAATTTGGACCTTAGTATGCTTGGTTGCTCCTTTCCGCTGGATAATAAACTCCAGAAGAGCATGGTCACTCCCACCTAATGATCCTGCCACTTCTACCCCACTAACCAAGTCATCACTATTGGTTAGGACCAGATCTAAAATGGCTGATCCTCTTGTTGCTTCTCCCACTTTCTGGACAATGAAGTTGTCTGCAAGGCCAGTGAGGAATCTGTTCGACCTTATGCTCTTGGCTGAGTTTGACATCCAACAAATATCAGGATAGTTGAAATCCCCCATTACTACTATCTCACTTCCTTTGGAATGCTTGGCCATCTGTTCCAGGAAGGCATCATCTGTGTCCTCAGTTTGGCTTGGGGATCTATAGTAAACTCCCACAATGAGATCACTGTTGTTTTTCTCTCCCTTAATTTTGACCCAGATACTCTCAATTTGGCTTTGAAGTTTTAAATCCTGGATCTCTTCACAGGTATACATATCCCTAACATATAAAGCTACTCCTCCTCCTTTCCTGTTTGGTCTATTTCTCTTAAATAGATTGTATCCCTCTATTACTACATTCCAGTCATGAGACTCATCCCACCAGGTTTCAGTGATGCCTATTATGTCATATTTAGTTTGCTGTACCAAGAGCTCAAGTTCATCTTGTTTATTTCCCATGCTCTGTGCATTAGTATACAGACATTGAAGACCGTTGATCATTCCCCCATGTCTCTTATTTAAGGATATTTTCGTCCCACCACTAGGTCTGCATGCTGCTTGCTCCATTTGGTCCTTGACATTCGGATGATCATCTTCAGCATTAGATGGACTCCTACCTTCAGGACCACTGTCTCCCTCCCCCACATAAGTCAGTTTAAAGCCCTCCTGATGAGGTTTTTGAGTTTCGTGGCAAAAACATTCCTCCCAACTTTTGTGAGGTGCAGTCCATCACTTGCCAGAAGTCCATCTTCAAGAAACTGCAGACCGTGATCTAGGAATCCAAACCGTTCCTGTTTGCACCATTTGCGAAGCCAGTTGTTCACTTCCCCTATTTTCCCCTCTCTCCCTGGGCCATGTCGTTCAACTGGGAGGACAGAAGAGATGACAATTTGTGCATCTAATTGCTTCAACTTCCTGCCCAGAGCCTCATAATCATTTTTGATCTTCTGTAAGCTATGGCTTGCAGTGTCATTGGTTCCCACATGCACCAAAAGGAAGGGGTATTTGTCGGTGGGTTTTATGATTCCTTGCAGCCGTTCTGTTACATCTTTGATCTTGGCCCCAGGTAGACAGCACACCTCTCGAGACATCTTGTCAGGCCCACAGATTACTGCTTCTGTACCCCTCAGTAGGGAATCCCCAATCACCACTACTCGCCTCTTCATAGGCTTGGTTGGGATTTTTCCATGTGCTGTCCCTTCCAAGGTTACCTGCATATTCCCAGAGGACTGACTTGGTTGCTCGTCTTCATATTCCTCATCAACTGTGATGAGGGAGAGATCCTCAGGTGGAGTCTGTTTCTCGTCTTCCATGAGCACTTCAAAACGGTTGTGTAATTCTAAGCACTCAGAGCGATCCCTGGGCCTTCTACATATTATGCCTTGCCTGCCTTACTTTTCCACCATGTACGTACCTCCAGCAACTCTTCCTCCCTTACAACCTAGGGAAAATAAAACCCTCAAGAACCACCAGTGCTGCTGGATGAGGCCAAAAGAAGATGTAGTTCAGCATCCCACAGTGGCCAGTTAGATGCCCTAATGAGAAGCTCACAGGGAAGACCTGGGGGGGACCATCTTCCTGTTACTCCCCAGCAACTGGTATTCAGAGGCCTGCTATCTCTGATTTGGAAGGAAACATAGAAGTCACCATGACCAGTAACCACTGATAGCTGCATAACCTTCATGAATTTAACTTCGTCTTACAGGTGTCTAGGTTGGTCGCCATATCTAGTGGTAGCAAATTCCATAGTTCAGCTGTACACTGTGTGAAGACATATGTCCTCTTGCCTGGCTTGAATCTTCTACTATTCATCTTAATTGGATGACCCTGGATTCTAGTATTATTGGGGGACGGGGCCTCTCTTCACTTTCTCCACACTTCTGTCATCATGTGTCCCCCCCAATCTTCTGACCTCTTTTTCCTAATGTAACTAGCCCCAAACAGTGCCGCTGTTGCTCCAGTCCCCTTCATCATTTTGCTTGCCCCTTTCGGCCCCTTTCCCAGCTCCAAAATATTCATGTTGAGCTGCCTACTGGTGGCTTCCTTCAGCTAAGATGCAGTACTAGTCAGATACTGAAAGCATGAATGAAGTCAGGTTCTGGAGGAGGGCAGCTAGTCTTCCTTCTGGGACACCAAAGGTTGATTGGTTTTGTTTCGTTTTGGCTGACTTGCAACTTTTCCCTATTGTCTTCCTTCGGAGACAGTGTGGCATCAGCAGTCCCTTTCATGGTTTTTTTTTTTAATGTTATGCAATACATACTTAGTCATACGCACTGAGCCAGGTTAAAGGAATCTGCTAGATCACATTCTTGACCTCCCATTCTTAACCATACAGTGGTACCTCGGTTTACAAACACAATTGGTTCCAGAAGTCTGTACTTAACCTGAAGCATACTTAACCTGAAGTGAACTTTCCCATTGAAGGTAATGGAAAGTGGATTAATCCGTCCAGACGGGTCCGCAGAATACTCAACCTGAAGCGTACTTAACCCGAAGTATGAGTGTAATTGGTTCCGGATGTCCGTACTTAACCTGAAGTGTACTTAACCTGAAGCGAACTTTCCCATTGAAAGTAATGGAAAGTGGATTAATCTGTTCCAGACGGGTCCGCGGAGTACTCAACCTGAAGCGTACTTAACCCGAAGTATCAGTGTAATTGGTTCCGGATGTCCGTACTTAACCTGAAGCGAACTTTCCCATTGAAAGTAATGGAAAATGGATTAATCCGTTCCAGACAGGTCCACAGAGTACTTAAACTGAAAATACTCAAACCGAGGCGTACTTAAACCGAGGTATGACTGTATTCCTTAGTTGGCCACAGAAAGATGCATTCAGACTCACACACACACAAACACACACACACACACACACACACACACACACACATCCATGCTCTCTCAATGATCTGCAAGCTCCTTTGGAGTGTAGAGAGCATTCGGTTTCTCCTGACACCCTGAAGAGCCATATATTTTAATTTACAGCAATTGGAAAAATAGCCACTGCCTGCTGATTAGGATGGAAAGGGCAGTTGTCATCATGAACTGCACCAATTTTTTAAGAGCTTCCAAGTAGTGAGACAGATGGCTACATCCTTTTTATTGGGATGCTCCATATAATTAGACCATTCCGGAGACCCCAGTTTGACCTGTACTGACACGGTAGCCCTTACTTTCATCATCTCGTGCTGCTGACCTGGATGAGTTTAGTACTCATCTGTAGACCCCCTTTGCTTAGATTAGGGGGAAAGTTCTTGAGGATGGGAGGGGGCAGTGTTAAGTGGAAACACTCCTTCTCTTTCAAAATGAGTCTGGTTTTCATCCCAAATGGTAGCCTGACCTGTACCCCACCATCTCCATCCCCACAAGCTCCACCAGATGGCTGGAGTTGGATTTCTATCCAGACAGTCTAAGCAAAGATAGGTCATTCGGGCGCTAGCTTAGTGCTTCCTTGTCACAGGTCTCAGACAGGCAGGGAAGGATAAAAAGCATCAGCTGGTGGAAGGTTTACTGAGGCTGACTAGTAAAGCAGACAGTTGGTTTGTGACTTTTACATCGAGCCCTCTTCTCTGGTCTGCACAAGCTGTGTAACGCTGGGAGCAGAGCATGAAACAGAATCAAATCCCCCCTTCCCCCTACAGTGTACAAATCCAGTGTTAAAGTACAGCAGTTCAAAAAAGAAAAGGCTAAATTTGTCATGCTTTCCCCCTGACTGACCCCCGTCCTCTCCTGCCACCTGGAATCCAGGATCCATCCACATTACAAACCTAAATCCACTTAAAAGCTGAGGGTTGCAGTTTTCTAGTTCTGAGAACGCTCAGTTTGAGATCCTTTGTCCCCTCCTTCACAGAACTCTCATTCCCAGAATTCCTTCACAGGAGAAAGGTCGTAGCTCAGTGACAGAGCATCTGCTTTGAATTCAATCCCACAATACCTTCTTTCTTGTTTTGTTGCACTCTGATATCGGCTGTAGGGCCCCTCTTGGCCTGGAGAAAGCACCTGCTCCTTTAATAGTTCCAAGGTACACTAATTGCCATTACTTAATAAAGGCTCATTGGTCAAATAGCTGCATTTTCTGAGCATACAGAGAGTAGCACTGGAATACATCTGGACTAAGGTCTTATACAGAAATCATTTTCCCAAGCCAAGCCTTCACTAATTGTCCTTCCGACAACACACAGACAGACACAGTGCAAAGCCTTTCTCTCAACTCCCTTTGCAGATGTCTCACCCCCAGAGCCCATCCTTCCTGGAACATCAATGTTGGTAGCTGCACCAGAAATTTCACGTTCTGCCTGATCCTGCAGACTTTCTGCATACATTTTTAAACCAGTGGATGTCTTCTTACCTCCTCCTGGATCTCAGCCTTCCTCTGGTGGCAAGCAAAAGAAGATCTCTCTCCTTAGAGGCACAGGGACAAGTGAATTGTCTGTTACCTTCTTTTGGCAAACAAATTGCTCAACCCTCCAAAAATGATGGAGGAGGGTTGAGCAATTGAAAGGATTGCGAAACACACCTTCATCACCAGATCTCCTCCTGTGGTTGATTATGCAGTTGTCCTACCGTAAGCCTTTGGGAAGTAGATAATCGAGCTGTTAACTGCAGGCTTGGCCTGCTTACAATGAGGACAGCTTGGAGCTACTGGCATCTTTAAGATATTAATTCCACCTTTGTAGTTCTCACTGTGAGGGGCCCTGGGGACACATAATGCAAGGAGTGGCATGTATGAGCTTCTCAAGAACCTGCCCATGCCATAGTTGCACTGGGCATTGCAAGGATGCAGTCTAAGTGTTGGCATGCCCCTGGCCCTGCAGCTGTGTGTTTTTTCTAAGCAAAGAATAAAGGTCCTAAGAGATGAACACCAGGCAAGGGTTGTTGATGCCTGCAGAAACAGATCTCTGCACCACCTGGCTTTTCTGACCTGCTCCAGCATGGAGAGAGCCTGGGGTTCCCTTTTCTTGGCAGCTGGCATCAGCTGGGATTTGTGGGCAAAGGAAAATAGATGCCTCGAGAGATAGGGCCATAGTTCCCAAATGATGCATCCCTTTTGTTTTAAGATGTCTTGGCGTCACACCTCAGTTTAGCAGAGCTGATTCTTGAAGCTGGTTCCCATGAAGGAGCTTCCCACTTTGGAAATGGTTGCCCACCACATTAAACTATTTTAGAACATTGCATAGCAGATGCCACCACTTTGTTCAGCTTAGTTCTAGGATGATCTATGAGGTCTCAGTTTCTTCAGAAAGAAATGCCATTCTGACTCTCTTTTAGTAGCACCTCTCTCTCTCTCTCTGAGCATGAAACCAATTGGAACAACTTTTTGATTCATGGCTATGGACTTACTTTCCCAAACTTTTATAATAACCTCCAGTAAGAACATAAGACTAGAAGAAGAACCCTCTGGCGTCAGGCCAGCATCCTGTTTCCACCATGGCCAACCAGATGCCTCTGAAAAGCCCATATGAATGTAATAACACTATTCCCATGCAAATTCCCCAGCAACTGGAGCCTGATGTTGAAGTAGTATACAGCCCTTATGAATAGCAGCCACTGATAAGCCTTCTCCTCCATGGATTGGTCTTTCAATGTCATTCAAGGTGGGCTGTGGCAGCAAATTCCATAGTTCAGCTATGCACTGTGTGAAGAAATACTTCCCTTTGTCATTTCCCAGTCTCTTACCAATTGGCTTCACTGATTCTAGGCTGTGTATACACCATACATTTAAACACACACACCTCAAAGAATACTGGGAACTGTAGTTCACACACACACACACACACACACACACACACACAGAGAGAGAGAGAGAGAGAGAGAGAGAGAGAGAGAGCTACAATTCCCAGCACCCTTTAAAAAACTACAGTTCCCAGGATTCTTTGAAGGAGTGTGTGTTTGACTGTGCTTTCTATGTATGGGGTGCACACAGACTCGGAGAGGAAGAAAAACTCTCTCTCCAGTTTCTCCACACAATACACATGCATATCTTTCTTTACTTCTATAATCTCCACCACACACTTTTGCTAAAAAGGCCCCCCAACACTGTAAACGCTGTTCCTTGTGGGGGCATTGCTGCAGCCCCTGGTTATTTCCCTTGCCCTTTCCTGCTATTCAGAAGAAAGTACGGTATTTAATGAAAACGAGTTTTAGGATTTGCACAAGTAGCCTAAACTAGCACAAAGGCTTCAGATGTCCTGCATTGCCCCAATCTGAGAATATGCACTGGTTAGACTAGAAACAACACATTGTCCTTTCCAACTCAGAGCCCTGTTTGACACCCAGAAGCATAAATCTAAGCATAAATCTTGCTTAAGGCATGAGAATAATCTGGCGAGGGAGTCTCAAACAGAGAGGGATAAGCACAGCCTCTTGAACCCCAAAGCAATGCATGCTGAAACTTAAACAAAGAAATGTTTATTTAAGAAGAAAGAAGCATTATAGTCATTGGACTCCTAGAGAGAAAAGGCAGCATAGAACTTGCATGCCTTTATTGTGCTAAACTGACTCCTGCACACTGCTGGGTTGCCCGGTCTAGTGGGAGGGGCATGACCTGTGCCCCCCCCCCCAGCTGTGCTCCGTGATGGAATCCATATGAAAAAATTAGAATGCAACACCAATGCACATTTGGCAGGAAGATCCACAACCCTGCCTGTGTTAAAGTCATCCAAGCAGGAAAAGTGACGAGCCCTGCTGGATCGGGGAAGTGTCCCAACTAGTCCAGCATTCGGTTCTCAAAGGTAGACGGACGCTTGTGGGGAAACCTGCAAGCAGGACCTGAGCAAAGGATCACTCTCCCCTCCTAGAGTTTCTAGCAACTGGCGTTCAAGAACATGACTGCCTCTATAGGAGTGACAATATGAGATGCCAGGGGAGGGACTTGATGACAAGGGGGAAAGATAACAGCACAGGGCCAAGAGCAGAGCTCTAGAAGTGGGAGACCTGGGGCCATAGCTGCCAACTTCCGCATTGAAAAATACGGGATCAGCAGACTCACCGAGCAGTGCGTCACTGGAAGTCGTTTCTGCGCATGTCTGGACATGCGCAGAAGTGGCTTCTGGTGCCGGCTCTGCCCATGTGCACATTCTGCTTCTGCGGGGGGTTAATTGCAAAGTGCAAAAGACACAAGAATAAATTTGGTGGGCGTGTGATGCCTCTATTTCTCAGACCTTTTTTCTCCGCCCTGGCTACAAAAAGAGCTTCCCCACTCTTGCTGAACCAAGCGAACTTCGCCGCCCGCGGCTTTCCGATTTGGCCCCCAAACCGGGCGGCGAAGGCGGCAGGCGAAGCTTTGGTCTTCTGCCCGGCTCCAGGCGTGAAGAGGCCGCATGCGCTACAAGCCAAGCGCCCCTGGTACCCTGCAGCCGAGGGCGGCGCCGCCGCTCTCGGGACACCTCACTCACCATGGCTTGCTGGCTGGCTGGCTGCGCTCCGGGCCGGCTCCAGCTGTCTCGCTCACTGGCAGGCTGGGCTCAAGGCGCTCCGGCCTGAGCGTGGTGGTGGGGAGGCCGGCAGGGCTGGGCGCTCGCGCAATCACGCCGCCGCCGCCGAGTCCAGTCCAGACACTCTGTGCTGGGCCAGCCACAACACAGAGCGATCTCTCTCTCTCTCTCTCTCTCTCCCCCCCCCTCGTTATCTCAGGCTCGGCTCTTCTTTCAGCGTCCCGCCCTCAAAGGGTTAAGTGGTCGCTGCCTGCCGCTCTTTGAGGCAGGAGTCGCTGCGCGCTGCTGTTGCCGCTGCTCTTGCAGCCACCCGCTTGTGAATCTCGCCAGGCAGGCTCACTATGACAGCTGCCCCACTTCTCCCCCCCCCACATGCCACCAGACCTCCCTTCCCTCGCAGCACAGCCTACACTCCTCCCCCTGAGCCCCACTCCTTAGGCAAGGCACGTCCATTCCCTTCTCCTCCCAAGGGAGGGGGGGGCTTGTCGGTGCCTGCCACTTAGCAGCCGAGCGCCGGGGTGGGAACACGGCAATCAGGTAAATTTATGGGTTTTTAAACAATCCGGGGGTGTGGCGGGAAACAGATTTAAATCCAGGGGTTTCCCACCAAAAACGGGAGACTTTGCAGCTATGCCTGGGGCAACAGTGGGGAAGAGGAAACCAGGAGCCTTGCATGTGTGATTCAAAGGGTAGAAATAAAACAAGTGAAAGGAAGAAGCACTGAAGAAGCCATGGAGAAAACTGCTGGAGACAATGAATAAATAACACAAGGCTGGAGGGGGTGGGGTAGGAGCAGCCAGCAGGGAGGGGAGCCGCCACAGGCCAGGCCACCTGGCAGCCCTGTCCCTGTTGTGTATACCAGGACATTGCAGGGCAGGGTGGTTTGGGCACACCAGCCAAGCCAAGCCAGCACTTTTGGCATTGCCTACACACACACACACACACCCTACCCTGCCTTGGTATGCAACCAGGTCCATGGTGGCATTCTTCCGTGCTGGCTGCTCCCAAGGAGTAGAATCAAACCAGAGAATTAAAAACCTTTAAGGGGCTGAGCAGGACCCGAACCCATTTTTTTAAAACAGTTCAACTTTCTACTCATAGCAGCACTCATCTATGCCACTAGCCTCAAACAACCCATTGATAGCATTTTATACAGTGGGCTTGCCGATTGGAAGGTTGGCGGTTCGAATACACGTGACAGGGTGAGCCCCTCTTGCTTTGTCCCATCTCCTACCAACTTAGCAGTTTGAAAGCATGCCAGTACAAGCCATAGTGTCCTGTTGTGCCAGAAGCAGTTTAGTCATGCTGGCCCCATGACCCGGAAAGCTGTCCATGGACAAACACCAGTTCAGTCTGAAAAGTGAGATGAGCGCTGCACCCCATAGTCTCTTTTGACTGGACTTAACCGTCTGGGGGTCCTTTATTTTTACTTTTTACACTACCTACAAAAGAGTAAAGTTTGATTAAGAGGGGCCTTGCAGTTGCAATGCCTTATCTATCTGCTGTCGTCCTGATTGCTAAATTAATGGAATCTCCGATAGATTCTCTTCCCCACCATATAACAGGCAACGCGGCTCTGAGGCATCTCCTGCCTCCATGGCCTCTGTTGCCATAGAGCAAACAAAAGCAAGAGGAGCAGCCTCATTGGGACCTCTAGTGTCCAGATAACAAATAGCAAATATTTAATCCCCCCCTGCCCCCCCCCCCGGCTATCTACAAACCTCAGTAACCTGTAGTGGTAAGATCCAGTTCATCTGACCAAGGAATGAGCCAGCTGTCTCAATTGATATTAACTTCATGAAACATACACTCACACACCCCTCACCCCCTGCACACTTATGCCTGCGATTTCTAAAATTTCACCACTAGGAAGAATCTAAAATAACATCATCTTAATTGCCATTTTGCATTTAATCATTTGCGGAAAGAATACTCTGAAATGCACAACAGCCAAATTGCCTTCATCTCACAGCTAAAAAAAAGGGGGACACTTTGATGCGGAGGATGTGTTGGGGTACATTTCTGAGCTGAAACCTCCTCTTCTGTGATTCAGAAGAGGCCTCAGCTCAGAGTAGGGTCACAAGTGGTTTACATGTCCTGATAGGACCCCTAACCCAGCTCCAGACCTTCCACTATCATTCCCAGGACACCAGTCTGTTTTTGAGCTGAATCCCAAGTGTTGGTTTTGACTTAAAGTCCATCACGGCTTAGGACCAGCCTATGTGTAGAGCTGCCTGTCTTGACATTTGTCTACCTGTACATTAAGGTCTTAAATGGAGGTGCTCCTGCAGGGGCCCCTTCCACCTGAGGTGAGGCAGGTGCCTACCAAGATAGAGGGCCTTCTCAGTGGTGGCATCCTAGTTGTGGTATGCTCTTCCAGTGAGATTTTTATTGCCCTTTGGTGCCAGGAAAAAACCTCCCCCCCCCAAGATGTTAAGATACCGTTTTAATCCCGCTGACTCTTCTGTGTTGCTTTTATGATTTTGTGACTTGTGAGAGTGTAGTAGCTACTGTTTAATTCTTTTTGTCAACTGCCCTTGGGAATATGATGGAAGGTCAGAATAAATTATTTAAATTAATCAGTTCAAGCAGGCCCTGCTTAACTCATCAGACATCTTCCTGACAGCGTTGCTCCCAGTGCCCAGTGCCATAAACTGGATGGTCCAAAAGTGGCATGCCACAGTGCCACCTTGTGGGCAGATGTCTCCTAGACTAGGCATGGAAGTGATAGCTGAGCAAAGGTCTGCAGCGTTGGATAGAACAGGCTTCTTCTTTCTCTTTTTGCATTAATAAAATATGAAGACTTAAAGGA